>NW_023998417.1:2715602-2726794 GCF_014805625.2 Glossina fuscipes
CGACTGCTGCTAAGAAAGAATAGATTCTGAATATCTTTAATAGATGTTAACCCTTAATCGAAACGAATTGTTCTTATAAGTGTTTTGGACTTTTTTTAGTCTTCTTGCAAAACATATAAAATTATCCTTAAATTCGATTCGATTGATTATTTCAAAAAAAAAAAAGAAGAAAATTCAATTTTCCTGCAATGATTTTCGTGTGCTTTATTATTTGCAAGGCTTGCAAAAAAAAAAAAAAAAAAAAAAAAAAAAAAAACTATCATCATCGACACACAAAACGCCGTCGTCGTCATTGTTAGTAACATTGATTTCAAATGTAATTTTTATGTTATTGTAAGCCGCTCATTTAGCTTCGAGCATTTTGTTGTATTATTTCAATGTGCTTTTCGAAGCATTAAACTTATTTTGATGGTTCAAAGTTCCGCAATACAAGAAATGTTTTGTTGTTCAGTTCATTATTACGTTGATGACGTTTCCTTTTTCTCTTTTTGTCTATTTTTTTTTTTTTCTCCTCTTATTTTGTTATTTATTGCACTGTAATGGCATTTTTATGTTTCGTTTTGCTTTCTTTCACGTTAGGAGAGTTTGTATATCCTCTCGCTTTTATTCAAGATTCATTATTCATTTCGTCTTTTTGTTCGCCACGAACAAAGTTACATGGCAAGCTCAATAGTTTTGTTTGCATTTACTACTATATGTATGTATGTATGTATGTATGTATGGTGGTGTAAGAGCGCGGATGCAGACGAAAGATTTTACTTAAAAGTTTCAGTCTACTTGCGGCCATATGACAATGAAATAATTTAATGTGTGTGTGCGTGTGTGTGTGTGTGTGTGTGTGTGTGTGTTTGCGATACATTTTTGTACATTATTCTTTGCCATTACTTCTTACTGAAGCTAATGTTTCTCAGCGTTACTTTTCCTGTTGAAAGGAAAATATACAAAATTTCTTCTTCCGCTTTACGGATTAAGTGAATTTCTTCCTACTAATGGAGAATATTTTTATGCTTAAGGGGTGTGCAGATCACAAAAGACTGGATGTAGTAGTTATTCATCTCTTAAATTAATCTAAGAAACCATGATTATGGTAAAGTTTCTGTGTGTGGTTACTACGTGGTCGTTGAAATTTCATAATAACTTTATTTCAATTCTTAAGAAATTCTATACGACATTACTTTTAGACAGACAGCGAGTGAATTTGAGTACATGAAAAACTTCTTTTGTGGGACGTTTCTCTGTATTCGGTGGGAAAATGTAGAAAATAAGAAATACATGGAAATGATTTAATGGATTGAACGGATGGCATTCATTTTATGCCATTTTCGAATAGAATTAAAAGTTTATTAGAAAAAAAAAAAAAAGAAACGTATACCATGTGTGTGCTGCATAGGAAACTGGAATTTTCCTATGTGGAAATGATGATAAATAATAAATTATTCGAAGTAAGACACATGCCATCCTTCCCACTTCTCTCTGACAACTTGCCTATGCTAAGCCAAAAAGAGGCATCTTTTGAGGCCAAAAATCTTCGTACAGTTTTAAGAAGCGAAGCACTGCCCAAAAAATGCTTATCTCATCAATGCTAACAAGTGATAAACGGAAGAATTCATGGTGGGTAAGTATGCCGCAAGGGCTGGCTGGCACTTCCCATTCAAGTGCAGCCAGCCACGGCATGTATTTGTTGCCTTCTTTGATACCTCGCTCGTTGTCTGAACATCGAATGGCTTGATTGATTAGTTATCGTCGATAGCATTTGGTATCAGCCATTTCAGTCGACTTCAAACGATCATTGATGTGGATAGCAGGCCTACAGGCCTACCGATCAATTTTTAAGCCTGGGATTCTTAAAATTCTCTTTCTTTTTCTTCACAGTTGAAATTCGATGTAATAGAAAAATTTTTTAATTTTCATTTTTTTTTTTTTTTTTTGTATTATAAGGTTAAAGAAAAAATGCGGTTGGCGAATGCTCTCTATTTGGTATAAAATTCGGCATTTTCTTTACTAGAAACACTAGTTTTATGTTGCCATATTTGTCCATATTAAAACTAGTTGTTGTTGTTGTTAGATTGCCAAGCTACAAAAACAAAGAAAAAACTTCAAGGGTTCGTAAGTTCTCTACACATATTGTTAGGGATATCTATAGCAAAGCCACAGTTTCGTGTATAGAAACCTAGTAAGTTGAAGCAAAGAGCCGTTAGTCACGTGTGAACCGTATGAACCGAATGAACAATCATTGAACGCATCCATCTAAGACAGAAGCGCTGCTCAGGCCGGCAATGAAACATCGATTGAAGCAAGTCTTCTTTGAAAGGAGCACTGCTAGCAAGTCGAAAGGGATCGCTTAGAGCGTGGATGTCGATGCCTCCATCATTACCTACACTATAAATTAGTACAAAAACCATATTCGCTCAGAATAAATGATAAAAAAGTGTCAACGGACGAAAGTCGATCCTTCTATAATTTTAATGTTATTTGTTTCCCTTTTTGCAGAATTTTACTTCTTAAGGGCACTGTCCCCTCACAGGTCTCAAAGTTAACAATCAAAGTTTTCGCATTGTTTGCAGTTTTTCAAATTTGTTCCCATTCAGATCACATCAGCATTGTCTTAAAAATTCAAAATTGTTTCTTCGTGCAGATGTTGTCTTTAAATCGTACGAATGAATGTATGTAAGCTCCAAATGTCATTTGATTTGTAAAATCTTACAATTATTATAAAATTGCTGTAGACTTGGGTCGCTTTAAGTCGAATATAAATTTCAGTTTTATTTATACATTTAAATAAAATGTAAAAAGCTTCTAAATGTCATAGACTAACACAAACACAATGATGAATACATTTGTCACTGATAATAAATGAGTAAAAAGCAAAGGAGCGAAGAGAAAAAGAAAAAAAAAAAAAAAGGTTTAATGATACTTTGGTTTGATATATTGCTGGCGTACAGATTTTACGATATTGTTATACAAAGTTGGGTATTAATGTAATTGTTTACGTCGCAAATATACCCAAATGCAGATAGGACACAACATATTTGATAAAAAGTCATTTAAATTCATAAAACAAACAAACAAATTAGCAAAACACGATGATGACATTTTTCTTGCTTTTTGTTTTTGGTTTTATTGTTGTTGTTGTTTTTGTTTTGTTAATTTTAAATTCTTTACACGCAACATTTCGCAAAAATTATTCCTACTATCATATGATATATGAATTGGAGCCCAGATAGCTTATGTATAGTTAGAGAAAATTATTATTACCACGAGAAGATTAATCGGGTTTCTCGTCTATGTTTTACTGTCTTTGTAATTTTTAACTTCGACTTTTTACCCGCAAACCAAACAGGAAAATGCTATGATGATACACGATGCGTGAGGACAACGCCAGCCCCGGGCTATCTCTCTAGAATATATATGATTATGTGCCGATGGGAATATTGTCGCTAAAAGCTTTACATTGTCATTTAATGTTGTTTCGCTTTCTTTTTTTTTTTTTTTTTTTTTTTTTTTTTTTTTTGCCTATGCATGTATGCCTGCCACTATGCTTTTTAATTTAATTTGAAATGTGTACGTGCGCGTGTTTAACGAAATATTTACTAAATTGCTTCTCCTACTAGATACTTGTTTTCTATTTTTTTTTTTTTTTTTTTTTTTGTTCCACAATAAAAGAAATTTTGAAAATACAACACTGTACCAAAATTGGACGCTCTCTACATAATTCCAAATATCTAATGATTGAATTTTAAAGGTTTACAAGTTTTGCTGAGAACTTTATCAAAAAGTGTATGTATACACGAACTCTTCGTAAGCCGACCACATTCACGGAAGGCAAACGTCTATAGTAAATGTTGATGCAAATACTACGCCGGGTCCAAGCAAATATCTCCCTATTATCATTATTATTATTATACATGCAGGTAGAGAATAAATTCCAAGACTAAAGTCTTGAAGCCCTAGCACCTAACGGTTTCCAGCTTTATTAAAAACTCTACTGTAATTGAGATTTGAGTCCACGACCATTGAATTGCTGGTCTAGACTTTTGTCTACTCAGTCACTCAGGCGGATAAACATCTCCGTAAAAGGTAAAATCGAGCGTTTTTTTTTAAATTTAAAAATTTTTAAAATTCGCCCTTAAGCTGCATTAGATTTCATTCTCGTTTATATCCAAATGTCCAAATGTGTCGCAGGCACCTCATCGCTTGATGTTATAACCAAACATTGTACTTATGTGTAACAAGTTGAATTATTATATTTAAGCTCGGCTTAGGGATTTATCTTCGACATCATGTCGCTCTATCCAATTATGGTTGAGTTTCGAAAAAATGATTTTTCTCCATCAGGACATCAGGAAATGCATCACTACGGGTAATGCTATTTGGATCAATGCATCTATGTCAGAAGCAGTTAAATGAGTCAAATCGAATAAATATCATGTAAAAAAAAGTAAACAAGAAGAACCAAGGAATTCAAATGTTTCTTTCCAGAACTATTTTTGACAATTTTTTGATATTTCGTATAGTAGCATATGTCGGTTGAGGGAATATAGTGAACGCATTTTCATTTATGCCATGAAAATCTGCACGAAAAAACCTTTTGAATGAGCTGAGAAAATTCAAAATGTTAAAGTATATCTGAATGTGTGCCAAGTGGCGCCTGCCCCGGAGTAGATAAGAGTTTTCATTACCAAGTCGTTACTCGTAGTTTCTAAAGCTTTTTTTTCCAACACTGGGTTGCGGAATATTCTGAAGTTTCCTATTGGTTCGAAAAACTGTAGCTAGTTATTTAACTAAACATTTTTTTATTTATGATTTGCTTAATTTAAAAATAATTAAATTATAATGCATTCTCGCACTGCATAATTGTTATAAACAACGGTACTTGTGCTATTCTCTAATATGCACTTTAAGTCTTCAGGTAGACCTACCTTTTATTATACCCATCAACTCTTTAGTTTGTCTTTCTTGTGTTGCTATGTCCAAGCCATAGACGGAAATTTTTGAGATAATTTGATGAAATTTACACTGGGGTGTTTTAGTCCAAGGACGAATCGAATCACTTTACCTACCGCCCACCCATATGACACTCTATTCCGAGATATGAATAGCTCTAGAATGGCGAAAAGTGTTTAATGGTAAGCCATGATTCGCTATAGTCTTTCTACTTGTTTCTGAAGCGTGCTTGCGTAGGATTCATTAAACATGTCTTTGAAAAGATGCGTGTGTGTTTTTTTTTTTTTGTTTTTGTAATATTTTTATAATATTTCGCTTTAAAAAAATTTCAAAACTATTCGCTTTTATATATATATGTATATATGTATATATACATTATATACATATTAATCTGCGATTTCTGACAAAGATTCTATGGAATATACATTAACAACATCCTTCCTTCCTGTTGTGAAAACGTGAACAAACGCGGTTTTGTTGTTATTTTTTATCTGGTATAGTGTATGCTATTATTGATGTTGACAACTATGGTGGGTGGGGGGTGGGGGGGGGATGGGATATAACGAGAGCATTTTGGGTTTTTCATATTGCGAATAGTGATTGTTATTGCGTTTGCTGTTACTGACATTTTCAAGCACATTAACTTTTTTTTTGTATAATAAAAAAAAAAAAAGAAATGTTTTCAAAAATTTATGCTTTTTGGTTTCAAGTATTTTTAAAGTGGAAACAACAAAACATATCTTGAAGAAGAAGTTGAAAAATAATCCAGCGAATGTAAAATAAAAACTAATCGTATCGTTCAAAATTGTTTGGTATTGCTTTTTTTTTTTTTTTGTTTTGCTATACTCAACGAGTCAAACTTGTCGCGCTGACAGCTTTTAATGCGCGCATTATGACGATACCAAAATACTCTTCAACTAATTACCTCATCATTATTGGAGCAGATTGTTAATTCTCTTAAGTCAATTTGTTCTTATTATATCATAAATGTATGTTTGTCAGTGTATAAATAAGTGTGTGTTTGTAAATGATTTCCCTAAATCTTGCTAAAAGCAAAGCGACTTATAAAAGCTTCGACAATAATTGAAAAAAATTAGTGTTATTTTGTAAACAAATGAAAATTTTCAATGATTTGCTTCTCACTTGTTTGCCACCTAAAATTATGCACAAATATATATATATTTGTTAGTTAGTGCAATTAATTCAACAGCAACACAATCTCAATTGGCTTAGTGAGAATGCGAACATAAAAAGAAAACGTGATGTACTTTCGCTTATACATTGATTGATGTTGGGGTTCCTGTAAACAGGTTCTTCTCTAAGCTGCTAACTAAAAGTTGTTAGTTTACGATTATAAATTTTTGTTTCTAAAGGAAAATAATAATAAATAAGGTAAGAAAAAAAAAAAAAAAAAAACCCAAAACACTCACTAACATTCTATCAGAACATTTTCTTCTTTAAAAAATTTATATAAAAGAAAAAAAGTTTTTCTTTCGTAATGCTTTTGTTGACTGGCATGGCAGCATGGCGTTCATCAGCAATGGTCTAAGTGCTCTACTGTAACACAGTAGAGAAGATACTCAAGCAATAATTGAAAACAGACCAATTTTCGTCAATGCACTTCTTGTTATGCTTACCGACCGAAGAGTGTAAACATATTCAACATGTTGTTGACATGTTTGCGAAATCCCATGCAGAAGGAAGCTTTAGAGGCGCTGTATTGATCTGAAGCATGCCCATCTATCTGTCTGCCTATCTGTGCAATGCAAATGTGATATGTAATCCATTGACCCGCAAAAATTAAGATATCGGTTGAAAATTTTTGCAAGAAAAAACGATGTCCAAGTCGTTGCTGGCAGATTGATAATTGAAAGCAAGTGATACCGGTTCGAGGATATGTTTGCAAACATTCCAGAACACCATTGCTTTGAAAAGTATAAAATTAATAGGTTGGAGGGAAAATTCTGTCGTATATTATTCATGTCCTTTGCTTTAATATAAACTCAAGAGATTTAATGCGATCTCCAAGAGTTATATGATGAACGCCTAACTCTTCTACAATTTTTCGACTTGTTATCGACTTGTCGATTATTTGCCAACAAGGATCGAAAAATATCATTATTGATCACTTTCTTTGGAGGCTCAGATCCATGGAATGAAATTTGCTAAACTATCTTTGACAAGTACGAACATTTACAATATCTTTTCCAAATATCGTACATAAATTTTTACAAGCAATCGATATGTTGCCGAATGACTTACTAACCAGATATATTTTTTTTTTTTATTTACCTGCCTATTTAAAATACGACAGAATTTTCCCTCCAATCCATTATATGCTTTGGATGATCCCATTACATCATCTGTACAAGCACTTCCACTCGATACTGTAAAATATCGAAATTTCAATAAAGATGATGGGTACGAGAAAGCTTCAATCTCAGCCGAACATAATTTTCTTATTTCTTTCCCGTCTATTGGTTTTTGTGACTTTTCGTTAAAGTTTTCGAATTTAAGAAATATTCCAAAATGAATTTAAAACGGAATTCTTTATCCTTTTGTGTGCTATATATAGAAATATATTTGCTTTCGCTTTTAATATCAAAAATTATTTGCCAATGATAAAAGCCGCCGTCTCTTATTTCAATTTCATTGATTGTTGTTGAAAGCTTAGATTTTGAATGCAGGAAAGTTCTGTACAATTCTTCTAAGACTGAAATTTTTAATTATTGTATTAAAATAAGTCTTTAAAGCAAAATGTACATAAAAGAATAGAAAATAAAAATTTATTCGTATTTTACATATATATATATATATATATATATATATATAGGTAACCATATGTGTATTCCCTCAATTTATTGCATACCATTAACTTCATTTGTGTGTGCTGTGGAGTGAATTTCATGCGTTGACAAGCACACCGTACAACATATTGCTGTTAAATTCTTCACATGTATTCTAAAATATTTTGCACACATTTTTTCCCCTTTTAATGAACATTATTTGTAATAAAAAAAAATTTAACGAGATTTTCGTGGGTTTTTTCCTCTTTTTTTTTTTTTTGAATATCATCTTACAACACAAACCCCGTTAACTTTGGTTAATAATAACACATTCTCCAACTCCGCTATGTGCTATGTGTTGTGTGCTATGTAGTGTTAAAAGTGAACGTGTGCATATGTAATAATAGTATACATACATGAGTAAGCACATGTGCTCACATGACCTTTATAAGAAAAAGAGGTAAATGGGGCATGAACGAAGCTTCAATACTCTATAATTTAGTCATTGCATTTATCAATTGGAATTCTATACATGTTTTTTTCACATAAATTTGTAAGGGATAGTTTTTAAAAAATTTTAAATTATAAGTCATTTACTCTTCAATTAAAATTTATCCAAATATCCAAAATTTGTCTTATCATCTTATACTAATAATGTCGTTAAGCAAGCTATTGAACTCTCGTGGTGAAGACTACTCTCTAAAATTTATGAAAGAAAATCTCTTCTTCAAAATATTTGCTTATTGCCATCGTTCATGCGTAGTATTAATCGTTGATCAATAATTCTTGGAACTGACAAATAGATGTCGAACCTCCTCAATTGAATTCGAGCTACAATTGTTTTCATGATACAACTTTTGTTACTTTGAAGCAGAAAGCAGTGGAAAAATTTAAAAATCTAGCTTCGAATACAAACAACTTTTTGATGGCGAAAATATGGCCTATGGCATCTCTTCTTCGCTAAAAACAAATATTTTTCATTGGTGCGCGGATCTCAACTTACACCATCCAGACAATAATGCTGGTGAATGCCAGCTTGGATGACCAAAAGACATTGCAATCGGTATTCATTGCAAATGATAGCTGATATCCTGAAGACATCAAAAGGCAGTGTAATCAATAGTGTGTATTAACATTAAAGCCTGAGAAATCTACACTGCTTTTACTCGTAATGGAAACACAACGCGTCAATGGCAAAATTGCATGAATAAAAGTTCGAACTGCACCTGTCCACAGCACTTTAAAAATCTTGCCCCAAGCAGCTATTATTTCTTTGCAAAGGTGAAAAGAATGTTCCGGGAAGAAAGAAGATGAAATCATCGCGCAAACCGAATCGTGTTCGTTGCAAATCGTTCTATAAAACTGGCATCGAAATGTTTAGAGGAGCTTTCAACAGAAGGAGCCTGTTGGACCGAAGGAAAGTCAAACTTGGTCATAAAAAAAAGAAGAGAGAAAAACGATTTCCATTACTACATAGTCCCGGGAATTATTGACCGATATATTATGTATACTTCTTATGTCGATAAATATATTAAATATTATAATGAAAACCGCATTCAAGGCATGGATAAATAAAGTTTAAACCTAAGATATCAATTTAAAAATTTTTTTTTTCTTTACAACGTTCCGTTCAAGGTGAATTTGTTTGCTCTCACAGCTTTCACGCGCACATAAATTTTGTTTTTAGAGTGAAATTCAATTATAGTTTATATACTTATGTTATTAAAGAAAATCTGCATTAAGTGGAAAACTTTTTAACAGTTAAAAGTTTGTAAATATGTTTGCGAGCATACTTAGGTGTGTGAAGAATGCATTTCTTTATAATTTTTACGATAAGTAAACGCAAGTTTATGAAAAGAAAATAATGATTTCTTTGAGTATTGGGCATGTGCCTGCTTTTGTAATAGGCCAATAAATATTGATGGTCGTGAGCGTATAGTGGACGTACGGCAACGTAATCAATCCATTCAATTCGTCTCTTCTCATACTTCCCTTAAATGAATATCGAACGCTTGCGTGTATGTAAATCTCCATAAGAAAGAATTTAGAACCGGTTTTGAATGCAATTTTTTAAAATTTGCTAAAGAGTCTAAAGTTAAATGCGACTTAAAATGGCAAAGACATGTACCAACTGCCTTAGCAGAACTCTGTTAGTAAGACATGGTTTCACTTCGAATTCTACGCTCGTAAATCCACCTAAAAGATAGCTTTTAATAAAATATTTTGAAGACTATTTATAAAGGGATTTGCGTGTTATAGGTGACTAACGTTAGAACATTTTCACTTGGCTACACCACACACTCAAATTAGACCTTTTTATGCTAAAATACTAAATTTTAAAAAATTTGATTAAAATAGTTCTAGAAAAGCAAATTTGAATTTGTTTAGCCTCTTTGAACGGTAATTGTATATAGATTCATGAGGTGTCAACAGAGATGTCCACCAACATATTTAATTTGAATACTTAAAGACACCTAGATCTCCTAGATTGGTTAATTTCGAATTTAACTTTGCATCCTTTCTATGGTATTAAATGCATTGTACTGAATCTTTTTTACGGTGTACACCATCATGTGTATGCGTGAGGTATATATTGTGCAGCTTGGCAACACATCAGAGGCATAAGCTAAGAAGCAAAATTAGCAAAACTTTTTCCATGGACCTACGGACCGATTGGCATAGCAAAAAATTTCCTCCAATTTTTTTTTGCTTTCGACACAAGGACTGGACTAACTACAGATATTTAGATGTAAATAGCATAGATCTCAATGCTTACACAGAGCAAGAATGAATGTGCGTTACTACTTCCTTAAGCTAGCATTTACATGCGGATATGATGAATAAAAGTATTCAAATTTGTTGCTAAGTCATTTTGAAGTATGACTTTCTGCTTAATTGAATATGAAATTGAAATTTTTCAATTCATTCTTGAATGTGTTAGGATTTTATTTAAATATATCAGGATTTTGAAAAGTCCTCAAGGCTTGCTTATAATCAACAATTTTATATTAAATCAATTTCTCTCCAACTAAGATATTTTATATATTATTGCAATTTCCAATTAAAATAAAAGCATATTAAAATTTATTGAATATTTGTTTTGATTCAATTATATATAAAAATCAAAATAATTGCTGCTGGCTATAAATACTTATGCTCATTTAATCATTTAATTGTATGCATTTTCGTATATATATATATTTTTTTTTATTTATCACATACATCCAAAAAAAAAAAGAAAAAAAAAAAGCATTCTGCAAATGCGTATTAGCCAAGATTAGGAGAAAAAAATGAATAAATTAAACAAAAGAAAACTCTTTAATACTTTAATTGAATCGATTTTTTTACCACAATATTTTTCTAATGTAAAGAACGGATGCGAAAGAGAAAGGGAGATAAGTAGTTAGATAAATAAGTAGATAGATAGATAGATAGAGAGAGAGAGAGAGAGAGAGAGAGAGA
>NW_023998417.1:2726804-2746087 GCF_014805625.2 Glossina fuscipes
AAAAAAAAAGAAAGAGTGAGAGAGAAAGATAGAGATAGAGAGAGTGAGATAGAGATAGAGGGAGAGGGAGTGAGAGAGAGACAGAGAGAGAGAAAGAGTGAGAGTGATAGAGAGAGGTCGCGGGAGGTTAAAGTTAAATTACTGGTGAGGTCAACGCTAATCGTCTTAATACAGAAAAGTTTGGGAAACGAAAAAGTAACTATCGATCAGTTTGCGTAGTATAAATATGTATGAATGTAATTTAAGAAGGTTTTTATATTCTTAATATATATTCTTATTATATATATATATATATATATATATTCTTATTATATTCTTAATTCTTAAAGAGGTTTTTTTTCATAGGAGCTCCCAATTTTCATTTATTGTTAGAAAACGACGTCGTGGAAGAAATAAAATGTGCTGGAAGTTCACAGCTATCCGTCCCCGCTATTTCTCCCAACATCATTTATACGTTTGGGACCCTATTGGAGTAAGTCTCACTCTTTATTGACTGACTCTTGGGGCAAATAAAATATAATCTTTGCCTGAATAGAATCTCTAAATCGATGAACGAATCAACATTGCCTAGCTTTTATAAATCGATGACAACACTTGAAAATATATCAACATTTTATTGCAACACTTTGCGATTAGAAGAGTAAGGAATAAAGAGAGTGTTTCACCCGGCAGAATCGTTAACGTTAATTTAAAATTAATGCTTGCACACGCTTTTAATGACGTGCACGCACGTCCTTGCAATCAATTATCAGTTTATGCTTCGAACAAAATTAAAGGACCTCTTGTGTATTAAGAAGAAGGCCCAGCATAACCGTCGTGCGAATTGATTTATAAAAAACGAAAAAAAAAATTCATTGGGAACAGTCTTTAATGAAATAGTCTATCGTGTCTGTGCATAGAGTATTTCTTTAAATATTTTTGATCAACATGCGGCTCTTGTCTGCTACATCCACAGGTAGTTATCCATCCCTTCACTCGTAAGTCTATCACAAAAACGTTCGCCCATTCATCTATTTATCCGTTTATCCTCTATCACTAGGCATTTGAGTATGCGTTCATGCGGCAGTTCCTTTTCATATATTAGAACAGCTCCATACATATATTTCACGCAATTTTAAACTTTCAGAGATTGGTAAAGTATCAGCAGACAGCGATGACATTTATTACGTGACGACTTTAAAGGGAAGGGCGAGCGAATTTACTGTAGTTTATGAAATGACCGCAATAATACAAAATAGGAAAGTATGTCACAGAATGTTTAAGTAATATGAACATATTTTGTTTTTTACATGTCCTGAGCTCCAGATATATTGAAAAAAAAAAAAAAAAATTTTTTTTTTCTCTTTTTACTTCTATTTTATATTACTATCGCAAGACTAAGTTTTCATTTATTTATTTATTTCAGTGGTGTCATCATCATCTCAGCTTGAAACGTACGTAGTGATGGGTAAGTAAGCAAAAAAAAAAAAATGTATAAATAAAATAAGTAGAATTTCCAAAAGTCATCCAAAAAATTTTGATTTGGATTTCAACGACATTCCTTGGTATATAGAAAACTATCTCTTCTATGTTTGCTACTTTTCCGCTGGTATCTGCCATCAGCTGAGCGTATTGATGATTTTTTAAGTGGGTAGCCTCACTGCTGCATTGCTTAGTATTATTTCTTGTTATATAGTATTTAATATCGAGGAAATTTTTGACACTCTTAGGATGTCAAACTTCAAATAAAGTAGTCGTCGCCCAAGTCAGAGAACGACGCCTGAAATCGCAAAAAAGATCCACACAACAGAGACTATGTTGAAGAGCAAAGACCGTTTCCTTATTAAGTCACCGGATAATTATGCGACAATTTTCTTATTTTATTATTGCAATATTAAGATTTTTGTAAAAAGATCTTGATGAAGTTTAGAAAAAAAAAGCAAGAAAAATACCTCCCTTGTTAGATGTTATTGCGCCCTTTGTACTCATTTCAATATTATTTTCCCATTCATTTTTTCAAATTAATTTCACTGAAAATTTATTTTTAACATTGTAAGGATTTAAATTTCATCTTCTTCGTCTATTTATGTTTAACTCACTTTTCTTCCGTTACAGTTGCTGCTGAAAATTTGTTAATAAAGCATCTTTTCAAACGCTTTCGTTTTTATTATCATTTTCATTTCATTAAACTGCCTTTCTTCCATATAAATTTATTCATAGAATGCGTTTCGTTCTATATTGTATTTATAATTGTTCTATTGTCGCCTTTTTGGAAACTGACGGTATTTATTCAAGAGATTAGGTCAAGGACACTTAAAGGTAACAACTTGGTAAATAAATTGCTACCATTTACAATATATATATATCTTTTCTTGTTGCTCTTTGTCAAAAAAAAAAAAAAAAAGGAAAGGAAAGAAAAAAAATGGACTACGGATTTCATTCATAGTTTTCTTCTTCAAGTTTTCCTCTCATTTGTTTCGATATTTTCATTTATTTTAATCATTTAAAGTTACTTTGCCCTTCTTCTACTCTGCTGCTCTAAATGCATTCACTCGTTCATTTCAAGGTTAATGCATATATATAAAGTTTTTGCATTTCTCTTACATTCATTTACCATTTGCGAACAATTAACTAAAAGCGAAATAAAACAAGAAAGGAATACATACGTACATACATGTAAACATACGTAATCGATATACATATGTATATGTGTTTTATATATATCTATATATGCAAAAGAGATACATTAACTGTTTGATTTGATTTCTTGTCAATACTTTTTTAATATCTGTGATCTTTATATTATTTTTTTTTTTTTTTACTCTCTTCGTTTACATTACTGCTGAAAACATTAACTTTACTGCATTGTTGTTGCGATTGAAAAAAAAGGGAATTGTTCAAGGATGCTTAGGTTTAATCAGGATAAGATTTTAACTGCATGTCGCTGCAATTCTTGGAATTATACTTGTAACCGCAACGAATAAAAATCACTAGTAGATCTCTTAAGATATATTATATAGGAAAGGAAAACGCTTTAAATGTGTCTTTCCTCTCAAGAAACTGGCCGTATACTAAAGTTTTTTTTCCATTTTTAACACTCGAAATATTTATCAACGATCTTAGATGTAGTATTATATATTCTCCGATAAAACGTATTGATTGAATGCCAGCAATCATAAAAAATTACAATAGAAGTCGTAAAATTATCACATATCCTCTTAGATGACGACTACAGTTAGCACCAATGGAAGAAAACTTTCAATGTCCAGCAGATATTTATCGAAAATTCGGTACAAAAACTTTTTATGACCAATGGACATAGAAACATATATCAGATATATTATGCATTGGTTTGAAGCGTAAGCAATCAAAAAGCTCCACTGTCTCCACTAATTTCATTATCTTAGCAAAGGAGAATGTTCTTGCCCTAAAACTTGATGTTGTGGTTACCGGGTTAGGGGATATTTGATAAGTTTCAGTTTTCTATCTCCTAACTTATGGCTCAAGAAGAAGAGCTTGAACAAATCAAGACAGACGCGCAAAAAGGTGCATATGATGATCACACTACAAGGTCTTTGATATTCTAAACGGAATGGCAAAACTGGTTTATGAATGTCTTTCGAAAGCGATTGCAAATATTAGAGAGTCTAAGACTGGTCGACTATTGGTTCGATGCCCTCTTAGGGAATGCTTCATATAAAAAGTTTCTCTACTTGTTGTCTTTGAATATGTATCGCTTTAGAAAATTCCGAGCCCTTTCGCAGTAAGGAAGCATGGACCATTTTAACTATGATTTAGCTCGAGAGCTTTTGAATTTCTTATAGATGGCTTTCAGATGGATTTAAAGAAAGTGTTTCTTAATGGTTGGAAGGAGTTTCGGGTTTTCTCTTACTTCGATTGTTAATTGCTGATGTCCGTCTTTAAATGGTCGTTTGTAATTGTCTTGAGAAGCAATAAGTTGAGGTACGTGGAAATGAATGATGTCAATATCGACGTTTGGTGGGACCTTCACCGTGAGATTTATAGCCGTCACCGGCCTTTCATGCCGGAAATCCCGAGTGCATTTCATCCAATTCTTGGCAACCTTTCGTAAAATGTAAATCGACTTTATATTTTGGGATCTGACCTTTAAATATTTTTCGTATCGGAGGCGATCTTTTTTATTTCATACTACGTAGTCGCTTACCTATTGGGAAAGAAAATATATATTTTTGAAAATTACTAATGAAATTCAAATCCGATCATTTACCTTAAGATTTCTTTTTCGTATTACTTTAAATTAAATAAAATTTGAAAAGAATTGTTTTCTATTTTTAGTGAATTAAGTTTATTTTTTAAGATTCTAATGATATAGCATATCATGCATCTGTTTTATGTATTTAAGGTTTGGTAAATATTTCATAAAAGCTATTAAAACATATGAAACTATTTTATCAATTGTTTTTTTTTTTTTTTTTTTTTCTTATAAAAATGTCTGGCAATAAATCATATGAATTTATAAAGTTTGCTTTGAAAATTAAAAAAACATAAATTTATCAAAACGTTGAAAATGAATAAGCAAAAGAAAAAAAAAAATCACTTTAATATGAAAATTTTAAGCATAAGATATTTTTTAACAAAAAAAATTATTATTATTATTATTATTATTTTAATTTTAGACTAATGAATTGAATTCTTAGACTAAAAAAAAGACATTGAGCACTAGCAACACAGGCTATCGGCTCAAAAAAAAAAAAAAAATTATTAAAATTAAAATGTTTCAAAGAACTAAGTTCATCCAAACTTGCTCTCCTTGTTTATGCGAGGACGTGTTATACCAGTTTCTCATCTTTTCCGGAACAATTAGAAATATTTCTCAAAGATATCCCCAAGGTCGACATAGATAATGTTCAGTTGCGTGCAAAGTTCTCAGACGCTGTTCATTTAACTAACTATCTAGCGGCTTAGTTTGCAAAGGACTCACATGTAATGAAAAGGGCGACTTTTGTCGAGACTTTTAGAAACAGTCTTTAAGGGAAAAATTTTAATTTTAATAATAAAGCTGACGAAAATTTTATATTTTTTTTATTTTGTACAACTTGATATAAAATTTTGTGTAAAATCCTGCCGGCGTTAAGAAAATATTAAGAACTCTGTAGCGATTTTTTCAATATTTGCCTTTGGCAACTGAAAGCCCGTCTAGAGAGTAGTAGTGTTTCTCTCCTATTAGGCCTCTTAGAGCGTTTCTTATAATTCTAAGATCCAATCATATGTATGTATGTGTACATATATACATACGCATACATATATATAGAGAGAACACAGTAGTGATTTTATGAATATTTGCGTTTGGCGGCTGAAAGCTCGTCTAAAGGATAGTAGAACTTCTCTCTTATCAGGCCTCTTAGAGCGTTTCTTATAATTCTAAGATTCAATATGTATGTATGTATATATATATATATAGGGAACACGACAGTGAGTTTTTGAATGTTTTCGTATGGCAGCCGAAAACTCGTGCAGAAGATAGTAGTAATTGTCTCTTATTAAACCTCTTACGGCGTTTCTTATAATTCTAGCATCCAAGCGAATGTTTATGTACATATATATATATATTGGCATATGTATCTGCACGTAACCAAAGGATGTATTTAGAATTTCTGTTTCCCAAAACAAAATTTATTCAAATATTTTGATAAAACTTTAAAAAGTGTGTCATTACGTTTGTGTATATCCCGTAACAACTATCTTTGAAATGCGATATCATTGTAAAATGTTCTGTTCAGAGGGTTTCTTTACCACGTTAAAATATGCTTTCGACAAAAGTATCTCTCAGTTATTAAACAGTATTTAGGAGATTAAGGCTAGAAGAAGAAATGTATTTTTATTCTACATTAGCACAAAAGCCCACCAACCGTACTATTAATAGTCCCTCGCTTATCGTTTACAAATGAGTTAAAAAAAAAAGAAAAAAGAACAAATTTTTTTTTGTTTTTAATCTTGCATGCGCACTGAGTTGCTTCAATTTACGAGTCTTTATAGAGTCTGCTAGAATGTTTTATATTAAAAGAACAAACTTGTGTTGTGCATGTAGAAGTATATAAAACACATTTGTACGTAGATTACGTGATTTTGTATCTACCGATGAAAGATGACCTTGCGTTTGTAAAATCATGTGGTAACTTGGAATTTTCATAGACAGAATAAATATATTCTTCATTGCTATAACGTTCTGCATCGACTACTCAAGTATGTCTATTGAAATTTGTAATAAAAATTTTGAATTTTAGCTTTGATGCTCCTTAGATCGTGTTTGAGAGTTTGTTCGAGCCATAAACAAGCAATCATAACCAAAGGACTTAAAAAATTTCTTTCAAAAATACAAAAAAAAAAATTGAATACATTTTAAAGAATTACCATAAACAAGAATGATTTGATGAATATTCGCTCAAACGATTGTGTTTAGGTGAGAAGGAGAAGAAGAAGAAACTCTTTCATCTCTCCCTCTCGATATCTTTCTCATACGTCTGTTCAATACCAATAGCTTTCTTTCAAGCTCATACATCATTCCATCTTACTTATGGCATAAATTCTCTTCACCAATACCTAATAGATCGTCTATAGCAATTTCCAAGTTGAAAGGAAGAGTGCTATATGTAGTCTTAAGAACTTGCCTTTTTTTATGTTATCGGCAAAAGGCCATTTCAACCAGACACCATAAATATGTATGTATAAAATTTTTAACAAATCAAAACAACATGTGTGATAGATAAGATAAATTTTGATGGTAGTTTTGAAAGAAAAAAAAAGGCAAATTTCATAAATTATCCACATGTAGTAGAAATTATCGTTAAGGAGGAAGAGTCGATTAGCCACAGGAGATAAATTCTATTTAAATCTTTTAGTTTAAAACTGAATCTATGGTAAAAGAGTAAGTACAATTTTATATTGCATTCTTATCTTTAATCCATTCTAGGAATTATTGCACACAAAAATAACTTATGTTAGTTCAAGTAATCAAATTATTCACATAACATGATTACTCAAGTTCCTTAAAGATTAAATTAAAGATACAACGTTTATAAAGACACAAAGGGAGTACAGCTTTTGGTAACTCACAAGAGTTTCTCGCGAGAAGAGATGTTCTCAGAATGCCCATTGGATTCGTAATAAAGAGTACGAATTATTCTTATTCCGATTTGCAATCGATATATATTTTTTTCACCTGTCATCTCTTTAATCCATCCGTCCATCCGTTCGTTTGTCTCTCTCTCTTTATCTTTTTTACCTCTTTTGTACCTTTTGGCTGCCTATATGTCTGTCCGTCCGTCCATGTTTCCTGTTCCACAAACTTTGGACACGCTTCTTAAACACTTTATTATTGGTATTTTTGGAAGGAGAGAATGTAATCCCTATACATCAATAGTTCTCCAATAAATATTTCAATGTAAAGAAAACAATATTGTGTTCCGTCATCAACTTTGAAAAGAAATTTATTATAATTAATTTCTAAGAAATATAATTCAATACTCACCTGACATTTGGGCAACGGACCTTCGGGTAATTTCACTTTCCAACCTAATAGCGGTGGTATGCATATTAAAGCGGACATTATCCAAACGGCTGCAATCATAAGAGCCGCTCGAGCTGGCGTACGTGATTTTAAATAATCTACAGCTTTCGTTATACTCCAATAACGATCCAATGATATTAAACATAAATTCATAATCGATGCCGTGCACAATAATACATCCATTGCTGAGTGTATATCGCACCACCAACTGCCAAATATCCAATAGCCCATCAGCTCATTGGCCAATGAGAATGGCATTATAACTAAGCCCAGAAAGAAATCGGCTACCGCTAATGAAGCGATAAACCAATTTTGAATATTTTTCAATGATTTTTCGGTAGCAATGGCAATTATCACCAACATATTACCGACAATAATGATTATCATTAATATGGTTACAATTATGGACGCGACGACAATATGCGTTAACGTATAACCGCTTGGATAGCGTCCATCCCAACGTACTTCGGTGACATTGCCCGTTAAATTTGTATACGATTGATTGTTAAAATTCGCGTAACTGGAAGTTAAATTTATGGCAGACGATGCGAACGATGTACTGGTATTATAAAAATTACTTGATAACAAAAAAAATGTATCATTTATATCGGCCAAGGAACTCGATACGGTAGAATCGATACCAGTTAATGAATTATCGAGTAAACTTGTTATTGTGTATTGACCATCTACCGTAAGTAAGGGCGGATTGAGTGTGGAATTTGCGAGGCTGGTTAAATGACTATCATTCGTTTTTGTTATATTGGCGACTTTAATTCCGCCATTTTCACTAGTACCACCGCCACCTGGTCCACCACCTGCTTCTCTCGGTAGAGCTGATGTTGAAGTGAATATTGCCAAAAACTCATCTGTACTTATATTACCGGTATTGATGTTTGTATCCAATGGCGCATTGAAATCCATTATTCAAAAAAAAAAAACTCGCTTCTCTACTTGAATAGAATTAGAAAGTTGAAGCCAACATGACTTTTCTCTTTGTTTGTTTGTTTTTGTTTTTTTCTTTTTTTTTTTTCTTAAATTTGCATTACTGTGGTCCCAAACAATTTGCTGGAGTTTTTCTACTTTTTTTTTTTTTTTTTTTTTTTTTGTTTTTTTTTTTTTTTTTTTAAAAGGTTTTTTTTATTTTTTTTTTTGTGTTTCAGTATATGTATATGGATTTTAGTAAATATTCTTTAATTAAATTAAAAAATTTCAATTTCACATTTAGAAAAATGTGCGTGTATTGCTTAGCGAATTGCAAAACTTTTAATTCGAATATTCGCGATATTCATTTTATTCTTTTATTTATATATATATATATATATATGTATATATAGAATTGATTTGATATTTTCAAAATGTTAAAATTTCTAATGGAAATGAATTTATGGGACAACATTATAATTAAATGCAATAGTTTTCAATTTATATATGCACTCAACTTTGCCTATAATGCAATACATAATAGATATTGAATAAAAACTTTTAAAATAAATTTAGTTGATACGGTTAGCTTTAATTTAATCAACAAAGATTAGAGATATAGATTTGTGACCATAAACGATTTGGACAATTTAATTTGCTGCTAGCAATGTTTAATACCATGTAATGGTATTTCCTTCATATGTGAAAAGCAAGTGATTTGTAAAAATTTGAATCGGTCTCTATAGTAAAAATAACTGCTATCCCGAGTATACAGAAATTTCCTAATGGCCTAGGTCATTTTTATATTTACTCCTTTTACAACTCGAAGAAGTTGTGGCCTTTGCTCGGATTGATGATCTTTGACTCCCAAGAGAAATATTCTTCCTTGGACCTGACTAGGCTGGACTAGGAAAAATTATTATTATCATTTCTTATTCGGTTATCGGAGACATGTTTTTAACTTTAGATTTTCTTATATCGGTTGTAGGTAACCCTCCATCAATATCTCTCTATTTCTATCTCTTTGGTCCGGCTTACTTTAACGGTTTCTGGCCCTATTCCCACAGTTCGGTTCATGCACTTACATAATTTCGCTCACATTTACTTCTGCGAAAACAAGTCCATTTATGCATCTAACGCGTCTAAGGGTCTCGAGCACAAAACTGCTTACTTTCTCGACACAATAGGAAAAAGAAAAATCAAATCTCTCTCTCTCTCTCTCCCTCTCCCTCTCCCTCTCTCTCTCAGTCTCTCTTCCTATCCCTCTCTCTCTCTGACGTTTGGTGTTGACAAATGACACGAGAAGGATATCTTTTTTCCACTTTGTATGATTGAAAAAACAGGCCGACCACGTGGTTATGCTCAAACTCACTATCCCTTTAAAACTTAATTAAGGCTTAAAACATTAGATTTAAACGATGGTGGATTATGCTAAAAGATGAGGATTTTGTAGAAATATTTGATGAACGTTACCCTCTAAAAAAAGGCTGTCCGATATGTGAATTCTTTAGTTGCTAAATCGAATAACTCCACTTTCTGGAATTTGTTTAATATTTCAATGCCATAGCACTTGGTTAGCTTCGACAAAAGAAATTGTTCTAATAAGAACTGTTGACCACATCAATTATTTCTAACGGAAATCGTAATAAAAATTTTGATAAAAAACACGTAACTTAATAGTTAATCGCATATCGGAATTTTTTTAAATAGATACTTAGAAGTAGTAGTACATAAACAGTTTTATCACTTTTTTCTACTTTTAATTTTATGGAGTTAATCGATTTGGCAAGTGAAGCATTCATTCCTACATATGATATATGAATACATTATGTTTAATTTGGGGTTAATGTGATTAAAATACATGTGACTTTAAGCCGTTAAGCATTTTCAAATGTACGAACACGGAAAGACTTTGCGTATAATTCATATTTGCTATAAAAAGCATAACAATATGAACAATCTCCCAAAATGGCTTTTGGTCCATAACTCACACACTAAGATAACATATATGTCCGATTATAGAGAGTCTTCTATAAGTTTCATCTAAAGTGTTCCGATTTGGTCAACTTTTAGCTTACAATTGTAGGCAAACATTATTTAAAGAGGAAAACCTAATACTTCCTAATACTTATTAGATAAAATTTTTAAAGCCTAAAGCTAGTAAGCCTAAAATGCGAGTAACTGATCAAACAAAGTGCCATCCCGCCTATAACATTTCCGGTCGTGGAAGATTAGATGATATTTTCTTTAATTTTGAATTTCATTTGAATAAATCCACAAATATCTTTGTTAGTCCTTGCTATGCAATGCTTTGCAGACTTAATTTTTTTTGTTGTTGCCTCTCGCTAACTTCGCAAAGGTCATTACAACTGGTCTGGCGAATTATCAAGAAAGGCATAAGTTTGGCAATGAGTTGATTGATGTTAGAAATACAACGTGAAGCTGTACTCGAAACAAGAGGTCAGCAGATTAAACATTTATTGTATCTTTCAGGCTTTCATTCCTGAACGGCAGGAATGAAAGTTTAATGCTTAATTTTATGCCTTCTACTGAATGTTTATTATAAAATCGCACTTAACTTAACTACGTCCGTATAATCAGTCAACATAATTAGCATAAAAAAATTAAAAACAATTCTACAAGTCATTCGTCGTTTGTCTTATCTATTTTATTATATATGCTTTAGTGTTATTCTAAAAAAAAATATATTTAACTTTGACAAGAATTTTTTGTCATTAAACTTGAAAAGATTAAGACCGAAAACCATAACAAAAGCGTTATAAAAATTCATTTGCCCATTTAAGTAATTGAAATGAGATTTAATTGTCAAAAATTTAATTAAAATGATTTTTTATTTGCTTTCTATGCAATCATTATCTCACTTCATCCTAACGATGGGGGAATAAATCGAGGCAAAATTGCTTGCTATGATCGTATTTCGTTTAGTGCATACAAATGATTTCAATTTAATTTCGTAAATGTTAAAATATTAATCAAGTCAAATTAATTAATAGAAATTATCCGATTAATTTTTTTTAATTAACTAAAATTATATGAAAAACAATTTTCATTATTAATATTAAAAAAATAAAAAAATTGTTTAGCAAGCGAGCAAAAACACTATAATGAATCACGACCATTCACCATTAGTTACCCTACACTATTGTATTGTTAATCATATTTCGGACTCTTTAAAATGACAAATTATGTGTTAAGGAGATTGAAGAAAATTGTTCCGATCCAAATAATCTTCAATTGGTTTCATTCTCTGGCCAAAACACGTCAGTGTTCAAATTTCGTTAAAATATTGAGAGATCACACCAAGATAACAAGATGGACCGACGAAGAGAGAATGAGTTCAAATTGAGAAGATGATTCTCGAATCGATTGATATATAATAAAAAGTTGATAAATCATGTTTTCTTTCTTCTGTACATACGTACGCATCTACGTGTTGCGTACACTTGACCAAAAACACTTGTAGCGCATGGTTGATAAAAATTTTTAATTAGTTAGGAATAAATCTCAATTGAATAAAGAGCAATAATTAATTACAAAAAAAAAAAAAAAAAGAAGAAGAAGAAGAATTTAAAATTGGATAATGAAACACGATAAGCATTAATTGAAGTCCTTGTCCCGATGTAATTAATGTTAATGTAAGAAATTAATGTTGTATAACAAAAATTTCAATAATGAAAGGAAATGCAATATTTTGTGTGATAAGCGTTAAGCAAACAAAAAAGTTTCTGCATTTTGTTCTTTTTAATTTTCTTGCACATTTTTCCAGTGGGTTAACGGCGATTGCAGCGGTAGATAAATGCTTCAGTCCGCAGATTCATATATGTATGTGAAGTTTTTCAGTCTTTTTCAGTCTGTTTCCACTTGTGAGGAGAAAAGATACTTTTCGTAAATATTTACTGTTAATGCCCTAGAGGGAGGAAGGGAGAAAAATATGGACATTAGCCGCAGTCTAGTGGATGCGTGGTTCAATCGGTAAGCGTTTGCCGGCTGAGCATTCATCATAGCTAGAACGAGATATACTTGGATGATTGGCTTAAGTACTTTTGAATCACTCAAATATAGACATTTTTATCATTTCTTGTCTTGGAACTTATTAAAAGAAAAGTAGACGCAATTCCATCCCATCTTGTATGGTCATATGTCCGTTTCACGTATTAACGTGTGTATGCAATGTTTTTGTCAAATTTTTATCATCCAAGCTTTTACCACAGACTGGCATAAAAAAGCAGACAGATGGACGGACAAAGAAGAACGTAAAGATGCAAAAATCTGCACTCTGTAGGGTTTTTGAAATTGCCTTCTGTCTAATGGAAAGGTCTTGATACTTCTATGTTCGGACCGAAAAAGCTGACAACGTCAGATATCATTTGGCAAAAAGTATTGCTAATTGGAGTTTAAGCTCGAAATCATGTTCTCCTAATCACCACTTGTGAAAGGATTTCGATTCAAAAGATTCTCAACTTACTTATGAGTTTAGATAACTGTAGAGAAAACGAAAGCCGCTTAAAAAGGATACTTTAACGGTCCTCTCTATCTCAAAGTTGTATACAATGCACAAACGATTTATGATTTTTTGCAAAAAAAAAAAAAAAATATATAAAAATTTTTGAAAGCAAAAACTTTTTTACTTGTGTGTGTGTAATGTAATGTTTTTTAATAATTATTTACATTTCATTAAGAATTGATTTCCACATTAATTATTTTATTTGATTTGATTTATTATTTATTTACGTGGGAATAAGTTGACAGCGAATATTTCGTATTGCTTTTTAATACTATGCTCTAAAGTTTTTTTTTATTTAAAAACGTTTTTTTCATTAATTTTTTATTTTAAATTAAATTTAAATTTCGAATTTATGTTTTATAACATTTTTTTTTTTTATATTTACCCGTTTTAACCGAAACTTGTGTGTCTTAAACAATTCATTTAAACAATTCGTTTAATATTTAGCCCATTGAATATTGAATAAAATATTTAAAAATACAAAAGAAAAAAACTTGTTATGTCCACACGATGAGCTAATTATTATTTTTATTATTGGTTTTATAATACATACGTATATACATACATACATATATATCTATATCTATATATACATATATATATATATATATTTATATATATGTATATATATATAAGTTGTAGAGCTATATATAAAGTTATTCCTTTTTCGATATACGTTTAAGATAATCATTAAATGTTTTAGAGAACTTAAAGTTTAGCTATAATAGCAATCACTGGCACTGACCTTCAAGTCATAGCATTCACTTTCGTATTAAGGAAAATTAAGTGACTTTTCTTCTATTTTTTTTTTTTTTTGTTTGTTTTCGTTTTATTGTTTCTATTGTTGTTGTTGTTGTTGTTACGCTTTATATAATTTAACGGGATTTAATCTCAACATTTGTTTTTTTATATAAAGCCAGCCAGCCAAGTTAAGAGAAACCTTTGAGATTTTATATTAGGGAGCGTGTGCGTGTGTGTGTGTGTGTGTGTGTGTGTACGCATTGCGAAGAAGAGTCCTTTTCATCGAGATCTAATTAGATATTTTGCAAATAAATTTATAAGCCTTCAATTTCTTTAAATACAATTTTTATTTATATATATATATATATATATATATATATATATATATATATATATGTATATGTATACATATATATGTATGTATGGTTTCTTTTTGTACATTTGCTTCACGATGTTATATGTTATTTACACTTTGCTTATATATTTTTATTGTACAAATTTTCGTATTGGAAGTATCAGTTATTATAGCGGGGTTTGATTATCGTTTAACATTTTTTACGCACAAATAACTTACACTTTTACATTTCAATTTACACGCACGCAATTAATGAACGCATTCTCTTTACAATTCTACAAGTACGTATACACACACACACACACACACACACATATACACACACAATAACGCAAAACAGCCATACGCACGACGCACACATACACACATATCTATTTTTCGACTTATTACAAAATTTCACATTATTTACAAATTTACAACTATTTGGCTACAATTTCGTTTTTATTGCATTTTTTTTATTTTTTTTTTTTTTTATTTGTTTAGTCGATCGCTAAGTTTAATTTGCACTTTACTTTTGAAGATGTTTTCAACACTTGTTAAAATTTATATTACATCTCATTCAAATGCACACACTGTTGTGCATATGTATTTTTTTAAATTTTTTTATTTTTATTTATTTATTTATTTTTTTTTTTTGTTAGCCTTTTTATGTATGTGTTGTTTTTTTTTTTTTCTTCTTTCTTTCTTTCTTCCTTTCTTTCTTTAGAAATGATACGAGTTGCACGGCGGCACGTGTTGTTTATCGTTTGAAATTCATAGCTTAACTGAATTTCAAAATATACCGTCAAAGTCTTTTGGCTACATCTATATAGACAACTCAATACATATGCACAACTTTAACAAAATTTATCTTCATCTCCATGCATTCCAGAGTAGAGTAGTTAGTGCGTGTATCTAACAAACGGGATCTATGTTATATTCTTGGTTTTTTCATTAAGCCGAAACACAACACAATATAATATGTAGCATAACATCCACAAATGTTACTTGTTGTATGTTCTTATATTTTACTCTTGCTTTCTCTCTTGCTTTTCCTCTTTTCTTTACTCAGTATGGAATTCATTTATGTTCGCTCAGAGAAAAATAAATTTCCCTTTTTTTGCATGTTTTTCCTTATATCATAGAATGTGTGTTAGTAGTGCTATAGTGCAATATTTGTAAAATCAGCTGTTTTTATGGGAAATTTTTAAAACAAAAAAAAAAAAAAAAAAAAAAACAAAATTCACACAAACCTGTGGATTAAATTGCCTCTGCTTGTTTCTTTTTTACTTTTTTTTTTTTTATAATAGAGAAAAACAGAAAAAGCTCCCTAATATTTTTTAACATTGGTAAGGGGTTTTGCCCTCTCATAAAAGCCAAAGCATTATTTCAATATTCGTTTTATTTTTTAATTTTTTTTTTTTTGCTTTTTAAAGATTTGTATCTCATTATTATTATTCAAAAAAAGATAAAAAAAAAATTCGACGAAAATGTGTATTCAACCAAAGCGTTATCGTTTCTTAAATAGCACTATAAAATTAGTCGTAGTTAACTTTAAGGAATAATTGGAGAAATTATTTAAATTCTCTCACAAGTGTTACTACTTGCCTCTGTTAAGTGTTTGCAAAAATGTTGATCACTTTTTCACTCGAAGACGGCATTTATTGTGGAAAATTGGGAAAATATGTATTAATCAAAATAGTCGCCTGTCGGTTTCTACTATGTTTTACAATATTTTTGCCAACATGACGATGTCATGTCGAAAGAACTTGTATTGATTTGGCGTCAACCCATTTCTGCACTTCTTCAACTTTGCAGATCCGCGTGCCGGCCAAGCCACGCTGCATCGGTTTGACCAATTGATAATCAGAAGGCGATATCCTGGGTGTGGCAGAATCTCCCATTCGGCGATGCAGCAGTGTATCCGAGACAACTCTTGCAAAAATAACATTTTCAGTCACTTCGCTTTTAACCAGTTGCGCCGAAAACTGACAATTGAGATATGATGGAGCAGGATCACCCTAAGCATCTGAAAATGGTTGGTGGCGTTGGCGTACGTTTAGTAAATCAATAATATTAAATGAGAAACTGTTATTTTATGTAGAGAAAGGTCAAAATTATCGAATTCAATCGTTATATACCCTGGCGGTTCTCACCTCTTTAACTCGGCCTAAAATTTCACCGATAGATAGATTCTACAAAGCGACCAATTTTCTGTGGCGTACTGTGCGTGATTAGCGTTTGTCAAGAACCCACTAATTCAGCTTGACTGGGTAGTTCGTCCGCACCCAGCATGCACTCAGCGGCCGTGGCGCCTTCTGATTACTATAGGTTCAGATCGATGGTAACATTGCTTAGCTGGCACGGGTTTTCGAAACGCGAAATACCATTAAGGTCTCATGGAAATGATGCATGGAAATATAAGTTAAAGAGTTGAAAATTTATGCAGACGTATGTGACTACTCCAACCTACTGCCTTTGAACATTTTTTTCTCATGTACTTTTTAATAATATTAAACAATTTATGAACAATGAAATGCATTACAAGGGGTTACTGGTGTGCAAATGATTTACGTGAAAAAAAAAGAGAATCATTAAATACATAATAATGTCAACCTCTTACCAGCAAAATGATATAAGATAACAACATAACAAAGTGAACCATCAGATCACTTTTCAAATCCACACCCGTACGTATACAATTAACTAACACAAAAGTAACGGCATCATTGTTAGCCAAACCTTTTGCTGGCTTATTAATGATTACTTAACCGTAACATGAAAGCAAAACGTGAATTCCCCAAAGATGTTCGGTTTCATTGTCATTATCAGGAGTGAAATGCAAATTTTTACGCAAATATATATATATATATATATATATATAAGTTAAAAAAAGCAGGGCAAACTCCATGAATCATTAATACAAATGACTTTTACGTGTGAAATAATTTAAATATTTTAACGTTTATGTACGCAAAGCGAACGGAGTGCTTGGCTAACCAGAGACAATAGAAAATGAAAAATTTTTCCAAATTTTCAAAGCTTATTATAACTTATAACTATAAAAATTCGTTGCCATAAACATGGTATAAAATGGAATAAACTTGTCTAGTGCTATTTTTATGTACTTAATAAATTTCATTCTTTCTTCTCCAGAGTCTCTGGTATATATGTAAATTAAATAAATACTTGAATTATTACTTTTTGAGTACTTAATAGCCTATGCAGCTTTTTGATTATTACGATTTTCACTTTAAAGCTATGCTATGTATCTGCACTCGGCAGCATTGGATTTGGATGCGACAGCGTAGCAATACATATTTGTTCATTCGATTGTTTCTTGCTTCCTTTACGCAAAAGGCAGGAAAAGCTGGGGAAGAAATTTAATATTTCATGTATTCTCTCTTGGCTAAAGGCACTGTAAGTCGGCAAGCACTTGTCCGTAAATGGCGAGCAACTACACACCGCAACTATTCACTTATCTTCGATATATTGCTCGCAGGAAAATCAACTGAGTAACAATATTCATTTATCAGATATGTAAATTTGAAGCGGAGACTTGCCCATCGACGTCGATCTTGATGCTGTAAGATCGCTCGTCATTAGCGGCATATTCTCTTATTGATATCTGGCAAAGAGTTTCAAGCCATAACAATGCAAGTTTAATACAACGGCATAGTTTGCAACAGCGGACAGCATTGTTTTTCACCCAAACGATACAAAAAACAAACCTTTGCCGCTGCTGAGGACGAATAGAGGATCCATTTTGAGCATTCTATGTGCTAAAATTCATGAGTACATCCAGGCGTATCATGTACATCGATTGCAAGACCGTATCATTTTCGATATTCCATGCTTGGTGGAACCAGAAGGGTGTGGCCCATTAAAGTCCAGTGAAAAGGTTAATTCCAAACGATACAGTTAATCGATTTGGACGTTATTCCGTTCTCTTTTTTACTTGTCATCTATCCATCCAGACTGCAGAACCGGTTCACTGCTTCCTTCAAAGGATTTAACTACGATGTGTTAGTCGAAGCAGTTTACTCAACAAGACCGAGTTCTCTCGGTTATCACTTGTTTGCATCGACGAGTCACGTACTTATTAAGTAATGCTTTGAATCGCACGAAGGTATGCAAAAAAAAAAAACCATTTGATGAATGGTTCATGGCGAAGAAAGAATATTGAAAAGGCCGTTATTGACATTTGAATTTTTTTTTTTCATTTTTTTTTCTTTTCTTTCCAAGTAGTTAAAGTATGCTTAATAAGCTCTTTAAATATTATTTTTCATGTTTCCACCACTCATCTCTTTTTAAGTCTGTTTTCTCTGCCCCTTAAGTATTTGATATCAATAATATTTGTGTTAATAATAATACTCATACGTAACGTATATCAGCTATAAAGTAAATGCAAAGAGAGAGAAATCATACGTTTGAAGCAAAACTTATGAGAGAGATTTCTTTGCAATCATAAATATACGCATATATACGTATATATATATATATATATATATATGTGTGAATGAGCTTAAAATTTTCCATCATTTTGTTAACGTTTCTTTAAAAAATTTAAGTATTAAAAATTTTCAATTTCCATTTGATATTAAGCAAACGCTTTGACATCAATTTCGCTGATGATGGTTATTACTTTTTAACATTTTTAGAAAATGCTTTTTAGGGTAAAAGTCACAAAAAAGTTGAAAAAAAGAAAAAAAATTAGGGGAAAAAAAATACCAGAACATTTTTCCTTAGTCGGTAAACACGGTGTAACAATATGCATTTGACAGTCAACAATAACAATACGGGAAAAAAGCAAAAAAAAAAAAAAAACTAAGTACACACGCATAGTCATAGAAGCAAATACATACTGAATCTGAATAGCAAACTGCCATCAACTAATGCACATAAACGTAAACGACACATGTCAACACTGGTGTTGTTATGAGAAATGGTAGAATTTGAGGCACACTTTCGCTTATACACACACACACACACATACATACACACACACATACCTTCAGTCACCTACAATTACATACATATGAAAAAGAACGTGTCGAGCAAAAGATCGCAAACGTGTTGCTGTTACCGGTAAGTCAATGCTGCTCTTGCTACTATGCTACTACGACGACTACGGCTTACTACATTTGCTGATGTTATTTGTCTAACAATGGCAAATAGTCACATTCAAGTATAGAATTCATAAGCGCGTAAGTTTTCCTCGTTTTTTTTTTTTT
>NW_023998417.1:2746187-2795950 GCF_014805625.2 Glossina fuscipes
TTTTTTTTTTTTTTTTTTTTTTTTTTTCAAAACCTTTCATGCATATCTAACTCATGATTTACTTCATACATACGCAAATATATGTGTGTGTGTACGTGTGTGTGTTTATGTGTAGCTATGTAAATCACGTTAAGCTTTTTTCGGTGATATTCTTATACACGAATAAACATATTTTTGTGCCGTTTGCTTTGTGTTACACGTAGTCCACACGATACTCTCAACACAATATAACCTTTTATTCTGCACATATCTTTCGATTTCTTTACATATATATACACATCTTTTACTTTTTCTTAGAAGTTGTAATGTTACTTTCCAATTATTTATCACAAGATAGCAAAAAATGCATATTTTCATTTATTATTTTTCCGCCCTAAAAAGTCGGAAAATTGCATTGCTCTATGATTTCAAGGGGAGACAAAGAATCGAACGGTTATCAATATTTTCAGATCAAAATTTGTCTACCATCTCGTTTGTATAAAAAATATGCCGGATGGATGCAAGGTAAAAAGTTTCCACAGCTAAGTAAATCTGTGCATATATGTGTACATATATATTTTAATGTTAATCTCTCGTACGAGCTTAACAGTGCTATCCTTTGAACTAATTGGAAAAAAATATATTAACTTGAAAAATACCGCGGCGTAGGATAAGAATTTATTTTTCCATCAATTTATTCCTCATGCTGCCTATATATAGTATGGCAAGCATTTGCAACGCACAGACATATTCAGCGTAGATCTCAATGCAACGATTCCTTCATATAGTTGGACTTAACTATTATATATATATGTACAAAATATGATGTATGTATAAGCCTGTGGACGTGTTATGATTAAGGGCCGTTTTTTCGTTGTTTTTTCTTCTTGCAGATTAACGCACCTTAAGGCAGATTGTCTCAAATGTTGTTTTGCTTTGATCTCTGCTGAGCTTGAAAAATATATTTTCACAAAAGCCTGCCTTAACCAGCTACTCTTTAAAACTTAATAAACATTATCGCTACCATCATCATCATCATCATCATCATCATCATCACCAATCTAATTATTATTATTATTATTATAATTTTTATTTTTTATGTTTTTACTTTGGTATTTTATAATATTTGTTATGAGGAAAGAATTTTGCATAATAATTCCTCCCTCCCGTATTTTAATTCCCTGCGTGCCTGCGTCTGATTTTTAAATCAACAAAAAACGAAAGTAAACTAAACTAAAAAAAAAAAAAAAAAAAAGAAAAACTTCTTTTCTTTTGTTGCTGCTTTGCATTGCGTACATAGCGAGCTATAAAACAGCTTTAAGGTATCGAACACAAGAATAATAATTTTTGCATTAATCAACTTCGACTTTACGGTTCACCTGCTTAACTACGATTACTTTATCTTGTTTCTCTTACCTCTCTCTCTCTCTCTCTCTCTCTCTCTCTCTTTCTCTCCCTCTTTCTCTCTCTCTCTCTCGGACGTATGATTAATTATGAAATCACTGCTTGCAATTATGCAAAAGTGTGTGTATGTGTATGCTTGTAAATTTGGTCTTCGTACGCAAACTGAGCCTAACCAAATTTTCGCCATATGCTGGCTGGCAACCTATTCCACGAAACATACTAATATGCTTTTATATGTGTGTTTGTGTGTGAAAATTTTCTAGGAAACTTGATAGAATGAGAATAATCAACAAAATTTTACTCGTTTAACACATGGTATATATACATATGTCTATAAAATGAATTTATTTTCATATTTTTCAAACACTTTGTAATACAAATATGATTAATAATCAGAATCAAAAAAACAATTCTTTCAAGTAGTGAGAAAGAAATTAAACAGTATACAAGCATTCATTGATGTTTACAATTTTCGAGTACTTGCAGCATTCAGTTACCTACCTTTCTCATCTAACATTAACTTATGCGATTCTTGTTTACTTTCATTTATTTTGTTAGAATGTTTGTCCTTCACAACATCCTTACTATTCCGACTTGTATGACATATAACATTCTTATCTGCACTATATCTATATTTTAGTGACGTCGCAAAAGGTATGTTTATGTATCTTAAAATCTTATATGCGTTTTAAGCCTTTAGCTATATTGCACGTCCTAATAATCAGAAAATGCTAACGCTAATGGCAACACTAATCAGGAATTTCCCGCACATGACCAAAAATAAGAAGGATGAGCTATTTGGTAAATGTAGTGTACATATACTTTTACTTATTGCATTCATTTGATCGAAATTTATTTAAAAGAAAATTAAATCTTAAGCGAGTTTGTCTCTGGCATTTACCTAAAGTATCGATTCATTCCAAGATGTTCGCTTCAACCTATGTAAAAGAGATGTAAATATTTGAATGATAAATGGGTTGGATGCTCGGCCAAGTCTCCTTAAGTTTGAAATGTAATAAGACGCATGACTTTGATGAATATTTACTTAAGAAGGTTAGTCATAATAGGGAAATTTGTTTACTTATTCGCTTTGCCGAAACATGATAAATATCTTTACTTATAAGATTAGTGCTACTATGCTGATGTCTTATCATTTCAATGTGCTCTTATACAGATTAGATTATTACATTACAACACACGATTAACTTACTATTATACCTCACTATATTAATTTACTTTAATACTATTATACTGTAATCGTATTACTCCTATTACGTTACGTTATTCCAGTTTATTATCATGCACTGTATCACTATATAAATTTCCGAAATAGTCTGAGGAAATAGTTTTGAGGCTCAAGTGCAAAATTTATTACCAATAGAAATTAGGTCGAAAAAGAAGGAGATTAGGTAGCGAAGCCAGAGACAAGAGGCATATTCGAAATTAATATTTAATGGTTCCGTGGGTTTATATTCTTATTTTATGTACATTTGTTAGAAAAACTATAACGAATTTTTAGATAAAATATTTTCTTTTACGGCAACTGTGCAACGAGAATGTTTTCTTTCCAAGTAATCTATGGACACAAACTGCCCATTAATATATGTAGCTGTATTCGCGATGAAAAATTAAATGCGAAATTTAAATACAGTTATTGAGATTTATTCATAAAACGCGTAACGCAATTTTATTGTTTTATATCCTGTCTTGATCATATTTACTCTTACGAAGGTCAAAATTCATTTTATTGCTACCATTGATGCTCAGACAAATGGAATTAATTAAAGCCATCTCTATTACTAGGCTCAATATGTTTTAGTTTACTTTATAGTTAAGCCATAGCTTTAAAAGGCACTCAGAGATGAAGTTTTTCTTAATTCCGTGATCGCTGGAAAGACAATGACGCTACAATAAAGTTTATAAAATTTTTATTACGTATAACGTGAACTCATTAAAGTAGTGAATAGGAAATTGCAAATAGCATTTTACAACAACAGTGAGGGAAAAAGCCGCCAGCTAAACTAAAAACGGACATAACAATGCAAAGAAATGATAATAATAATAATATTAATAGCGTTGTCATCGTTGTTATTGCGTTAAACAAATTAAATGAAAACAAATAAAATAGAAAAGTAACGCAAATATAATTGTGTTTTCAGAAAACAAATACAATCGTTTAGATTACATGTAAACAAAGATTAATTCGTTCTATTGCTTAACTGAACATTAAATGAAATTATATCCCATTATATATGTATTTGTTATAATGCTTTCGTAGTCATCGGTAGAAGGCACACATTTTAATTCGTTGTCATCCTAACTTGTGACAATTACAATGGAAGTGATTTCATTTCATTCCGGGAATGTTCCCCTGTACGCTTAACGCAGCGATAGTCAAAAAGAAGTGGGGAAAGAGAGACAGGGACAGGGCTGTAGCCTAGGTAAGTGTTTCGCCTTTACCGGCCGCGAGTACCCACCATTGCTATGACGAAGTGTAATTCATCAGATCCTGAACTAGAACTGCCTCGGTAGAAAGAACTTAGTAGATGATAATGAAAACAATTAGGTTTCATTGTTGCTTTCGGGTTTAAGTTCTACTTTTTCTTTTGCAAACCAAAACAGAATTCAATAAAATTTTTGCAATTCTTTGCGGGATCATATTTTTTTATCCAAAAAAACTGTCTCGGTTTTTTAGTTCAGGAGATCAGTCCCCCCCCCCCCCACCCCCCCACCCGCACCCCCGTTCTACTTTTATGTAATTGTTTATATTATTCAAGCATTCCTTTGTCCTAAAGCTACAAATAGTTCGAGAGAGTTAGTAATAATTTTAATTCAGAGAAAATATTTATTTCCGACGGCAACTAGATATAATTTTCGGCAAATTTACAGAATTGAATGTAAATTTGTACGGTTTAGTACAAAGGAAATCGAGCACTTAAGCAATTGACCATTTAATGCACTTGTTACTTGGAATTTTATGTGTAAGATTTCGTTTCCTTTCCTAATAAACGAACACAATTTCATATATAAGGGCGTTGCTATTTAATTAAATATCAACTATGCAGGAAATGAAAATTTAATTGCGATTATCAGTAGGTATTATTCGTATTACAAATGCGGGATCTTATCTTTTGTCTAAATGAAATGCAAATGTATAAGTAGTTGTGAAAAGACGCGCATATATTAAGCCTGATCGTTGCACTTGCACTTCCAATGGTCAGACGTACACCCCTCAAGGCCAATTTTATTTTCTTGATGGAAGCACTGACTCCTTTCGGATTGTTTTTCATTTGCTTTTTGAATCATTTTCAAAAGACATCTATTCCTGCATTGGAAGTTTTCCAGAAAGACTTCATTTCACACGAGTAATCCTTTTGAATATAAGACGAGACTAAAGAAAAGGATTTTGTAGCATGACCATGCTCGGCACACTAGACGTCGACGAGCTTTAGGATTCTTTCTCTGTCTAAGCAAAGTAATTGGATTGCTCTTAAATATCAGTCAATCTTTCTATGTAGAATTCGTAATCTACGAAAGAGGATTGGAATAGCTCTTGCTCAAGATGCTGAATACTCAAAGCAATGGAAATGATTGTTTTTAGAAAATAAAGACCTAACTTGCACAAAAGTCCTACTTGCACTCTGTCCCCTATAATAAGAATTTTTTTTTTTTTTTGCATGTAAAATATTTAAGATTTTATTTTAAATCCATAATTTTTCATTAATCGCTTAAAGCAGTGAAAAAGTGGTAATTAATAGTCAAGGAAATTGAACGACTGGGTAGAAAATGACAAAAAAAAGGAAAATCGGCCGACACCAGTCCAAGTTTCCTCCTAAAGTTAAATAAATGGAAGCCATAAATAACTTGTGCATCCAGCAGCAAAAATATGTATTAATACAAGTCTTCCATTTGCCTCAACAACCAGAAACAAGTACCAGTGAATTAGTCAGACACAATTATTACACTCACTAAGGACACTCACTAAGGACAGATAAAATATTTTCGCTGCAAGCATTTTTGATAGTCCAAAGCGATTGACAGCGTGGCTTCAATTACAATTACGTTTACAAGGGATTTTTATTAGTTTTCCTAATCGCAAAAACTGAGTAAAATCGTCCTAGTAGTACCCAACAAACAATTTTAAAAAAAAATCTTTAATCTTCTTCCTCAACGTTATCTACTCTTATGTCGATGCCCAGTGCTGTGCAACAGTAACGATACCTTGTCTAAAGTGAGAACAACCACAATTCTCAAAGTAGCCATCAACAGCTAATCCCGCTCTTTGTTCTCCACGTTGGTGAATTCGCTGATGATGTTCACTATTGATGGCCTGCCAGAAAAAAAAAAAACGCGAAACAACGTAAAAACATCATGTTTCAAATTTAAGTTTCATACTTTTTCCAACAACGTGATAACTTTTTTTGCAAACAACAATCGCTAATTTTACATCCGGTTACGTACGTACTGTTGAAACTATCCCCGGCAAAACAAAATAACTTTAAAAAAAGGAAAAATTTTTATTATTTCATCTTTCTATTAAAAGCTTCCAATCTCGACCAGCTCCCGATTTGAAATTTTTCCATATCCCTTTTAAATGTTTCTCGCGAACATAGGGGTACTTTCAGCAGCAGCGGTATAAATCCTAAGTGAGAGAAGTGCAAGATTCGTTTCAATGTGAAAAGTGTTTTTTTTTTTTTTTAATTTTTAGTTTTAGTTTTATATGAAATTTTATAAAACTAATTGCTTCTAACGCAAAAACAATACATACATAATACATAAAAACTCTTTTAGAATTTAATTATCAACTTTGTAGGAAACACAAGTCGGCAAAAAAAGACAAACATCATATACCATAAAATTAGCTTGTAAATATGATAGCACATAAACATAAAAAAAAAAATAAAAAAAATTAAAAAAAAAGATAAAATTGCATTCATTTCGCACCGACTTGAAGATACCCAACGCGGACTCTCAAGATAGCAAGAAAATGTCGTGAAAAGGTATTATTTTGTTGATAATTTGCATAGCTTGGAAAATTTCATTTTTCCATTGGAGGATCTCACCTGCTTTCAAATATATATATATAGTTTATTTTAAGAAGATTAATCACTGAGGACACGTTTCCTATACGTCAGGAAAAATATGGAAGAAAGGAATCGAACGAAAGTGATCCGCAGCCGCAGTGAAGTGCTCCTGGTATCATCCCGATGTTATGCTCTAAGCGACCGAGTGTATTCAATTATGCTGATGTTATGCTTTTATATTATGTTTTTACCGAACGAGTGAATATTCATTATAGCCACCGCCATGCATTAATCGTAACCAGAATGTGATACTACCGCAGAGAGGTAGACTTGATAGTCGTGGTTTTTATCCACTTGGCTTTTCGGTACACTGAATGAAGCTTAACGAGGAGATTTTAAAATGATTTGTTTTGCTCAATATTGTCGCTTTAGCTGTTAAGAATACGCACAACCACAAGACATTATACATAGGTGGATGAACAAAGAAAACAAAAGTTACCACTGACTGACTGACTGGCTATGTTATTGCGATTGCTACAAGCGGATTATCAAGTGTAGTTGATTGTTACTTAGCGATACGCTAAGTGCAATAATATAATAATGCTAATTGCATGTACATGCATTTATGCAACATATTGCAAATATTTATAACTAGACATAACATATGAAAAGCTTGTTTAATATATCTGTAGTGAAAGCTTTCAAACAACAACAACAACAACAAGCGGATATAATTTTAATGAAACAGTAATGCAAAGAAATGAAAAATCTCAATTGTTTTTTTTTCCTCTTTTTTTTTTTAAATTTATTTTAAAAATAAAGTTTAAAAAAAAAAAAAAAAAAAATAATAATAATAATAATAATTTGTTTTATAATCCTATAATAAATCGTATTAAAAATTTTCAATAGGTTAACTAAGTTATGATTTCAGCTCTAAGTACGTAATTGAGATTTATTTATAGGTTATATGTGAAGAGAGAGTTCATAGCTTATGAACTTGTTTGGATAAAACTTGAATTGCTAATTACGTACATCCACACGCACGCAAATTTTATCTAATCCTTATGTAGAAATATATATATATATATATATATATATATGTGTGTGTGTATATGCATTCAAATCTAATAACTTCCCATTTACATGCTTGGTTATCAGATTCAGAATTTTATTCATATTCAACGCAAATCTTCTTGTGGTACTCATAAATCATTTATTGCCTTCCCAGGCTTTCATTAATTGCGTACAGGGTGTTTATTAAAATGTATTACTTTGTGATCAACAAATAAGGTGAATTTTTCATTTAAACTTCGATAATGCTACGACATTATAATGCTAGATGTTAAGTTTGATGTCGATGTATTCGATTGTTACAAACTCGGATATGTTTCGTATAGAATCTGATCTTCTGATCTGATCAAAGAATTTGCATTAAAGCAAACTTGGCTATGACAACGATTAGTGATGAGCCTATGGCTTAAGAAAATGATTACAAGTAGTATAAAGACTTGAAAGAAGAGCAAGAACAAGTTCAAGACAAACAGTGCCCCAGACATTCCACATTTACCGACGAACATCATCTCAAGCAAATCAAGAATTTTATAACCGAAAATCATCGATTGGCCAAATGAGAGCTTACCGATGCTGTGGTTATTCCATTTGGGTCTAGCCAAAGTATTTAAGAACATGTTTTACGCTTCAAACCTGCTCAATATCAAACTAGCTCTGCTGGCATTAAATTTTTTCATTGAGTCGTCGGGAGGACTCCTCACAGTCTTGTTTGATAGCATGCGACAAACTCAAAAGACAGTTTCCGGGTAAACTTCTGGTTTTATTCGGTTGGGATGAAAACAGAAACGAGTCGACGAAAATTTATAAAGTCAAGAAGAAGACTTGTCTGACTTGTCTGACTTGTCTGACTATTTCAACGATTGAAAAAAAACAATAACATAAATGCGCTGCATCGGACCGAGAATACTTTGACGGCCATGTTATTGGTAACTTGGGCGAATAAATAGAGATTTTTTCATTTTATAAACAAAGTCACTTTAGTTTTTGATCGTAATTGCATAATAACAGGAAGTGAAACAAATAGCTTAGTGCATAAGGAAGGAGGAACTACCTTACAAAAGTTATCGTTAAAGAGTATTAACAAAATTCGCAAATCCGTGCATAAAGATATGTACGTGTGGGATTCATCTATACATATATATCATCTATACATATATATATATGTATACAAAGTAATTAATTGATCTTCAAACTTCAACCTTTATAGGTTGAACCTTCAGATTAATATGTTTATAAACTAGAAATCGATATGTTTAGCAAGTTGTTGTTATTGACTTATTATGAATATCTATGTAATTTAAGAATTTAAGCAAAAAGCAGTATTAAAAAAAATAATTAAAATAATTCTAAGAAAATGTTTCATGTAAAGATTTTCTAAACCATCTGCGAGGATTCGAGATGAAGAACATATATGTTATCGAAAACGTTTATTGTCGCACACGAACATTATGGAATTACATAAGCATTTTATTGTCCTGCTTGTGAGTCACTCTGCCTTTGCGGAAATACAATAAAGGTCTCGCTATCAAAAGTAAGGTAAATTCAGGTTCGAACAGAACTGCTCACTACCTGTCCCTGACTAGCGTAGATTGTCTAGACGTGTCGAGAACTTTTCAATTTCTGACAGAGAAGCTATCTGACCCATGATATCCTTCTGCAGAATTTTCAACCCCTTCACTCTTCTCTCTTAAATCTAAATTAAATTGTCGTGATTCGAATTCGATTTTATTCTCTAATGACGGCTAGCCAGGGTAGGGTGCAAAATATCAGACCGGGCTGATGAGCTTAACTGACGTTTGAAACTGGTCGACAGTAGTGAAAAGCGTTGAAATTCGTATACGCAAACCTAATATGAAAACATTTTATGAACTTGTTTCGAACGACACAGGTCTTGAATTTAAAAGGCTTTTCTAGGCAAGACCTAGAACACATGTAGAGATATTTTTTGTTCTTCTTTTTTACACTTTTTTATAATGAACGCATTTGTTGCAGATAGCTTGTACAATAAGTTGGGATTGCCACTTTGAATAATCGGGAGGGAATCCAGAAATGAAAAAAAGAAAACTGAGTCTTCAATACTTCACAACTTTCAGAGAAGCAAAGGTTTTAAATTATTAGCTATATAAGAGAAACGTACCTATCTCTAGCCACGGTGTCTGCAGATCACGGATGGGATGTGGGCACGACGACCGTTCGCAAAAATCATAGATAGAGCGGCGAGGAAAAGTGTAGCAGTGTTCGTATATGTTGATCTTCAAAGTCGGAGAGAAAGAGAAAAGTATTTGGGAAAGATATGAGAGAAGCTTGTTTTATAAAATGCTCCTCTTTAGATGCCGGATATACGGAAATTCAAGGTGAATTCATATTCACATGCTATAGGTACTTGCATACGGAATTAGTTAAAAAGCGGCCATTAAGGCGGACATTAAGGATAGGCTACTAAAGCTTTAAAGCAGTTTTTTTTTCGATATCCATTTAATATGTCATACCATCGGCGGATATAAAAAACCGTTAATTAGACATAATGAGCCTTTGACGCTCATTTCAACTTTAATTTTAAATTTCTCAGATTAGCATTTTTTTTTTTTTCTTTCTTCATAACACGATCTTATTAAATTACTTCGAAATCGAGTTTGTTTCCATTACCATCGGTAAACAAGAAACGATGTAGTTAAAAAAAATAAATAAATAAAAAGAAAAAAAAAAAACTGTAAAGAATTTTTACATCTCTATGTGATATTTCGAATTTAGATGTACTTCACTTCTTGTATACTTAATAAAGGTCTTTTTAAAGCTTGACTAAGCAAAAAAAAAAAAATCATAAATTAACGAAAAAAAAAAAATAAATAAATAAATAAATAAAACTCAAGGTTAATTAAAGCTCTAAAAATTATTACACTTTTTAATTACAAGTGTCGTCGTTGTTGTTGTTGTTTATCGTCTACGTAAAATCTCTGTCTATAAAATTGCGATTCCGTGACCTTCAAACATTGTATAAAGATATAGCATACGTTTTCAATTAATTCAGCCTTGATTCTTTTATAAATAAAAGAAATTTTATATTTTACCGAAATATACACCTTAAGCTCTATTAGAAAATGCACAAATAGAAAAGTACTCAAAATACAACAACAATTTTGACATTTATAAGATGCATTCATGTGCACGAGGATATGAATGCGAAATATTATAAAGGCACACATCAAACACACAAACATATGTATGCATGCATGCATGCATGCATGCATGCTTAGTTTACCTTACCTCTGAGAATACAAGGCCTCTATTAAAAATGTTTCCAATAAAAATTTATAAAAATAGATTCTTGCTTGCTTGCGCTATCTCTTACGTATAAATGCGAATTGAAAAGAATTTCAAATCATTTATTTGTATTTTTAATTTATCTACGATACTTACTATCTCGCTTAGAGCTCCTTACTAAACACTAAACGATCAAGTATCTTAATAGTTGCGATTACTTTCGCAACGTTCAAAACGTTTTAAATATCTTTGTCCCATTGATTGTCTATCGATGATAAATTGAGAGCATGCATTTTCATGGATAGATTGATTAATGAATAGTGTCATGCTTTTCAATTTTATTTACAGAATTTAATTATAAAAATTTTTGTGCCAATCTGTGTTCAATTTTGTATTTAATACCTAGACATATGGGGATTTGCAAGACTGGATAGGCAGAAGAATGGACAGATAGGCAGAAGAATGGACAGATGTGTGGCCATACTATATGCACTTAATTGACACGGCCTTAATTGGTATTGCTTGGGCCGGGCAAAAAAATGGAAAATCTTCTTCTCATCTCGTTTTGTTCCCATCCTTTCGTAATGTTAGAGATCTATTTCGGAAACAATGAAAGCATATTTGAAGACACGTTAATGAGGCGATATACTAGAGTTGCTGCAAAGTTTAGAACGCTTTATTAAATATATATATTGTGAGGGCATAATTTGCTTGTTCTCCGGGGCTGTGATAGCTCAGCGGCCCAGAAATTTAGTAACAAGAAATTTATTTTGTTAGTTATAGAATTCATCACTTTATTTCTTATTGTTACACTTTGCTTCCAAATTTATAAGAAAACCCGTATTTATAGATGTCTCCGTCAGAAGCCTATGCGCCATTCCCCTAAAACTAAACTTACTAACTTTAACTTAGTCATTAATCTACCTTATCCTGCTCTTAGTCGTACTCTTATCTTATTTAATCTCTAACTTATTCTCTACCTTATGCTAACACTCTCCCCCCACCAGAGACGGAGAAAGTGTGAGGCCAAAATAAAGTCCGACTTTGGCTTCTCACAATATATATGGAAGTTTCTATAATATATTTATGCTATTGATCGCCGATAGTAGTGCAATGAGTAGAGGAATGAAACTTTTTTTAAAATCAAGTTTTTTCCCTTCAATTCATTCAAGAAAGTGGTGGATTAAGTTTGTGCCCATTATAGATGTACACCAAACTCAAAAAGATTTGAAATCAGTTGATTCAGACTCACTTTCTGAATTGACCTAAACTTGTCGGTCTATCTGTCCCTCTGTCTGTCTTATATTTTGCAATGTCTGTTGAATCCACAGGTCGCCATTTTTGAGAGGCTTTGATGAAATTTGATATAGTCACATGTTTTAGCTCAAGGTCGAACGCTCCACTTCCCATTTAATGCCTTACTTTGCAAAGTGATTATTATATTAATAATTATATTAAGCGAAGATGCCAATATAATGGTTTTACGAAACGAGGTAATTTTCTCTCCTAAATTTCATGCGAAATAAGGAATTTCTAGTCTATTTTGTATCAAAAACTTTGCTATCAAAAAGTCAACATTGCGGCAAAGTAAAAGTCGATATTTCCACAGCATGTTTAACTATTAATTTAATTATTTGTTTTTGTCATTTTTTATTTACCGTTTAATTCAGTCAGCCATTAACTTGACGTTAAGTATCTGAAGAAAAGTATATATATATATATATATATATATATATATGATATTCTTGTCCATATAAACGCATGAGTTTATTGATTGTATTAAAAGTTTTCTAAAAGCCTTTCAATTCTAATGGCCTTTGCTTAGTCTCTCACTCATTTCTCGTTCATAATCAAAAGATTTTCGAAATGTTTCTGTATTTATCAAAAAAAAAAAAAAGTTATTACAAAGCATAGCAAAAACTTTTTCGAAAAAAAAAAAAAACAAACCTCCTTTAAATAAAAGTTGTTGTTTTTTTTTTTTTTTGTACTACTTGTACACTTTGGATTCGTATTCATAAACTAAGTCTAACATCTTTGTGGTTTTCTTTACAACTTTGATACACGTAAAAAATGAAACTTTGACAAACTTGATGGGGCGGTTTCTGTTTTTGTTTTTGTATTTTTTTTTTTTTATGGTTTTGTTTCTTGTCTTTTTTTTTTCTTTTTCTTGTGTTTTGAAAAAGAGTCTTTTTTTTTTTTTTTGTTTAGAGAGAGAAAATTTTTAAATTAAAACATGTATATACTCGCACGTGCATGTGTCTTATGTTTTTAATTTTCATGTAAACGCAAGCGTATGAGTTTGAAAATCCCTTCAAGCTTTCTTATCCTTATGAAACTAAAGAAAAGCTGGATTATTTTGTTATTCAATCTATTTTTGAAAGTTATTTGAAAAAACTTATGTAAAACTCTTTTCTAAATACTTTCATCATCACACACGTTATGATAACATTAGTTCGCTTGTTTAAATCCATCTTATGTATTAGTGATTTTGCTGATGCACAGTTTCCTGGTTCGAGATTGAAAATGAGCGAAAATCCAATTTTTTCTCCTACCTTTGCAAATCATTACTTCAGCGACGATCAAAAATTAGTACTCCAAGGCAAAGTCTTGCCTGAAATGGGTTTACATTAATCGAATTTAAATATGTAACTCAAGCTCTTCGATATCAATTGAAGATAGGTTTTCAGCGCCTTGATATTTTCGTTATAAAATTTCAATACTGAATTGAATTCGAATAAAAATTAAACAAAAATGCAGGGGACAATGTTACCCATATCATGGAATGGAAATTAGCAGGAGAATATCTCTACTCGAGGTCCTCAAGTCAGTTTCGAATGCTACTTGTGAACCTATTGTGCGTAAAGTTCGAGAAAGGAATTTAATCGTGATCCTTATCACTACCGTACAAAAGAGTTTTTAATTTACTGCGTCCAAAGTCATTCATCCAAGGCAGCTATGATGCGGAAAAACTAGAAAATTCTATTGAGTATTGAAAGGATTTTTGAAGGTTATGTAAACACCTGCCGTTGATTTGATAATCTGCCCATCAAGGGTGGGAATAATGTGGGAAACCAAGTGTGTTCCTGCACTTATCCTAAACGTAGCTCATAACGCAATCAATAATTTCGAAGGAGACTAAAACCCTAGTAAACTCCCTATCGCTTCTGGCAAGGGCGTTTTGCGCAGGTATGCGCAACACGTAAAGAGATTTACGATGAACTCATTGAACGACTGAAAATCATGAATCAGTTTAAACGTGTCTGTCGGCCTATCAGGCGACGCCTACTGCGCCCACCCGCTTATGCGACAAAAACTTTTATTTTCAAAATAGAAAAAATCAGCCGTGCCCAGCCCATGCTATAAAGGATGAAAATGTAGTTCTCTTCTTATTTTGTCTTTTTTAGGGTAACGGTGATGGGTATAAAAGATTCGATAACGACTGAAGATAATTTTCTTACTTTATTTTTTATTTTTATTTTTTTTTTTTTGATTTCTATTACCATGACCTTCAAATAGTTTAAATATGTTTCATATATAAATTAACAAATGCTTTGAAGTAGAAAATGTAAAAGAAAAAACTCTATAGAACAATTTCATCTCTTTCCTGTCTCGTTAGGAAGTGTTGCACTCATGTAAAGCGTACCATAGGTGAATATAATATATTTGAAGTTTTACCGCAAAATACATGCTGTTATGTTGCCCCTATTTTCTGTTCATTTTCCTTTACGTTTCTCTATATAAAGTTACCTTTGCGTTTACTGGTATTCCGATATAATATATGTTTGAGAATAAAGAAAACCTCGAAACAAAAAAAAAAAAAAAAAAAGCAAAAAAAAACATTAGCAAAATGTAAATAGCGGTTTATTGGCAGCAAAACAAAACGAAATACTTGATGATTGCGCATAAGAAAGGAGAAAAGTATTTGAAGAAACTCTTCTATATGCACAGATGAACGGATGCGCATTAAAATTAAACACACTAGGGAAATGTTAAATTAGTTTTTAGACGAATTCTCGATACACAGAGCTTGTGACCTGCATTCTGCTTGAATACATGTAGCTAAAGGTCGTTATCAGTTAAATTTTTGTAAGTTGAGATAATTTTTGTAAAAAAGTTTTGAAAACTTCTTTTGTTTTCCCCTTTAATCCAAGAAGATTGTTTTTTTTTTTTTTTCCTTTTGTTTTGTGCTGATTAAGGTCAAGGTTGACCGTTCTCTTGATACTTTTTCCATTTTAGCGGCAAGATCAACACTAACTAGTTGGCGATATATATATAAGAAGGAGCAGATAAACGTAGTTGAGCACATAAATGCGCACATTGTCATTGCACGGCTGTTAAGGATAATAAGAATATGCTATTTATTGCGGGCAATCGTATGGAAATCGCTTGAGGATAACTTAAAATATATTAGGGTTTTTTTTTTGAAGATTGGCCCATCCAAGAGGAAACAACACATTTTTATCCAAAATTTAACTTTACTCATCAATGTGGTCTCCTGCGTGAGTGATGTCATCATTTCAAGCTTTCTCTAACTTTTCGACAACTTTTTTTTATGACCGATGCGTTATGATCATCAAAATATATCACTTTTATATTTTATTCATCTACATATTGACATTCTCTACTTGATGGGCCTTTAAAGTGATGCTCCACTTCTCTTGCTGATATGAACTCTCAATTCTCCTTAACCAGCAAGAATGGAAACTTTGATCTTAAAGACGCTCTTAGAACTGTGCTGTTATAGCTCATCACACTGGCCCGAGGAAATCGTTCCTATTGATTGTCTGCTGACAGTAACTTACTTTTAAGTTAAGTCATGTTCCAGAATGACGGAATAAACCAAATCTGTTCTCTATAAGATCTTTTTTAAACAATTTTTCAAAGTCAGCATATCAAACGCACAGGACTTTTTCACAAAGTCAATGTTAATCATGTTAGGTTTGTGGCCCGAGAGGCCATAATCTCTCCATATGCCAAGCAGAATTCTGCACAATCCCAGCATGTGCATCTGAATGTTTAACAAGGCAGTGCAGAAGTGAGCAGATCTGCATATACTTCAACAGTCAAGCCGCCAAAAAGCCCCTAAGGGCACGAAACATAACCAGGCTTGTGGGTGAGTGCCATCAAACACTGGAGGAGGTAGCTAGGATGGCTGGACATTCCGAGGGCAACGCACTGATTGCCTAACTAACAGGGAAGCCCGAGGGACCATGGTGGGTCCCGAAAAAGTTCTCTGGCTTATCAAGAAGCCGCAGTAATAGTATGGGATTGCTATGGCTACAAAATAAAGCGGACTGTCTTTGGAAGCAATGTACAGGACAACGGCAGGCAAAAAAGTGTACAAAATCTTCCGCTATCGCGCACAAACTACTGGAGGCAAGAAGAAGCGACTTACGTTTTGTCACAAGTTTCTACACCGGTCATAATTACTTCGTGTCATAATAATTATCTGAAAACTTGGATATGTTTGATATCGATTAATGCAGATTCTGCCAAGGGGCGAGTGAAACGTCCCATCATATTGTATGTAAATGTGAGGCCATATGCCATATGCAGAAACAGACACCAAGTGTTTAATACGCGGGACAAGGTATGGTACTCCGATCCAAAGAAGGTGATGGGGACGGCTCGGAACATGGCCGTGTACAATAGATTTTTTAGGTTGCGATGCATTTTCCCACGTAATTAATAATAATAATAATCGCTTTAAAGAAGTAAAGTGCAATCTGTGCATTTCAGCTTGCAATCGAGTTCTGCTCTGTTATTCCGCTATAACTACTACCTCAAAAATTGCTGCGACATGCAGCGACATTGGGATATGCGTGTATTGGCACTCTTAGTCTAACCTTTAGTAGATCTTTTTTTGTTGGAAACCTTCGCTTAATTCTCTCCCTATCAAGTACTTCACCTTTCACTTAAAGTTATGACTAGTAGGTCCTATATTGAAACAGACGTAGTGTGAGCGTGCGTGACCGATTTACGGAATTGCTCTGCACTAACAGACACTAAAATTGCGTACATCCCATTGTGCACTATTTCGATAAAGGCGCACTTTCTTCAGATACATATTTGGCATCGCATAAATTCTCTTTCTTCCAATACAATTAAAAGATGCGTTTTTTACAATACATATTGTGAGAAGCTTTTCCACTGCATTTGGCATGAAAGAAAAAAGAAAAACATAAAAGAGAAAAATCTTAAAAAAAGAAAAGTCTTACTACGTGCTACCTACCTTAGATAAGTGGGAAGAAAGCAAACCTTTGTAAGAACCAAGTGTAACATAACATAAACAATAATCTGCAACCAATCTACCAATTGAATGCTTAAGAAGTAAAATAGCTTTTAATGTAATATATATATATATATATATATATATATATGCGCCGGGATATACTCCACAATACTTAAAGTATACAAAGCAGGCGGAGGCAATCATCAGAAGCAAACATTAAATTGAAATCAATGAACCAAAAGCAAAATATAATAATAAAAACAAGCAGAGTAAATTTTATATAAAATAAAAAGAAATATATATATATATATATATATATATATATATATATAAATAAATAAAAAAAGAAATGCAAAATATAATAAAGGATATAAAAGAAGAAAAGTATGAAATGAAAAACACGCACAAACTGGCAACCAGGGATAATGGAGAAATTCCAAGAAAATTAAATTCTCCAGTGGAACTAAGAAACAACACAACAATAAGCAGAGCAACCAGGGTGCAATATATATAGCAAATGCTTAACTTGCGAGCTACCAACAATATTACACTTTGTTGTTGTTTTTTTTTTTTTTTTGCTTTTTTTTTGCCTTCATTTTTGCGTTTTTAGAAAAGCAAATAAAGAGCAAAAAGATATATAATAATAAAAAGCGAAAGATAAGTAAATAAATAAAACAAAAAAATAAAAAAGGAAGAAAGAAAGAAAAAACAGAAAAGAAAAACATTTACTGCTGCCAACTATTAAAGTTATTGTTTTCACTTTTCACAGCGATACGTATGTGCATAAACGCCAGCAGCATCAGAGTATCAGAGGATCATTGTTCTGGTCACTCACATACGCACACTTGTACGTATAAAATGCACAAAATTGCAATTCAGAGTAAACGACGTGTTTGTCTTTATGCCTTTGGAAGAAATAAAAAACAAAATAAAAAAAAGAAAAAAAAAAAAAAAAAAAAAAAGAAAAATCTCTAAAAATCACAAGTCATATAATCGCAAAAACAACAACAATTTTATAAGAAAACTTCTAATATTTTTCAATAAAAATTCCTTAAGGAAAATATTAAGGATGATATGAAAAGAAAGAAAAATTTGTATTTTCAAAGAAAACATAAAATGTTACGGTAAACTTGCAATATGCGAAAGTGATAAGTGAAATGAAGGAAAAAATATATTAAATCACTGGGCAAAGTTTCGCTACATAGTCGTTGGCACGCTTAACATAAAAACGTTTGCGTTGGCATTGGCGATATGTCGGGGACAATAATAATAAGCGTAATAAATACCTTTTGGAAAATTTATTGACATTGACTTTTTTTGTCTTTTAGCGCATGGTGCACGCATGTAAAAACCCTTAGGTTATGTTTACTTTAATGCAACCGCTTGTATAACAAAAAGTTTTGAGAGTTTTTTGAAACAAAAAATTTAACAAAGAAATAAATACAACAAGTAAATACAACAAGTAAGAAAATCATATTCGGACGAATCTTTTACCATCCATTACCGTTATTCTAAAAGAGACAAAAATGAGAAAAGAACTCTATTTTCATGCTCTCTAATGTGGATTGGGCACAGCTTCTATTTTCAAAATAAAAGCTTTTATCGCATAGACGCGTCGGTGGACGTGTTGTATGAAAAGTTTGGGCCCCTTCTAAATTCTTTTACAGATTTGTAGGCCATATCTTCATTGGCGCTAATGGATGATTTGTTTGCCATGAATATTACACAGTTATGCAAACAGACAGACGGATAGAAACTTGCCAGACGTAGGGATAGACAGACAGACCGACGGACATGCTTAAATCGATTTAACATTTGATACTAATTAATAATATTTGTATTTTCTGGAGTCTCTAATACTTCCTTTTGGCCTCTGATACTTCGTTCTGACAAAATTAGTACACCCCTGATGGGGCATAAAAAAGTCAGCAAGCTGTACTGGCTTTAAAGCGGATATATTCTGCTTATAACTAGGTGGAGGTTTAATGGCTTTATGTCGATCGGGTTCGTGATCTTTGCATACCTTTGGATTTAACTTACTCAACTTACGCGTAAGGAATTATCTCAGATAAATTTTACGAATCTTTTCGAAACTTGTTATTATACTTTTTTGAGCTTTTTTGAAATTTATATCACCTTTATAGATTTTATTGTAGCTGGAGCACAACCACTCACCAAACCTGTTGTTCGGAATTAAATTGAAAACCTTTGAAACCCATATGTTCTCACATGTCCACTTATGACTTCAGAATCCTTTCCAGAGTTTGTCTTTGCAGAATAAATTAGTGAAGCAAGTAAACTAGTTATTAATTTGCCTGCCGTGTGACTCAACAATTTCTCCTCGTATTTTATTTTTCATATCAATCATTGATGCTACAGCTTTTCGAGTTAAAAAAGATCGAAACAGCAAGTTAGGAGGCTCCTCGTTTTTAAAGCTGGGCTTTAACACGATCAGTGTTGATAGCTTGACATTTCCAGAGTATTAATTGTACTTATTATAGACATGTAGATTAAATGATTTTTTTTTTTTTAAAATTAATTTTGCACCAACCCCCGCGGAAATGGCGCCAGTGTTGCCGTTTTTTTAATGCTTCTCACCCATTGTGTTATCTTTAATGTTGAAATATGTGCTTAATAACTCTATTAGCTTTCCTTGCCTTCCCAAAACTTTTCCGGCGCTTATTCTTAACGTCTTATATGTATGACTAAAAATTATTTCATTTCTTGATTTTTTATTTTTTTTCAAAGCTTGTGTTGCTTCCAATCATTGTTTTACTTACTTAATAAAGGATCAAAAATCATTTTTCATATTACACACCATTGCTTCCATTTTCTTTTTAATTATATATATATATATATATACATGTATATAATGTTCGTATATTTAAATCTCTTCAGCAAGATCCGAATAATGTGGACACTCGGCCTTCTCAAATTACATAATCATGGCAATCATGTGTGTACATTTCCATGAAAATATTTTCATAAGAATATTTCAACAGCTGCTCTCGGGTGTAAGCAATATCCTTCAAGGATTTTTCTCTGCATGTGTAAATTATAATATACATAATTCTCTTCTTCTTCTTCTTTTTGTTTTTTTAATGCTGAACGTGTTAATTTTTCTGTAATTGTTGTGTTCTTCTTTAGTTCGTTAATGAACAACCATTGTACCAACCACAGAATGAAAACATTTTTATCGTTCTATAGAACTAAAAGATTATTAAGATTTAATTATATTTTCTTCAGCTTATTTTGCAAGGAAATCAACCAGAACAGAAAATTGAATAATATGTTGACCACATTCTATTTGAAACATTTTTTTTTTTTTGACTGAGTTTTTAGAGAAAATCAACAAAATTCATATTCAGAATTATTGATCCAAAATTCATTTCATAATTAAAGATAAGCGAGTAGATGGAAAAAGCAAGTTTATCATGACCCTGTGTCGAAACTTGGATGCACTCTGGCGAAGCTAGTCGATCCGTAGGAAATTCTTACACTAATCTTTGAAAATATTTTATCAGTTCAATGTCGCTTAGAGGTCGTAAATTTTGTCTATTTTTTTAATGCGTTCGCAGAGGATTATATCCACTTTTGTATTGGTGGTTGGAATTGCCTTGACATCTACTCTGAGTTTTAAACTAGCATTGTATAGCATATGCGATATCGCATTACATCGCATAGGGTATGCCACGCAAAATCGTATACTATTTGTATGATCTGCAAGTCAGCATTTGCGGTCTTCAAATTTCAGTGCAGTAGGAGCATGTGTGGAACTAGCTAAAGCGTAAAGTATGCAGACAGTAAACACGTAACTGATACGTATGCACCAGCTAGCGACCACTCCTTATCTCTTTCTATTTCCTCACTTGTTTCTGATCGTCACGGTATTAGGCAACATCCTATATAGACAATTATACACATATATATGTGCGCAGGCACGTTATATTCTACTGCTGCAGATTTGAGAAAGGGCGGCTTCAAGTGCCACCTAACGAGATAATGAGCGTAATGATCAGCAGTTCAGCAGCTTGGAACGCCCTAGACGCGTTCGCTAGCAATACCCTCGTGGAGTTACGACAACTGGAGAGACAACGGATGGAGAGCAGAGGGAGTGGAAATCAATAGTGTATTCCACTGAGGTCCCACCATCGGAAGCATGCTAACGACAACCAGCCTCGGCAAAGTAATACCTTACGGTGATCCCGCGAGGGAGTGTGATAGAAGAAGCGTGTGAGGGGTTAGTTTTTACTGCATTCTGCTATTAAGGAACCAACAGAACCTTTTGAAGATTTTCTACCTCCAGGCCGCAGAGCAAAAAAAAAATCCTTTGTCCGATTTAACCCGCATTTGTACTTGTGACGGAATTTTAAGAAAAGATAAGTTTTTTTTTTTGGCCATTTCCTCCTCTTGACAATGCGTTATCATCAATGACTGCACTATTCATACTGACGAAGAATATTTATAAGTGTGATCTCCGATGAATACATGTCCTTTTTAAATATTTGGCAAGCGTGGCATAAACCGCCGTTGTGGATATAAAATAAAAGATCAACCTGTTATACGCATAGTTAGGAGAAACTTGAACTTTTACCATTTGCTCTCTCTGACTCTTTCGTACCCAATACTTGAATTAATTTAAATGCTTAGGTTGGCTAATCAGATTTCCACATGAAAATTTTAATACCATCCGCTGGTCAGAAATTGATAGGCTTCATAAAGTCTACGAACAGAAGGGAAAAGTCATAACTGAAACATGCCCATCCAACTTGCGATGCGAACTCATTAAGTTTAAGCGAACGCATGTAACACCAAGAAGTACTTAAAATGGGACTGACTATGTACCGACTATGTACCGACTATATAGAAAGCTTTAAAATTTTCGTAAACTTTAAGACACTTTGACTTATTTTCATCCAAGGACGCGAAACCTATTGAAAATAGATCGGATTTGGTAGTTATCGGATATATACAATACTTACTTACTTTCTTCATTTCGTGATTTCGTCAATCTAAATATTTAGGGATTAATATAAGCAATTTTCATTCTCTATGCACGTGCTATACGTATACGGCCCTCTCAAGGATACTTACGGAATTCACTGCAATGTTGCTTAATATTCTTCAGGTAATTGTTTAAATTTTCTAATTTATTTTAAATATTAAAATTTTTTTTTTTCTTCTACATAAAATTATTTTAGCAAATATTTTAATACTTAAATTCTTTTAATTCCCTCGGAGCATATTTACCTTGATTTTCTTCTTGTTGTTGATATTGTTGCTGTTGTTATCATTCTTATGAACTGTCTTAAAATTTATAATTTCTGCAAGTTAGTTATCTCAAATAACCTGCAGACTGGGGCAGAAAACAATAGGGAATCTATTCATAACATAAGGATGAGCAGCAGCAACATCAACACTTTCATAACATGAGTACACGTACAAGTACATATCTATATGTGTGTACACAAGGGTTTGCAAACAACATATCATGCTACGACGATGTAAATGACGCAATCAACTAAATAGTTTAGAAAAACACTGTTTGTTCTTAGCATAAAGGACCAGAGCGAGCAGCCCATACCCTTACCCCCCCGCCTCCATATACTACACCACTAAACGTGTATAGTCATTTATGGCTAACGAGGTAGGGAAGAGAATGTAGTGAAACTATTTCTTCACAGTTAAAAGAACTAACTAACAACAAGACGAGGAGAACTAGAGAGAGACAGAGAGAAAGATAGGTAGAGAGAGGGAGAGGGAGAGAGAGAGAGAGAGAAAGAGATAAAATGAAAGAAGCAGTAAAATTGCGTACAGAGTAAAACTATGCAACAAGGGAAAATATTTTTTTTCTACGTAGCTTAAGGTAAAATAATCCATTTTTTTTTTTTCGTTGCTTTCCACTTTTAGCTTTAAAACTTGAAGATAAATTGAAAACCATCAAGTGATGCTGGCGGTGAAGATGGTGTTTTGCTGTTGATGTTGGTGGTCTGATTCTACTACTGTTGCACTTGTTGTTGTAGATTGTGGTTTACTGTTTAGAGATTTTCTTTTTTTTCCCGTTTCGTTTTAGTGGCCTTGTTGTATGACATCGAAACGACACTAACTGTGTAATGACATCAGCTATCAGGTGTTGCTAATCGACATGTTTATTTTTATTGTAAAGGAAATCCCGCATAGACAGCAACGAACACATAACTGTAAATTTTTATTAAATTTTCCTTCATTTTCACGTTTTTTCTTTTTTTTTTTTTTTTTGTTTATTTATTAAATTTTCTTCAACTAACGTTGACTGCCGTAGATAGATGGAATTAAAATTAATTTCGTAAAATGAAAACTATTGATTGCTACATAAAAATTGGCTGAAACGCTTGGCGTCAGTGCACTGTTGCTGCTAACCTTACGGCGTAGTCTGAGGTGAGCTGAGAGCTTGTTAAAACGAAAATTTTGCTTTGATTCGGTCATTTTTGAACGCGGATGAAAGGGCAATGAAGAATGAATGAGAGGCCGTTTGCGAAAATTTTGTCCAAAAAATGGGTATGTTTGCGAATGTAGCCATAGGCGTGCATCGCGAGAACCGGATAAAAAGCATCTAGAAAATGCTCCTACGATTCACAAAAGTGTGAAAAACTAAGCACTGACTTAAATGAAAGGATAAGGGAGGAGGGAATTTAAAGCGCTTAAAAGCTTGAACTGGGAATAAACCTAACTACCTAACTAAAGGACTAAAGGAGTTTTTTCTACTAACTAACCAAAGGAGAAGTTATTCGCCTAATTAGGCAAAAGCCTAACTTTCTATTTCTATTTGCATTAAAGTGAATGATTAGATAGATAAATGATATGTGTACAATAGTGGGTTTGCGCCGTTTATAAAGACTGTTGGATTGCAGTTCATTCATCATGAGCGCAGAACTTCTTCTGTGGAGCCATAACAAACTTATTAATTGTAACAAAAGCTGATTGAAAACTGATCTTCTCAAACCAATAGTTAACGTAAAATATTACGAATACATGTTGACTAAAGACACTTGATTAAACGTAATGTCATCCTTCGTGAGATAGCTTATGCGCTTTAAGTGCGCTTTAACGTGACATACTCGAAAGAAATGTAACGTAAAGTAAGTGAAGACTTAATATCGTACCAGAAATCTTTATTTTCAATCAACGTTTTTTTTTTTTTTTTGAACCGGTAGCTCCGTGACAGACACACGTGTCAAGTTGCACATCATAAACGACGTTAGTGTTTCAACTTTGCTTGGTTTAATACGACATAAAAAAGCATTTTTGCCGATTTTTAAAATGTATTGAGGAAAGAAGTTGCATTAAATATTGTTTGTCATTATTACGAGAAATGAGATCTCCGCATAGCGGAAGCGGAAATAAATCAAGCCAAGACCTAGAAAAACCGCTCCATTTTTTCTTCTCGAATTTCCTAGAAATATATTTCAAGAGAAAGAAATTTAAGTAAGCTTTGCTGAAACCATTTCGTCGTTCTTGTAAGAAACGCAAACCAAGTGATCGAAGAAACCTGTATAGCCCGTCTTTCATAAAACTTTTATGACCAATTAAATGAAAACAACATATTCTTCATGTCCATGTCCATGGTACTTTACCCAAATTCATAATTGAAAGTGGTGTCGATTTCCATTATAACATGCCTCCTACTTTCTATCATCAGTGCAGTGTCATTGTCATTACGAGCATATCTTATCGACATTGGTTTAATTTTGGCAAGAATGCACGCAAAGCAAAAAGGAAAAGAGAAAAAGAACTTAATTGCATATAAGCAAATGCAATATTTGCTTACGCTAGAGCGTAGGTGATGCGAAAGCATGTGGGAAACTTTTAATATGTGCACAGATTTTTCTTTTCTTACTCTTTCTTTTTCATTAATTCTAGTTTCAGAGATATGCTTCTGGTGTTTACGTTGTTTGCGTTCTCAGAAGTTAAACATTTCAATTCGATCAAATTATCAGTTAAAGAAAAATCGAAAAATATTTTCACATCTTTTCTATTGTGAATGGTGGGGACTCTATTTAAGTAACATTTTCTTAAAAAACCCAAGTATAGATAGATAGATAGATAAATGAGCATTTATATTACAAACTCATCCAACTAGATATTGAATCAATTACAGCATCATTTGCATGTTCTTATGTCTATTATATCTATCATATTTGTATCCACATCAAACAAAGTTAAAAGGTATCCTTTGTAATTTTTGGAAAAACCACTGCAACCACCATAAACGATATAAATTGCAAAGCACATTTGTTATGTGCAACAACTAAGAGTAAAAACTTTCAATATATCTGCTTTTAATCACATTGTGTTGAAAGCATCAAAGGACGGATTGAGTATTAAATAGTGTGTTAATGTTTTTTGATCAATGAAAAAATTTGTTGAATTTGTTTACAAAATGAAAAATGTTTAGTTGTTCGGATTCGTCCGCGACAAAGTACTCCTCGTCCCACACAGTGGATACATGCCAACGTTTTTCCCAATCCTCGGCACAGCTATAGAAAACCGGGATAGTCGTTAAGGCCTTTTTTGTCCGCCCAATCGCTGAGTTGAGTTTAGTGGATGCATGCCAACGTTTTTCCCAATCCTCGGCACAGCTATAGAAAACCGGGATAGCCGTTAGAGCCTTTTCTGTCCCCCCAATCTCTGAGTTGAGTTTAGTTAAAACTCAGAAGTCGTACGTAACGAAAACAGGCGAATACAATGATTATTGGACAAGTCGTATGTCACTAAAGCAGGCGATCGCAGTGATTGTCCTGACGATTTGATTTGGTTTCACCTTTTAGCCAAATGTTCTCGAAAAATTAATGGGAAAATTGAGTTTTTTTTTTTTTTTGAATCTATCGAGATTTGAAGCGTTTAAGGCACGAAAAACAATTGTTACGAAATGTCGGTAATGATTCAGTTTCTTGAAAATTCTTGACTTGACTGCTCTTGATAATAGGGTAAAGTAAGATCACCAGATATTAATGACACAACGTGTGTGTACGTTGGATATTTTTCTACTCTCTCTTGTAGCCGCTTTGTGTTTGTAGCCTTTAAAGCTCATAAATTTTGTAACTTTTATTAACTTAATTTAGAAGAGAGCTTTTATAACAAAAAAAAAACCTCAGGCTCAAAATTCGTATTTATATGTAATATTTTCCTTTAGAACGAACCTCTTAATTGCAGTGAAACAACTTTCTTCTCAGACAAATTCAAAATTTCAACTATTATTATGCCAAAGCATAACTTTTTCATCAGACACTAATTTAAGGAGTAAAATACCCAAACAAACAAACATTCTCAACATTTTCAACTAATACACGAAATTGTTTTATTTTCGAATCAGAAAACAAAGAAAAAAATAAAAAAATTTCAAGTACTTTACGTACCATTTGTGTTGTGCTAACGTAGTAGTAGTAGTAGTGTGTGTCTATATGCAATATAAATTTCTTCTTCGCACATTGCTTTCTTTCTTATACTGCAATATCAGTCAAGCCACAGACATATATATATATATATATACGCGCGTATGTAGAGAGTTCTCAATCCTGTATCTCAACGATGCATACAATGGTAGTCATGTTTGTTATAAATATTATGCCATTTAGTTTTAAATGGCCGGTTATTCGAAAGAGGCCACTCACCAGAGAAGGAGCTCTCTAGAAATGTTTTAAAAAAAAAGAAGAAAATCTTAAGATTAAACACTTTGATCTTTGGAGTATTTCCAAGCAAATATGCATACTTCAAAGTTTTGCAATAAATGCTTAAACTTGAAGTGTTAAATATCCTATACATGTGTAGACATATATATATATACACGCACACTAAATTTATACATAAAATAAAGAAAATAAAAATAAATATGATATTAATCCGCATACAGTGAAGAAGTGTAAGCAGAAAGCGACTCGCTTCTAAGCAAATCTAACCTCTGATCCTATGCAAGCTAATATGTAAGAAAGTTATTCAAATCAAATGAAATCATGAGTGTATAGTGTAGAGTGTTATTAGTAGTGTAGATTACCTAAAAGAGATTTATTCCCTCCTAACAACTAATCAATAAATGAAACAATTTCAAACTGTTTTATAAGCACGGACTAACATTATAGTGGGTGGGCCGTGTCCCAGCATGAGTTTGCTTAATACAATTATTCAAAAAAAGGTCTTGCATTGAAAGTGTTCGAGTAGCATTTATCGTTGGATGTACTAAATTTTATCAAACTTCTCTCTCAACCGATCGGTATTATAAAAGGCTGGTCTAACTGAAATTCTTGTGAATGTTGCAGACATCCGCCCGAACTTAATATAAACCTTTTACCACAAATGATGTAGGGTGTAAAAGAGTCTGTGTGACAGTTGGCTGACACTCGCTATTTTCGCATTTTAATTCCTTAAGCGCTTAAGATATTATTACCGCATTTTATTATTAATTGATGATATCTTTTCGCCTGCAAATGAAGTCCATAAAGATTTATGACCATAAGCTAAGAATAAGCAAAGTTTTCATATTTATGACCTTGACTATTAGCCTGCACTACCAACGCAAATTGAAGCGTCACGCTGAACATAGTGAAATCTTCCCCGAATCTTAAGCAAATCAAGATGCTTTATATACACAGTTTTTTGGGAATAAATAATAAAATTTAATCTAATAATGTCACATAAACATAATAAAAACAATTTAATTATAACATATAATACGTAATAATAAAATATATATCCGCCTGAGTGGCCGGGTAAACAAAAGTCTCGATTAGCAACTCTCGTGGGTCGTGGATTTAAATCTCAAGGGCGGTAGAATTTTTTTTTAATAAAGCCGGAAAGCCTTAGATGCTAGGGCTTTATTCTCTGGCTAAATTTTGTAATAATAAAAACAAATACCGTTATAGGCAAACAATTCTAAAAGATTAATCGGTTACTTTCCACCATTGCTGCATACGAAACAACTTATGTAATTTTGTTCACGATGGGAAAATCATTTGCTATCGCGTTAATTCATTTTGAATTTTGGCAAATGATTGTTGATTATGAACTGCATTATATGTATATACTTTTTATATGGTTTTGAACTTTTATTTTCTTGCGTAGCCGATGTTCGTTCGCACAAATTTATTGTAACCATTAGAGCAAATGAATAACGCATTCGAAGTGTAACATATAAATTCCGGCGTAACATTACCCATCTGCAGGCTAATACAATATAATCATCCACGCCATCCACTGCAACGAACAAAAATTTACGCATACATTCATAATAGCATCATTGATAATATTCATACCTTCTTGAAAATTTTGCCAATTGTGAACGAATTGTGGATAGGCTTCTCGAACTATTAAAGCTAAACTTATTGGCAGCAAGAAAGCGAAGCGAAGCTTCTTTTCAAATCATATTTTGCACGCATTGAAAAGGCAACAAACGCGGTAATGATCATAAAATTAATTTCAAACAACTCCGTTATTTAACTTTATTCACTCTGTCGAACATAGATGTTAGGAAAATTTATATATACATCAGTCAGGGGATGCGATGTCTGCGTGTAATACAGTGATGCTTAGAACGAAATGGTGAAAGAGATAGAAAGCGGTCGCAATCTAGTGGTTGAGTACCTTAGTGGTAAGTGGTTTGCTTTTAGCTATAACCGTACTTCGCTGAGATTTGAACCCACGAGCTTCGGCTTGGTTTTGGCGATAACTCAACTGTTTGGTGAAATTATGATCTTTTTCATGGAAATTGAAGCGATGTTCGTGAGACGATCTAACGTTGAAAATATCTTACGGTTCCATTCCATTTCCAAAACTTGGTCCACAGAATAAAATTTGAATTCTTTAGCTTCATTATTGCAAATTTGAGCAGTGATAAACTGACAGAGCCAAGATCTTTCAACTATGGGAATCGCTTTCAACTTTACAACTCCTTTTTTTTTTTTTTTGTTTTCTTTTTACTTTATTCCTAATCAATAATCTCACATGATATAATATATGATATAATAGTCGATGCAAGAAATACATAGTTGTAATAGAAACTGTCTAAGACTTTGTCCTTGCAAGGCATTGACAATTTACATCAAAATCTTTTGAAAATTCATATTATTTTAAAGAATTTCATCTTATTGTGAGTATGTTTTCAAAGCGGGCGCTCGAACAGTTTCGGCAAAGCATAGTTCGTTCCATTGACATTATAAGACTGAGAATTAATTATTTATAAAAAAATTTTTTTTGATTTTCCTCCTAAAATCCCCCTTCCCCTATTTTTCATCCTTCGTGATAGATGATCTAAGTATGAGCAGCAAAAATTCCGTATGTGTAATGGAGTGTGCATGCAAAACAAATATGCAGAAAGATAGTTTAGTTCTGGCGTGATTGCTTATGAATGCAATAATTCTAAGAGCTGTCTGCGCGCATATATTCATACCCATACATATACACACCCATCATCACAACGATACAGATTTAAAAGTACGTAAAATTTTGTTGATATAAACAAAAATATTTATTATGCCACATAAGCGAGACGCGATATACATAAAATTAGTCAACAAACACAGAAAACGATTTTTTGAAATAAAAATTATTGATTTGATTGGGTTGTTTAAAAAATTATGATGCACCAGAGCGCCCATACCTAAATACGCAGTCAAAAGAGTCGACTCTTCTTAGTACAGTGAGAGAGAGAGAGAGAGAAAGGCGCCGTTCATCGTGTATTCTAAGAGGAAAATTTTGCTCATCATTATTGCAAGTGCGTATAGCATAAGTTATTTTTTACAGATAACCCAATAACTGCATCGGTGGTGGATAGCAGTGATCGTAGGCGCTTGCTACACACACACACACACACACGTATATTTTATGGCTTTGGTTAATTAAAAATTCGAACAGGAAGATTTGAATAAACCAATTCGTGTATATGTTGAGAATTTTCAAAACAAATTAATATCTATCCGTCTATCTAGCTGTCAGTTAGTCTGCCTGCCTATGTGTATGTGTATGTGTGTTTATATCATTGAAATGGAAAATGCAAAACAGAAACTATTTGGATATCAGCCAAATTAAATATGAATATCTTAAGTGCAAGTGTATATAAAAATATGTTTATTTTTATGATTTCTGTTTATTTGGTCACACTGGGGAAGTGTTTGGAAAGTTGATAATCAAATTACCGCAAAAGTGATAGAGCAATACTTTGGGGAAAATATACGAAACTTAATAATCAATCTTTTTGCCCCAGTGCGGCAGTGTGAATAAGTTCAAATTATTCAAACAGTGCAAAAGATTGAATGAATAAAACGTTTCCTGATAAAAATTTTACTTACAATCGCTGTCACAAATACAAGTAAATCTTCTGATTCATCGAATTCTCAAATTGTCTAAAAAGTATTAATCCTTTAGAAATGAATGAGGAAGAAATATATTCACGATTTTTTAATGATCATTTTCTGCAGTACAAGCTGTATCACTGCGACTTCCTTAAACTTTTCGGACTGTTTTGCATTATCGTCAGTCTAAAGAAACGTGAAGAATTTGACTGTTCTTCGCTGTCAAGTCCGGGGTACATCATAAACAGAAGAAAAGCTTGCAAGAACTGTTTCACAAATCAAAGATCTAGTATGGACATGATAACCGACGTCTTTGCAATCGTCAGATTTGAATTTCTTGGTGTAATAAAGATCAGTAAAGTAGATCTCTTATTGGAGTGCAGTAGCTTCTATCACGGTCTTTATCTCACTCTCCCTGGTATTATTCATTAAGAATCGCTTCGCACACAGCCCAAGTCTTCTTCAAGTGTTCTTTCTCAGATAGAAAGCCTGCCGAGTAAACCAGCTTGTATGCCTTCGAACTTTTATAGGCAGGGTTCCTCAGGAGCTTCTTTCAAGGTGAGACAGTTTACGCCTTTTGATTTGGTGATTGTTACTCGGCGAATTTGTCTTACGATTAGGCTCGGAATCCGGCCTTGGGCGAAAACGAATTGAATTTTTGTTTTGACGAAGCATTTTACCTATAAACAGCACGAGTTCGTTCGCGAGTTAATAAAAAACGTAGCGTCTTCCCAAGAATTCGCTTGTCAAAACTTACCTTAAAGGCGTATTATAAGCAGAGTCAAATCTTTAATACTCTACGACTATAGATGTAGTGAGCTCAAAAAGCTTATTACTTTTTAGCTTAGAGATGAAGAATTCCATTCAATAAAAGGCTGAGGTGATTTGTTTTTATTGATTGTTGCAAGGATGCTATCAGAGCATTTCTCTCTCTCTCTCTCTCCCTCTCTCGCTCACTTCTCTTTCAATGTATTTGCAAATGCATGCACAGCATGACATCATTGACATGTTTTATTGCACAATTTAAATGGTGACGAAAGAGTAAGAATATTTCTACGTTGTCGTCATCATTATCATCATCATTTATCGAATCGTATTTAAAAATGAGAAAATGAAAATTTTTATTTTACTTGGATTTCATATCTTCACGCAACTAAGTACTAAATAAATGATGGATTAAATATGCACTTTACGGTCTATAGATTCACCCGCTGAGTGATGCCAGCGAGAAGTGGGTGTAAGTAAAAATAAAAGTGATGTACTACATAAACGATGAAAACAGCAACACGTTATTATACATATTTGCACGATTGTGCTCCATTTTACAAGCGTATTTACATTTACATTTACATTTACATTTTAGCACGCATGCAGTTACATTTCGAACAATAAATCATTTATAAATAAAAATTAAGTGCCAACCAAATGAAAATAATAAACATTTTCCCAATGACAGAAAACATGACAATCACTCATGTTGTGTGATAAAGTGATATAACTGCTATTATTTGTTTGCAAGTATTCTTCTTCTTCTTTTTTTTTTTTTTTTTTTTTTTTTTTTACTTTTCTCCTCCCAATATTCAGTCAAGGGAGCTACTGTCTATTTGGCCTGCATACGCATCATCATTGCTTTTTATTAAGCAATTGTTTGTTATTTACATAAACTTTGAAAAATTAAATTGTGTTTATAAACTTTGCAAGTAATTGATTAGTGATATTACACTTATTTATTTATTGCATTAAAATAATTGCATGGGCGATGAGCGAAAAAGTAAACATATCGTGAAATTATATTCACATTTAAATCAATTCTCTAAACAATGCCCGTTGCATGCATCGCTAGACAATGGAATTTCTTGTAATAAATTTTATACACAATTAAGATACAATATAATGCGCGCCGTGAATAATGCCGATCGGTAGTATTTCACCAAAAAATTTAAACATGCTTTGTCACGGCTAAGTGTAAGATTCGAGATTGGCTTGCTTATGCTTATTCTGAATTCATAATGTCATCAATAAGTAGCGGGAATGAATTAAAAATTGACTTTTTAAATTTTAGCTCTTTACATATCCTTTGAACAAGTCCAATAGAAGTGCAAGGAAACAAACATACAAGAACATTTAATCCGCACTTTAATGCACGTTTCCCTAAGTCCTTGAAAAAACCGATTTTGATTACTCAGTTTTCTGGTGAGGAAGCTATTTCTATTGAAAATAGTACATGAAACGTCACATTCCTTAACAAAGAATGACCCCGAGTCAGAAGATTGCAGCCCAATTTTAGAATTCAAAGAAATCATATATTATTAGGTGTTTTGCGAACACTTTAATCAACGACTTCTGTATGTAATAATAATAAAGAAATGGGAAATACCAGTGTGCACAACAGTTTAATTCGACTCTCCTCTATATAAAACGACATAGGTCTTCCTCTATATAAAACAGCGTAGGACGAAAGTAGCAATTCTTGCTGGAATTTGGTTTGGGACCCGAATGCCTCTCTTCCCCCCCTATGAAAATAGGTTGGTTGTATTATCCTTTCCGTCACTTGAGAAACGTAGATTTGTTCTTGGGGTTCCCTTCTTCCTAATCAAAGTAATAAGTGGTACTATTGACTCGCCCGCATTACTTGACAAGATAAACTTTAATATCCCTAAATGCTTCTCTCGGCACTTTGTCTTGATTAAGCTTAGGCAATGTACATACAATTATGAGCTCTTTAACCCATTCCAAGTTGTTCACAGAAACCTAAATGATGTCTATCACCTATTCTCATTATCGGGTTCTTTAAAGTCTCTTAAAGCAACTTTGCTTAATATGCACGATTTACCTATGTCGTATTTGAACTAACATTTCATTCTTAATATTTCATTTTTTTTTATTAAATAATATTGTGTTGTTAACGTGTCGGTTGCCAAGCTTATGCATGTTTGCAAGAGTTTAGGGGTTAACTTGCAACTTGGATCTGTTCTTGTTGCGGTTGTGCTTCTGTGCTAGCTGTGTACATGTTTTTCTTTTCTTTTTTTTTCTTCCTTCTCCTTCTCCTTTTATTTATTTATACATGAATTATCATTTTTAACTTTATAATTAATTTTTAACTTACTTTGTTATTATTATTATTCTTCTTACTAGTCTTTAAAATGATTAGATTACGATTTTCTCTAAAGATGCACTAAATTTGACCGTAATTTTCTTTAGTTGAATTTCATGTATAAATAAATGAGTAAATAAATTAATAAAATAAATAAATTAGTTAATTAGTTAATTATCAAGCGCTCAAAAATCTTCTTCTCTCAAATTCATTACTATTGTCGTTTATTTGAAGAATTGTGCTGCCCACCAAGTATTTTCAGAGGATTACATTTACGCTGCTCTATCATATCTCAATTGTCGGTTTTGGGTGGAACAGTTTAAAAGTGGTGACATGAATTGACTAAAACTGACATTGCGACCTTCTGCCGCACCAAGAGTAGCGCCTCTTATGCAGATTGGAGCAGCTTGGCTTGGCCGGCATGTCCTTTTCATGTGAAAAAGTGATCAAAATTTTTGCAAATACCGAATATATAATAATTTTTTCCGCTAAACTCACGCTTACAATATCAAGACTTCGTGTACGTATAAGTTGTATACGCATAATAATAATTTCGTAATGAACACATTGTCCGTCAATCGCTCTGTCTAGTACTATATACATGTGTCCTTCGTGTAACACGATTAATTCGTACCGTGCTATATCGAAGACGTGTTGTACGAAACAAGGTGTACGGTGTGTTATCGAGGCGCCTTGTTTTGTGTTATACCGAAACCTTGTTATACGAACCCTAGAAAGAATATAAATAAAAGCAATGTGTGCACCGACTTGTATCGAAATCAATTTCATTTAAAAAGAACAAAACGCATACTGTCACTTCTCAAAATGAAATGAAAGATTTTTCAGTAGCGTATTTCAACAAAAAAATACCGGAACGTAATTCAAAGAAAAATTCAAATTTCCAATGCATATTCGATATTTTGAAATCGCGTTATATTAAAACCGTGTTGCAATTATTCTCAATTCTAATACTGTGCAATATCGAAACTGTGTTCTACAAGTACCGGGTTATTGCCAGGGACGCCGGTATATATACACACATATATTACATTTCCTTATATCTCTATATATGAATCTAATGAATCTGTATTATCTGTAAATGTTTTACATTAAAACATAGCGGATCGGCTAATTGACTTACGCGCTATGCATTAACCACAACATATATATCTCACATTTATGTGTGTGTGTATGTGTGTGTGTGCATTGGATTTATTAGATTCAGTTCGAACTGTATTTTGCGTTTAGAGATCCATTTAAAATATAAAATGTATTAAAATCGCTTAAATTAATTTAATGTACGCGGATTATATGTTTATACAAGTTTATATAAGTTATTTAATGAATATATGCTACATCTGGTTTGTAATTAGCTTATGCGGTTAATTTATGAAAAAATATTATGAAAGCATAAAAAAGAAAAAAAATATACACAAAAGGCGACAAAAAGCAGAAGTAAATGAAAATTGTGCAGATAGTAGGGATCAAATGTATAATTGAAAATAGTTAATTTAATGAAAAATGCAATAATAATACACAAAAACCGCGAAAACAAAATCAAAGAAACGAAAAATCACAATTGTGGTTAATTCTTATGCAGAATTTTACTTTTTTCTTTTTTTTCGTCGACGTTCTTTTGTTTTTTTTTTTTTTTCTTAACTCACAACAAAATCGCAGAACGCATTACCGGCATAGAGAAAAGTATATTTAAAAAAAAAAAAAAAAAAAAAACGGTCATGTTAATAAATATAAATATTTATATTTTATTCAAAATAATGAAATATTAATTTGCAATAAATTATGTCATACGAAAAATGCACAAACGATTCTAACCGATCCTTGGATACTCATCATCAGCAATTATTTTGTAACTAAACTAAATCTATGCCTTGCTATCTATGATATTGAAAGCATAAATCAATACAAGTGACCTTCGACTAAAACTATAATTGAATTGGATAAATAAATTAGAAAAATGCGTGGGTACATGCCAGCAGATAATGCGAATGCAAGTAAATATATTGGGTCGGCATAAAATTCTGAAATTATTTAAACAATTTTATTCGTCTATTTCTTTCGCGGAGCTCTTAAAGTCGCTAGTAATGGAGGCGAAATAATAAGCTTCATTAGGCAATTATCGAGATGAAATTGTGTGGAAATGTTATATTTTCTGAACGTTCCCGTCGTGAAACAATGTGGCTCCTTTTTTTTCTTCCCCAAGCTGCCTTAAAGGTTCCCTTCAATGAAAAATAGTGACCATAAGAGATCGAAATATCTTGCCTTATGAACCACTACTCTTCGAACGTCATAAGGGAGCTTACATTTTCTTATGATTATGGCGGCAGGTTAAGCATAATCGTAAATGTATAATTAATCCATTTTTTTTTTACTTATTGGAATCACGAAAACATTCGCCCAAAAGATGGCCTGATGAGGGGATTCCTTTTCTCGGAGAGTCTTTGAGCGTGACGGAAGTCGTCTGCGCGCTTGGTACACTATATAGTCTCATAGCTGTAGAGAGGGCTGAAGATAGTGTAAAGTGTTAAAGGGCCTGGCGTATGCTGGGTTGATTACTTGTTCTTGTACAATAAATCCAAGGGGGAAAGTAGTAGAGCGGCTTTCCTGGACATATGGACACGTCTAAAGCTATTGAATTCAGGGGGATCAGGTTGCTCGCTCACTCACTATCATGTGTACCTGCTTAGGCGGCTCGGTTACATCTGTCGATTGCTTCTTGCCGGATCCTTCGGGGGCAAGCTTACTTACCACTATGTAAGAAGCTTCGCTAGAAGCTGGTATAGACAATCAAAGTTTTAGCCGATTTTGTGAGGTCTGACCGCTGGGATGCGTGGCGGCTGGGGCATTCCCAAATGCGGGAACGTTAAACACGTAGAGGTGCTTGGTAGGCCTCGCTCTGTCTAGAGGGGAAGGTTCGAATCATGCCCAAACTTTCATTTCTAGTACGTCAGCCCTGGGATAAAGCTATCCCTCATGCTCGATCGCCTTGCAAGGCTGAGGCGTGGCCAATTCAATTAATTAATCTCCAATGATTCTATGGCATCCGTCTGATTGAGTGGAGACCTTAAAATTGCCATAATTTGTACGAAAAAGTAATTGATTTTCATATATCATATATTATATTGTACATTATATATAGTATGTACATTATACATTATATAGTATACATATCATGGGTAATTCGCACATAGTTAAGAGAGTAATTGACTTGAACTTGTGGCTTTGGTAGTCACTGTGACTTGACATGTAACTTCACTGTAACTCCGAAGTTTCCTTCGGATAGCGGTTCAAACGACAACTAAGCCATCATAATATATGACAAAGATAGGTAAAAAATTACGCTAGTTGAGATAGCATGATAGCATCATGTTTAATAGCCAACACTGTCCAGCGATTTAATTTCATCCGTTACACACCGATGTTAATGAACCGTTTTCACTATCGAACTCGATATCTTCGATATGAGGGTTCAAAGAGTTGCAACATGCCGCGCAATCAACTAAAGAATCAAATTAAGAAGCCTGATGCTCTGTGTGTATATGATGTATAACTCACTGCTGTATGCTATCTTCAATGTAGATCATTAATGGTTTTTTTCACTACTACTACGAATGACTGCAAGTCGAATAATAAATGTAGCGAAAATAAATATTTTTTAATTATAATGTGCGAAATGCAAGAATATTTTTTTAAATAAATCATTAACGTTATCGAAAAAGAGTTTAATATAATTAATGCATTCATTAGGCTCTCTCTTCTCTTACGTACTCTTTTTTTTTTTTTTTTGTTCTTTTTTTTTGTTTTAAAAATTTCCTTTTGTTTTGCAATAAAGTTTTATTTGCATTTTACTTTACTTAGTAAGCATCCTTTTTAATTACATTAACATATTTATTGCGGAATATAAAATGGAACTTCGCGTCACCACATTTATTTCATAGAAAATAAAATTTTATTCAAAAGTTCATTCATTTATAATATCTTTCTTTAATGTATTCTTTAAGGAAATTCTCTTTCAAATACTTTTCCTTGATTTTTTTTTTTTCCCCCTCTATTTTCTTATATTTTGCATAAATCTTATGCACGGCTCCCGTTTTAACGAAATTTTTGTATTAATATTGTGTTACAATATGTGTGAACTGAAGGCAGTCTCTAAAAAGTTTTCGCATCGTTTAATCGACACATTTGCCTCCAGATTACAAAAGTTTTCTTTAAATTACATTTACAAGGCAAAAAAAAAAGAAAAAGTTACACTTCTCTTCTCTCTTAGTTCTCAGTTCTTTATACATCATCATAGTGTACTACTACTACTACTACTACTACTCCTACTACTAATGTAAGCCTACAGTATTTGAAAAGTGTAAAAAATGTTGAAACTAACTGGGTTTAAAAACTTTTCCGTTACTTAATTAAAGCTTACATGTGCGCATAGGGTAATAAAATGATAAGAAAGAACTGAAGAACTCACTCATTTCTTCACTTTCGATTACCTATTTTGTGTATTATGTGTATGTGTATAATATGTGTCTTTTTCCTTTGAATGTGAATTTTTTTAAATCATCGATTGTTAGAGTTTGCGGTGGGTGTGACAGGGACATTTAACGCAACACGCTTTTATAAAAATGTTATATGACATAGATGATGGAAAACACAATGAAGGCAATAAAACACACATAAGTAAGGAAAAGCAATCATTTTGTTTCCTAATATGCTGTGAAGTGGATAAGTAGAAAAAAATAAAAATTTTGCGACAACCAACAGGGAACGTAAAGGAAAAATACCTCCATTAGATGAATAGTAGTGGAAAGTAATTTATAGGAGATTTAAAGAAACGAGACGTCTTACAAGAGGCAGAGGGAGATTACTTTGCTGAATAGAGGACAAAGTCAGACTTGTATTCCTTCAATGTTCATAATTTTTACTTTTTCATAAAATGTAAAATGTTTGCATTGCTTTTAACTCATTGACCCTGGACAAAAGGAAAAAAAAAAAAAACAAACATTGATTTCTTCATTAATTTTATCAATTTTTCTAAAAAGATTGAATGCCTTAGCTTTACAGGCTGCTTCAGCTTTATACAAAATGTTTAACATAAAGTAATTTATGCAACCTTAGCATCCTTATCGCCTTTTTTCCATATAGTTTTACTCTTTTTAATTTTCTGCACATTGATCTCGGTCCCTCTCGATCCCTTAGATCTAACGTAGTCAGCATGCTTCTAATTTGTCTACTCAAAGGAAAGTAATTTTCTCCATTTAATAAGCAAACCTTTTACCATTCATTTACTGTTCGCACTATGGTCTGCCCGTTAGCAAAAATATATTTAGAGGTTGCGTTAATTTTTATAGTTTTTTCACTTCAAAAAGGCATTGATTGTAGAAAATTCCAGCATTTGTACTATGCGGAGATATGAAACGGAAAGATATTATATTGGTTTGGCAGCGATCCACCCATCGACCCATTTGCCGACCCGCCTGCAAGGCAAGCCATGCTGCACCGATCTAAACAAGTCACGTCGACTTGTAACGCGTATTGTTATATATAAATCGCATATTTCATTATACTCTTACATAATTAATTCATTTAAATGTGTGTTTGTGTGTGTGTATGTGTATCGAATTCTTTTATGTGCACACTCCGAAAAATAATAAAATGTTACACAATTAAATGTTGCATATAAAATATAGTTTTACGACACTTTTCAAATATATATTTATAAACTTGGCGCAAACACTTCATGTGTACCCAATACTTGGTACAACAGCTTTGTAAATTTTCTGCCAGTTCCTACCAAAATATTCGGCTTCATTTCTTAACTTATGGCTAGAGTCCTTCGGCGCGTTATACACATCAGCATAGGGAAAGTAGGTCTTGTACCACAAGTTGAGTGGCGTGTATGATGTTGTGCATCCTTGCATTAGAATTCAAAGTATTACAATGACAAAGATCTAAAGTCCTTTTTCTAACAAGTTTCCATCATAGTAATAAATCGCAACACGAATAACTCGGTCATTATTGAATCACAAAAGAGCGTAATTCTCTGCAGTGGAAAGTTATATATACTTATATATATTCTTTCATTTCGCCTTTAAGTCGCTAAAAAAAATTTGCATGGCTCATTACTGTATATCGAAAAAACGGAATTCTTCAATAAAACAACAACTTACACTCATTCCAATTTACAAATCAAAATTTTCTGAGTTTAATTTAAATAACATTATATGTGAGCTTCATCTAATAATATAATAAATTTAAGCATAACTACGATATTTCGCCTAATGAGAGCATTACATAATAATCTTGAAATCTTATAAAGTAAAGCGTGCTTAAAATCTTTCAAAGATAATGCTGCTGCTGCATGATATGGAATTTCGTGTAACGATGATAGCTAGCAATTGTTCCATTTAGTTATGACAGCTATTAGGAGCCAGAAGGACGGGTCGGATGTATGAGAATTACAAATGTAATTTGCTTAACATATCTGAAGTTGAAGCTACAGGTTTAATGTAATGAACTTTCTATTATTGTTTACGTAAATAACTAATTCACACGTTTACCTTAATTACCATAAGCGTAACTGTACGGATATGTGCATATAGGAGTGTCCACATAGTCATTTGCAATCAAGTGCTTATATATATATATATATATATATATATATATACATGTATATATTAGGTGCATCAATATATTCTGTCGCTTGAAATTGGTTCGAAATATAGATAACTTAGGTATAAGTTTCAGTTGACTGTCGGTTAATGTAAAGAGTGTAAAGTGTGAAGAGATGTGATTTTATTTACTGAGCTGCATTTGTTCTCTTTCTAACTGAAGAGGAAAAAAGTACAGTTGAGTACAGGCAAAGATTCAGTTGGCTTGGAGTAAAAACGCAGCAAGCTATCCAAAAATTCGTAAATGGTTTTCGGAAATTCGTGCTAGCCCAAGCAATCCCAAGAAACTATCTTCAACTCGATGGGAGAGTAAATCCCGGGTGCAATGTGTTCCCCAAAACTGTCTCCTTCTTATCAGCGCTGGTTCAGATCGATGCAGATCGGGAGTTCGGCAAAGATGTCCGAAAATAGGCATATGACCATCAACAAATCCTACAAGCTTCCGTAAGTTAGTCGATAACTGACGAAAGCACGTAGATGGTGGTGGTGAATATTTTGCTTATCAAGCTTATGAAGATGAATTTTATCAACAAATGAACAGAATTTCTTAATACACCTATAATATATATATATATATATATATATATATATATATATCTTGAAATGCACATGTATAAATACATATATCAGTGTATGCACAATTGCTTATAGGATTTGAAAGTGCTAATCGAGCAAATGCCTTTATTTTAACCAATTTCGATATGCTAACCTCTATAGATATAAACCCAAACGCCCCCCTCATGTGTACGTTCATGTGAACGATCATATGCGCATAACTAACTATAATATTTAAATATTGTGCTTGCTTTTGGGCTTTTATGTACTTTTTAAATGTAAAAATCTAATTACTTTCATATATATATACATGTATGCGTCTTCTTCAGTATATTGCTCTCAGTGGAAGGATTTTAATTTTAGTTGGTATTCTAATAATTACAAAAATAAAAAAAAAAAAAACTTAATTAAAAATTTATATTTTGCCCTTTCTTTAAATGTAATTAACTTGTTTATAATTAAAAGGATTTCCGTAAAGTTAATGCATTTTAGAAGCATTGAACGGATATACATTCATGCAAATTCTGTACGTCATCAAACGTACTCTCACTCAGCGTGATTGCGAATATTACAAAATGTATGAAGATTGCTTTTTCAAAATACATTTTTACTATTTAGAAATTTCAACGATAAAAAGTAAGAAAGTTATATTCGGCGATATCGACGAATCTCGCATACCTACCACCTACGCTTTTCGCATTCTACTCTCCAAGATGTTTTATTTGATACCCATATCGCTCGTGTTATTAAATACCCCTTACGAGTTTCTATATAACTTGTTCATTTTCATCGAAGTTATGCTGTCATTAGACATGTTGTTTAATGAAGAGTATAAAAAATGTACATAACAGTTTTTTTTTTTTTTTTTTTTTTTTTTTTTTTTTTTTTTTTTTTTTTTTGTATTAGACGAAAACATGTATTCAAGTTATCTTGCAGCTAATACGCGAATAAAATGCAAGAGTTTTTCAATGCGCTTAGTACTTTTTATGATTTTGTTGTTACTTTTCATTTTTTTTTTTATTTTTTTTTTCTTTATTTCTCTATTTCTAATATTGGGGAAAAAGACGACAGCTGGAATCAATGTTGTTGCTACCGTTGCTATATTATTTGTTGTAAACATTTGCATATAACATGAAATATTTGTGTAACAAAACCATAACTAATTTGAAGTAATTTACATTTAAGCGACATCAGCGCAAAAAGTATACTAAAAGTTTTAATATTCAGAAAAAAAAAAAAATGAAATCATTTCGCTTGCGTTGGTACTGTGTGCGTCTGTTTGTTAGATAGATTATAAACAAATTTGTAAAGGCTTACGTTTAAATGATAGTGAAATAAATTTTATGATTTGTCAAACATGGTCGCGTGATAGGGCGTTTCAAAATTATTGATGTTAGTACTATAATGTTACAGTTGGGAAAGACAGGCAGCGTTTCATTTCGACAAGCAGACTTTGTTTGGTTATATATATATATGTTTCAAACTAATGAGGAACATATTTTATTCAACGGGAATACCTGATAAGCTAATGTATCTGACATATGATTATCATAGGGCAAAGGGATAAAGTTTCTCTAACATCAATAAATTATGATTATTGTGCGATAAATTTAAATTTTATTATTCGTGAATAAGAATAAAATTTTATTATTCGTTTCATGCATTTTTAAAAAAGCGAAAAATTTATTAGTAAATGAAATTTGATATACACCTCCTGCAATGTGCAACTAAACTACTGAAAGTGAACACATATATGTGGTAAATATGTAATGCGATTATCTTATTATGAACCCGATCTAAAGAACATGAGTAAGTGCTTACACCAGGAATTTCAGCTGACAACCTAAATGTCGTGAGTTCAAATCCCAAGTACACTAAAGTTGCCAATGAAACCTTTCGGTAGCCATGCACTTGTTAGTGCTTTACTCTCTCTCTCTCACTCTAGTCTTATAATTTATTTTTCTGACTAAATTAATTACAATAATAATTATAAGGAGTTTCGTAAGAAAAATGTTTGTGTTTTACTTTATTTATTTAGAGATCCTCCCATTCAGACAAATGTCGCACTATACGCTTTATTCGATAATTGATAAGACTTTCAATGTATATTTCTGGGCGCCGAAAAATACAACAACTCTATGGCAATGTTTTGTACCGGAGACAATGAGAACCGAATAATTTTCTTATATCTATTTATCAAAGAGGAGTTAGTTCGAAATGCTAGAACTGATAGATCAGTGAATTGTTTCTTGTGAGCATACAGTAAAGCCAGCATACCATAAATTTAAACGAGAGAAGATGTGGGTTGTGTGAGGTCTGTGAGCTTTTTCTTGCTAATAATTTAACCTCAGATTTTCTCGTGAAGAAATTTTCCTGAACTTCAAAGGGCTTAAGCGAGCGATACCACTTAACTTTTATAAAATTTGTTCCCTTTTCCCGCCCCTTCAGATATATCATACAGCATTTCCTTATCATACAGCAGCAGGTGCTCATGCTTTTTAAAGGCCAAATCAGGTATATAATCCAGCTGAGATTCAAATATTTTTCATTTTATACCCAAGCGCACGCATTAAAATGTGAAAAATGCTTCACGAGGTGTTGAAGGCATGTTTCGTTTTTCCGTTCGGGAAACCCTACTTGTCTTCTGCTTATAACGACACGTTCAACATTGCAGATATACTTTTCATAGAATTTTCAAACTATTCATGATAAGCACGCGCCCATCATACCGACACATTTCAACCTATCACTATCAACTAACAAAGCTGAAGCACAAAAATATATTAACAGTAAGTATAAACGTGCGTGTACGTGCATAACCAAAAATGTTTGAATTATTTAACCATGGGAATTAAAATATATAAATGCACGCATATGAAAATCGTATGTTGAATAATATCCGCCATATAAACCCTAGGCAGCACGCCCCGTATATAAATAATTGCAATCAATCAGTAAAAATGTAAACAGAATTGAATTGAAAATTGAAATTATTCCATTTTGGATATAAAGTGGAGTAAAAAAAAAAAACATTTAATTATGTTACTTGTGTATATTTTTATATCCATCATCGACGGGTGAGCGGTATATTCATTTTGTCAATATGTTGGCAAGGACCAGAAGAAAACTTCAGAGCCAGACTCCACAAAGTATATATATATTCTTGATGAGCATGAAACTTTGAATCGACTTAAGCATGTCCATCTGTCACACTGACTGTCCGTCCATTTGCATAATGTCTATTGCGAATATTCCCCTGACTGTAAAAACTAGAAGCTATCGACTTTAAATTTGGCAGAAACATTGGAAGTTCTTGCACGCATTTATCGGTATTGAAAATGGACCAAATCGTTTGAATGACACGCCCATAGCCCTATCTAAATTGAGAACTTCTCTGTTTTTCAAAAGAAATAAAAAACCGATTTTTTTTACTTATCACTTATGAACTAGAGCAGAAAATTTAAGGATATATTCCATTGGCGATGGTGTAGTACCTCTGCAAAAATGGAAAGAAATGACCACGCCTACCAAATATCATATTGTTTCAAAATTTAATTTCTTCTTCAATACCTTTTACAAGGCGCGGAATTAAGCTTGAAAACTCCCATCTCAAACAGTCTGTCTGTTTGTCTGCCCATCTGTCCGTATACGCAAGTGTGTAATATTTGTGGTAAACATTCCCCCGTTAGCGAAAATGAACCTATCGGCCACAAATTTGTAAAAGAATTTAAAAGTGAATAAAACGTTTTCACTAAGACGCTTACAACGCTCAAACGATTACGCGACAAAAACTTTTGTTTTAAAACAAAAACAGTCTCCCCGAGCCCTTATGAAAATTTAGTTCTTCTCCTCCATGAAAATTTAGTTCTATTAAATGAGTATAAATGGGTATAGAAGATTTGACCATGACCGATTACAATTTTCTTAGCTGTTTTCGTGTAAAACGTGTTACCCTACAGAATACCCTACATAAACGTATTAAGACTAATCGCACTTATGACACACCCGAAAGGACTTGAAGTATTCATTAATATTTTACTGAACCAATCAATCTAAATTTATATCTTGAATCAATTTAGCCACTTCTGCCTATTTATCCGCCTATCTGTCTAACGTGTCTGTCTGTGGCTGCGTATATAACTGCAGTGCCACTACTATGTTCAAATATTACATTTTCAACTCACAAATTTGAACAAAAATTTATTTTTCTGCACTTTAAAGACCTTTAGAAACATCTTATGTGTTTACTTTACAACCAGTGAAGCAATAATCCCTATTTACGAAGTCATTTAACCAAATCTAAGCTTCATTCCACTTGCACGAAACGTAAACTTGGATTCATTGTTTTTGTAATAAGTTTTATTAATTTCCGTGCACTGTACACCTGTGTATGTGTTATATATGCCAGATAATAGCAAGCTTCAAACACTGTATTGAAAAAAAAAAACATTTAATTCGAATTTCACTCAGCAATCTGTTTATATATATTATGTACGTTCATATTCGGAACCACAAAATAGATAAAGTTACGTACTTAATATTACAATTCTAAATAGTACCACTTTATATGCAAGATCTTTATATATATTTCTTTGATATTATATATTTTATGTGGAAAATAAGTGAAGAAACAAAGTTTCCTAAAAGCGTTTATCTTTATTGCCAAGAACTACTACTACATCTATTCTTTCTGTGTTGTTACAGCAGCAAATTGCAAAATATATTGATTTGTAAGTGATGCACATCCAATTTCACTATAAGATGTATATATACCCTATATAGTTTAAATATATATATATATATGTATATATATATATATAAACAAATAAATAAATAAATAAATAAAAATACATATATATATAGATATATATATATATATTTTTATAAGTGTATATATATATATATATATATATATATGTATATATTGAAGTATGCAAATTTTATGCCTGTTTGTTTATTTCCTTTTTCATATCAAATCTACGTGCAACCACTTTATCCGTTTCTCGTACAAAACTTGCAAGCAATTCTTCTAACGCTTGACAATTATATTGTATAGTATTTATTGTGCACTAAACGCATTTTATTTATGCTTTTGCCCCCCCAAACGTTGCTGTCCTCGTCAAGCATTAATTTTGTTATTCGATTTGAATGAAAATCCCAGAAGAAGGTAGCGTGTAGACTTGATTATAAACATTTCACATTGATTGATTTAAGCGTCAACGGTCAATAAAATAATGTTCAATTTACATATGTTAAGCGATATACAAAAAATATTAAGTGATTTATTTACTAATTTCATTAGCACAACACAGAAGAAAATGTATAGGAATTTGATTAAGCAGCAACGAGCATTTTGCGGTAAAGATAATGAATTTCGTTTTTTTTTTTTTTTTTTTTTTATATGCACAAGTGTCGAAGTACGTTCACTAAGCGCATCCAAGAGTCGGTTTAAAGGCTTCTTACATGTTATTGACTTCAAATCGTACTTAAGTGGAACGATTTGCTTCATTTGCTCGTCTCTTAAGTGCTCTTCATCGTCTATGCTGAAATTACTGATGATTTTTGCATCTTTCTTACAACGCGGTATGTTGCTTGGTGTTATTGTAATTGTTGTGGACAGAATTGTAAAATCGCCATGGGACAAAGTGTTTGCTGTTGACATTCATTTCATTTCATCCAAAACAAATGTAATCGTAACTTATTAAGTTTGAAGTTTTACGTTCTCTTATTGGTTTCGAATTTGTAATCATTAGGTTAGAAAATTTCAAAGATATAATATGTGTTGAACACTCTCCGCAATTCCCATAATTGCAAAAAATCATAAAAGAAAAAATATTTCAAAACGTCCTATTAAAAACACATATATATATAGCACCAGCACGTCAGCACGTTTGTCTAAAAAGTCTATTGGTCACATATTGAACCAAGGCTATCCACTATAGCCTTTAGACCTAATCCCCAGTGACTATTATCTGTTGACAAATGTGAAGAGAATGCTGCAAGGAAAAAATATTTCATTCAAGTGATGAGGTCATCGTGGAAATTGTAGTGTATTCTCATGACAAGCAGACAGATGGACAGACGAACATGCAAACATGTTTAGGTGCATTCAAGAGTTGTAATTGGCCAACAATTTGTATGCTTTATGGGGTTTTCGAAGCTTGTTTCTGCGTGTTATGAAAATATTGAAAAAATAATTAAATTTTAATACACAATACTATTGGATAGGCGTGGCCAATTTTTTACATTTTTGCTGCATGCTCCATGCGTTCAAATTTTTGTACATTTATTTGCTACAGTTTATGAGTAATGAGTAAAAAATCAATTTTTGATTCCCCTTGAAAAACAGAGTTGTTCTCAGTTTACGTTTCACTGCGGGTTTGTGCGCTGACCGACTTGGCCCATTTTCAATACCAACCTGCGTGTAAGAATTCTCACTGTTTCTACTAAATTTGACGTCGTTGGATTCATTTTTGCGGTCAGACGAATGACGGTCAAGCGGACAGATGGACAGACGGATAAATTTAAATTTAGCATTTGATGCTGATCAAGAATATGTATACGTTGTGGGGTCTCTGATGCTTCCTTCTACATGTTGCAAACGTTTTGACAAAATGAATATACCCTTCATCTTAGGGTATTGGATATAAAAAGAAATTGGTTCTTATGCAATGACTTTTTCAACTTCGAGCTTTATATGCAGAGTGTAGACTGCAACCAGTTTTCCTTAGCCTTCATCCTTGAAAATCGATTCAGAATCATGTGATTCTGATTAGAGTCAGAATCAAATAATTGGCAAATTCCGGATTTCTATGGAGAATCATATCATACTTTGAGAAATATTAACGCAGTCAAAATTCAATTTCAACTTGAAAAAGTTAACATAAAAACACATCAACTTTTAAATCCCAGTTTATTTATCCTCTCTATATAGTTTATATGGCATACTATTTAATGTGCCCCCTAACGCTGTCTGGATTGGGAGAAAATTACTTTTTTTTTTTTTGTCGTTTTTGTATAGCATATGTGCTTAAAAGAATGATATACGCAAAGGTTTAAAAGGTGAAAGCAATTTTTTTTTATCTCTATTCACTGATTACTTATACGCCATGTATGATTTCTCACTCATACATAAAAGCATAGAATTTTGAGATGCACTGAAATAGAAGAACTATTTAGTCGCCGCCCTCCATTTAAGAAAATCTATTTCAATGGTTCTCCGCATTCTTGAACAGAATTACATCAAAGCCATACCAAGCTACCGCGTGTACACTGTATATTTACTGTATATTTAAATACAATTTATGCGTTTCGTTTCAACTTTAACTACATAGGTAGACAGACATAAAGAAAACAAATTTATGAGTTTATAGTTAAAAGTCGTAGTCTTCGAAATTTTCTGAAAATTTCTAAATGTTTTCTATATTTATGGCAATTAATAATAAAGTATTTAGATTTTTTTTTGAATATTCAATAATCAAGTATATAAGATTTCAGTCTTAACGCAGCTTATGATAACCTTAGGGCATATATGTACAAATTAATATTTCATACATGAATTTCTTTTAAGTAATGAAAAGCAATTTACTTCAAGTAGAATATTGCATGCATGCAAACAAGCATTTAAAGCACACACAAGGGTTCTCCAAATCAAATGAATTGTATATGCATTGCAATTTGAACATTAAGACGTTACTCAATAAATTTTGCCTTGCTTTCTTACATAATAATGAGTTTGAGACTTTTAGAGTTTTATATACACGTGCATCCAATTTTCGTATGTAGGAAAGGAAAGCTTTAGTTTGGTTTAGTTTGTTGTTCTTTAACAAATATTGTATATAGCATATTAGAGCATTATTAGAGTTATATACCTTTGATAATTCGATCCATATTCTATCCATCAGAAAATGACTTATTTGCAATTCGGGTTGGACGCCCTAATGCATGTGCATACGAAAGTAACATTTACATGCATGATGAGTGCATGATGAGTTTTTATGCTATGCATTGTCTTTAAAGTCATAACGTCGTGCGTTTGATTGACTAACAACGAATAAACTTTGACATATTTACTACTTCTATGGATATATAAATATTGGAAAAATTCTTGTGTTTTCCCTTGTCTTTTGTTTCTTTATAATCCGCACGGCACTAATGAGAAAACACTTCAATGTATCTCTTATGTGCTTGTGATTCAAAAATATGTCCTAAACTACTACCTTTTTTTAGTCTTTCACGGGAATGACTAAAGCAATTAGTGAATTTTTTCAGAGACATGTTTTAATAAAATTGATGTCATTAGGGATTCGATTATATATAAAACATATAATAAACACCTACAGTCCTTGGTGGAGAATAGTTGCTGCTCAGAGGTCAGGTTTCAGCTAAAAAAAAAAAAAAAAAAAAAAACAGTAAACGTAGTGTTTGTATTGCAAAAACTAAATAATATTTAAAAAAAAAATTTTTCTTTTTTTTAAATCCAAAATATTTTCCTACTTCACAATGGTGAAATAATCGAAAAATTTCCGTGTATTGAGTTGCCATGCAATGAAAAAATCCACATCAGCCACCATTTATATATATATATATATATATATATATACATATGTATAGAGTTGAAAAAAAAAAAAAAAATAGGTATATGTTTGGCCTTAATTAACACACAGCGTTACCGTCACACATCAAAACATATTATACACATTTTCAGGGAGCTCTTCTCATCACCACAGCACATTGTGTTTGGCTTTTGCTAATGCATTCAGTCAGTCATATGTTCACTGCATGTTGAATTTGATGAACATTTTCCCTTTTATAATCAAAAGCATACACGCACATTCACTGGTCTTTATATACATATATCTACATATATATATATATATATGTATACATTTAGATGTGTGTGTATAAGGGAAAGTAATACCATCTGAACCCACCTTCGTAGAACATAAAATTTATGTCAAATTTTATTGGTCTCTTTATACGTTCTACGATGGCGAAATTTTTTTTTTCATTCCCTATGAAATACTCCTTCACCCTATACTGCTGCTTAGTCAGCTTGAAAATACACTTTAATTATACTGAGGAAAGTTTATTAAACAATATATATATATATATATATATATATATATATATATATATATA
>NW_023998417.1:2796350-2797431 GCF_014805625.2 Glossina fuscipes
CGTGTATCTGTGTATATGTGTGTGCCTGTGTGTATGTGTATATATATATATGTTTATATGCTTGTAAGAATTCTTAGCTAAACGTATGCATTTAGGTTAATTTCACGTAATGAATTTCCGAAAGTATTTAAAATTTCCATCAACCACTTTTCTATATTTATTTTCTATTATAAAACTTCAAAACAAATGAACATGTTTTGATAGCCCAAGATACGGCTATAGTATGAAGTTATGAAATTTTATACAAAGTTTGCGAGAATATTTTTTTTAGCAAAAAACCAGCACATTTTGAAGTTTAATTGACCAAATATCTTAAAAAGAGATGTTGCGACTTTCACATACGTACATTCATATATCTCAGGTATATTCAAAAGTTTAATTTTCTAACTTTTGCTAGCAAATATTATTGTAAGGGAACAAAAATTAAACTTTTCCTTTCTTTTCTTTTCTTTTCTTTTCTTTCTTAACTTTTTAAGACGATAGCAGCATTCACGTTATAAAGTCATTCAGATGCAGTGGAAATAAATTATTGGTAGGCTTGTCTTAACATATGCGTTAGGTCGATCAAATGACGTCGGTATCGTAATATTTTCGGTTTACCACTTGCAAGTCGATTTGATGCAAATGTTAATCCCGATCTTCTTCGGCGTGGAGAAGCAAGCTATGCTTAAAAAATGAAAGCATTGCAATGAAATTTTTAATGGAAGCAGGCTCGCGCGTATATAATGGATTTATACGAATTTTCAAAAAGCGAATTAAATAAATATTTATTGTCTTTTCTATACTTATTCGTAGCTAACTTGCTTCGATCGAAAAATTTTCAATTTCTTTGAAACTTGTGGGCTCTGCTATTATGTGTTCTTAAATAAGTAAGAAAATCAGTGTAATTTAAGTAGAGGAAAAGAGACAGCACGTCATTCTATTTCAATTGACATGTATTCAAAATAGTGGATTTCTTTCTTGCATGAATTATGGCTCCGGTATTTTAGTTGACCTATAAAATAGTCTAAATCTAACTCAATGCTCTTTCTCTTTCTCTCTCTCTCTCTCTCTCTCTCTCTCTCTCTCTCTCTCTCTCTCT
>NW_023998417.1:2797441-2817055 GCF_014805625.2 Glossina fuscipes
CTCTCTCTCTCTCTCTCTCTCTCTCTCTCTCTCTCTCTCTCTCTCTCCCGTTGCACGTCTTCGCATTCTTTATATTCTCTTGTTTCCTTACTTTTATGTCATCATCTGTCCCTGTTTTTTGTGGTATGTTGGAAATGAATTCCCTCGGCGATGTTATGCGTTCGTTTTCCTTTGGAATTTACTTCATTTACACACTTTTTATAGTTTTTATTACTTATGAAAAAAAAGATAAAAAATAAAAAAATTGGAAAAAGAAAAACAGAAATGTTTTCACAATACGTGACCACTTTTTTAACATTACACGCATCCATGTATAAGAAGCGTTACGTAAATAATATGCTTATGTATTAGTTTGACTGTGTAGATGAAATTACTCCATAAATCGTGAAACTATGGTTTCACTGTTTTATTATAAAACTAAATGTCTTCTTTCCATATTTGCTTCTTTTTTTTTTTTTGCGACACCCTTCAGTCTTTTCCCCCCTTACGTTTCATAAATTGTTTGCACTTTTTCACATTTCTCTTTCAACATATTCCCATCATTTTTATCCATTTTTTTTTTTCCCCCTTAACTTATGTGTAAATTATTATTATTGTATTGCATTGGATCTGCTGGTATATGCGGAGGATATAAATTTCGCATTTCTTAGTCGAAAGAATATATTTTGACCATTGAAGCGTTAAAAGAGGTTAAACGTATGTACACGAGGGCAACAACTATTAGCCAGCCATATAAATAGTAATCCCTTTAGGGGATAACATTACCAGTTAAATGTTGAATGTTTTATTAAATGAACATTAAATATGTTTACATACATTCACACAGATGCGCTCATCCATATATATATATATAGAAATGTACAGAAATGTAATTATATTACCTATAATCCGTTCAGTATATATATATATATATATATATATTTATATATATAAATTTATATGCATAAATATATATATATATATGTATGTATATATGTTTGCTATTGAATTTTTTATTCAATTCATTATCGCGAAACTGACGGAAAGTAATATGTAATTAAATATTGGAACTTTTACAATTATTAAAACGAATATTTAATTTAATTTAATTTTTCTTCCATTTAATATTCAACATTTACCCAAACGATTGCCAATTGGCTAAAGGCAAATCATGAATTCTATTTCAAATTACATTAAATATATATACACATATTAAAGGATATTATAAAGCACGATTTCATAAATAGAGAGAATTTACAGTTTCAGCTTGTTAAAGAACGTGACGATTTTTTTGAAAAATTTTCGAGAGCTTATCGAGCAAAGAACTAAAAACTTCCTAAACACAGAGTATCGGCAGAATAGGTTTTCTCAATAAATATTTGCATAGCGTCAAAAAGTTCGCTTCTCTTGAATGCGATTCGAGGTTGAGGTCATTTCTTGTCTTAACTTATCTAAAATTCGATAAAGACTTGAAACTATGTAATCTATTTACCCATCAAATGTATACAAGATTGTATACAAAATCATCGAAAATCAAAAAATTCATCTGAATGAAGTGAGTGAACTTAAGACTATAGACATAGCTATGATATTATAACTTGAGATTAAATGAAGGAAAAAAGAAAATTTTAATTTTAAAAAAAAGAGAAAACCAAACAAAAACAAATACATAAAAAAGGACCATTGTCATGTCAAGATATAGGCTTTACCCGGATCTAGTTTAATTAGAAATTGCAAAACAAAAAGATCAAATAAGAAAGATGATCGCCTATCATTGGTTAGATGTTTGCCTAAAGCAAATCCTTCTTCCGTTTCCTAGTCATGCGGTCTAGTATGTCTGTCCTCCGTCTTCAAGGAGGTAGATACGCAGATTCGTTCGTACATTCGTACGGTAGATATTTTCATTACGTGCACAGCCATACTTATGTTTGGCTTTCCACATCCAGCTTTCCCTACTTTAGCAAATACCCTTACAATTGAAATGTTAAACTATCTTAGCTAAACGAGTATTCGTTATACGCAAATTGTTATCAGTTTTAATTGGCAGCAATATGGAATTTGCATACGCTTAACTGAGTTCAAACCAGCATCCACCAAAAATTACATTCATTTAGTATTCTGCAAAGCAATCGATACGTGAAACCAACCGTTTATTAGTAGATTTGACACAAATTTTGAGCACCCATGAGGATCTTCAGTAATTTTATAGTCCTTTTAACATTGCCGCTCACTCTAGTATCACTCTTTTTGTTTATCAGCACTGTTATTAATGTAACCGGTATGGTGTATTCCAAGTGCTTATTTTTAGCGGCATATTATAAGATTCTGTAAGAGATGATGTTTCGTAATTCTGTGGCGGAACAATTTTTTATACCCATCACCAAAGGATGAGGAGTATAATTATTTTGTCAAAACGTTTGCAACGCCCAGAAGGAAGCTTGAGATCAGCATGAAATTCTAACTCGATTTAAACATATCCGTCCGTCCGTCCGTCCGTCCATTCTTTCATGCAGGTCAGGATTGAAAATGGGCCAAATCGGTCGAAGGACACGCCCACATCACCACGTAAACTGAGAATAGCTTCGTTTTACTCAGCTTTACATTACTCATAAACTGTAGTCAGTTTCAAATTTAGAATGCATCTAATGCACCGCCTGTTCGTCTGTCCATTTGTCTGCTTGCGCAACTTTATATCATTTGTGGCAATTATTCTCGCGGTAGCGAAAGTTAGGATATCCCCTAAAAGTTTCCAAAAGAAATTGGTATTGACCTAAACTTTTCAAGAGATACGCCTACACCGCCGACATATCTCTTCGACAAAAGGTTTTATTTTAGATAGAGAAGAAATCAACCGTACCCATTCCATATTGTAGCATAAAACTTAACAGATAGGATAACTGTGATGGGTATAAAAGATTCGATCCCGACTGAATCTAATTTTCTTACGTCTTCTTCTACTTCTTTCTTATTGTTAATATTTTTTTGTATTCGTGATAATTTATATAATTTGTTAAAAGTTAAAAATCCCAAGGTATTATCCTCTTAATAAGTTTTTTTAACGTTGATGCAATCAGTTATTTTCCATTGTTTTTAAAAGTAACTGAAAGCCGCTTGCATTTCCACGCTTGTCCGTACGTCTTTATAAAAAAAATTTTTCCTGCACATTTTCAATAATTTAATAAAGTGCCTTATTTTATATTATATTCAAAAGTTTTGCGCATTTTGTGGATTTCTCTCTTCTTCTTATTGTTTCTGTATTTTTTACATGACGATTTTAATTTTTAATGCGCGGCTCTTTTATCCTTATTCTATACACCACGTATTGCCTGTAGACGTCTTGTGTGTCCTTTCGCTTTTCTCTAACCGACATTCGCAACCTCCTCTTCAAACTGTACTTTGTTTTCGAATTGTTTTTTGAAAAGTCCAGCATCATTCATTCGAACTCTTCTCTGATTATCATTTTAGTGGAAATAATAATGATTTAATAATATTTGCATCACTAATGTACTTAAATTTCAATGGCTTTCAATTTATGAATTTTTTTTTTAAATTTTTCATTCATTTTTATTGTACATAAGTTATATGGATTCGAAAGTAAATTGCTTTTCTTAAATTAAATAAAACCCAAAACAAGACGACATTAAAAGGAAAAGCATTGGATATATAATATTTACAAAATATATATATGAATGAAGATGCAAATCATCTCTCTATTCATTTTAACTTGGACTTTAAATTTCTTATTTATAAAGGCACAATATGTCTGTTACCTAACGACAATGTGCATTCCATTTGTAATACAAATATTAAAGTGAATTTTCGCTTTTAGCAGTTTTCCACTTCTTTACCATTTAAGCATTATTAAGAGACACTTATCGTGTCTCAACTTTTTAATTTTCTTGCTTTTCCTCTTGCTACTTGATTTCTTCTCTTTATTACAAACGCAAGCTATTCCCTGCCATTGAATATCTTTTGCTTATGATTAACAGATTTTTGTATTTTGCTTGCTCTTTCTTTTACTGTATTCTCAAACAATTTCTCAGATTTGCATTTTCAATTCTTGAAATTTTAATATCATTTTTGTACATATCTGTTTCTTTATCAATATCTTCCTTGAAATTTTTTTTATATACAGAAATTTTCTTAAATATGCTCTCTCTCTTTTTTTCAATAATTTTTGTATACTAAGCTCTCGGTTGTTCTTCAAAATTGTTTTCTAATATCCAAATGTATTTGAAGCAACATCATTGAGACTTGACAAGTCAAAAGCATGTATTTTCTTTATATCATACCACTCATGGTACAGGGTATATTAGATTAGTGCGGTCGTATGTAACATGCAGAAGCGCTTATGATATCTACCCGCCTTTTATTATTGCGATCATTTCAGATTCGTAATCTAAGCCTGCCTCTCTCCCTGTTCGTGCATCCATCTGGTGTCTGTCCAGAGCTTCCTTCGTGATTGTTGCTTGTTAATGTATAATGCTTCTTAAAATATTTCATTCAACTTCATGTAAATCTATACATGGAGATTATATTTACATTACTGCATATTTCTACTACAGCAATATGTGCAGCCTTTTAGTCAGCTGTGATAAACTACTTCAAGAAAAAGCCCCATTCGTAGAATAATTTTGCTATAAATAATCCGCAAGTTAACGTAAATGTTTTAAAATCATTTGATTTAATATTTTTCATGTTATCATTTATTTATTTCGTACGTTTGTTTCATTCACAGGTTTGTTAAACATGTTGGTGGCGGCGTAAACGACTTAAAAATACAACCATGCGATAACACAATCGCATCAACATAGTTTTCTTTAAAATCTCATTCGGAGTGCAAGTAATTTCTATAAAATGACGATATAAAATAATGTTTAAGCATTTAAAGTTAAAAAGCGCGTAGAATATGTATTCTAAATAACTCTTGAAAGTCTTTTTAGTAAAATGAAATGCGTTCGTGCGACGGTCGTAGTTTAAAAGTGTGGAAAGTAAAAAAAAATCGGGTTTTTTTTCTTAATCAAATCTCTGGAAAAATCATGTTTAATCTTGTTCTAAACAAATGACGCTATTAAAAAAAAAAGAAAAACGAAATAAAATTTTTATAAAATAGTGAAATATATTTTTATATAAATGTTTAAAAGTGCTTTAAGTAAAAATTATAAATAATTTTTTGTAAATGTTCACAAAGCGGGTTTTAATTAAACATAAATTCAGTGTTGAGGATATTAGTTAAACGAATTATACATGCCGGGCGAACTGCGAAAACTGTAAGGAAAAAAAGATGATTCTATCCGTTCTAAAATTATTTTTAAACGCGAAATAGTTAATTAGTTTTAAATAATTTTTGAAGCTTCTATACAAGTCGAATTTCATGTTTAAACTTGCATTCGTTTCTGTATTTTCTCTGGATTTCGCGTTTCACAACAACAAAACCGTTATTGTGTTTGTTAAAAAGCAAAAAACATTGCAAAGCCATCAAAAGCAATGCAAAGAAAGTAAAAGAAAATTTCATGCTTTGTAACTAGAAAACAAATTCACAACAACATCGCAAAGCAAATTAAAAACAAAATCAAAATCAAAGCGAAGCAAACTAAAACACACAACGAAGCTAACTAGTGTGAGTAAAAATCAAAGACATGTAATGGCAAAACACTGTAAAAGTAAAATCAAAAGCAAAGTGCTTGATGTAAATAAGCAAAATTCGAATTAATGCAATAATAAAAAAAATCGTAGTGTTAATAAAAAGTGTTTGTGCATAAATCCAGTTCGATATTTTTGAATATTATCAACGATACATCAAATATTAAAGGTAAGTGATTTTCTTTCACAAAATTTATAAAATAATTTTAATCTATTTGATAAATGATTATATTTTTATTATTGACTAATTGTTAAATGTTGGCTATCGAAAAAAGACGAAATTATTGCAAGTCGCTATTAAAGTTGTTGTAAAAGGTAGGTCTTTTTTTCATATTTACAATCCCCAAGTTTTTGTTTTTGATCTGCGTGCTAGGCATTGCGTGAGCCAGCTTTCGAAGGCATTTCCACTTTCTTCTTTTTACAAACTTTAACTAGCGCAGTTTTATATAGTTCGATTCCGAACTGTATTTCACGATTAATTTCATTTGTTTTATTTTAATTGTTTATAAAGCAAATCATGAGCTTTTCTGAAAAAGAAATTCTCACAATTATTCTGAACCCTTTAATATTTCCCCTGATTTTTTCACTTGCCTTCCAAATCAGGAGTACTTCGTACTCATCTAACGGAATAAGTTTGTAGGTCGTCAGCCCTAGCAGTGGCGGCTGGTTGTGTTATCATTAAGCGTCCAACTGCTTAGGACAATACTTCGAACTTAACTGTATTTTCTCGCAATAGCAAAAAATGGACTTGAATCACTTTTAAAATAAACGCCTCATATATACGCTAGTATTTGGTTCGATGTCTGCTTATTTATTGAAGAGTTGCTTCCCACTGCGCACGATGCATAGCAAATCTAATACAATAATCTAATTGTAATGGATACGAAAACGAAAACACAATTCAAGATAATATAAAAAAATCTTTCAAAATCGTAGATTTTTTTAAACTAAATTATAAAAAGCACTTCATTGAAAAAATATGTAAATAATATGAAATTAATAAAAGCTCTTATCGCAAATAATATAAAGAATAGAAAGAAAAGTAAACAAATGTAAAATTTACAAAAAAAAAACATTTGTGAAAAAATTGAAATCTATTAAACAAAAATATAAAACAAGGTTTTTTAATAAGTTTTCTTTATTTAAATTGTTCAATTCTTTTCTTCTTCACGGCCAGTTTGATATTTATAATTTCCATAATAAATTGACCTAATAGGTCCTAAATGTGATATATCCAGAATGCCTTTTTAAATAGTTTCTGATAATTCTTTATTTCCACTCTTTATCATTCATATAAGTTCTTTCGTTCATTCCACATTCGTCTGTCCCTTTTCGAATTTTAGATAAGAGCATTTTGCAAACATTTTGGAATTTCTATAATTAAGTCATTTCTACGTCCATTAATATTTTCAAATATGTGCCTTGAATTCGATAGCAATTGCGCTTTTATGTTCTGTATCCCGCAACCAGTCATACCCATCAACCCAATTCTCATAAATAATTGCTCGATAACGAGAACTGTCAGTCCTAAAGTGAAATTCTTATACCAAGTTGGCTCGATAACGAGAATCGTGAACCGACCGTAGTATCCACACTTTTATATTTATTTATTGTATAACGATCTGAATAGCATAGCTTACCCTCTTTCCGCTTTGTGAAATCTTTCCTAGTCTTAACAACAATAAATACATAAGACATTTTCGTTTTTGGCGAAAACGATAAGAAAATAAGACAAATTTTGTTTTCAATTAAAATTTCTTTCTCATTTAAAATAAATGCATTTAACCTAACCAACGACAACTAAAGAACTTTTATTTGACAATAAAGAAAGTTTTATCGTTCATAAAACCGGATAAGAAAATAGATCAATAAAAAAAGTTTTCCTCTTCGTCTCAATTATTTACTATCTAGGAAGCAAGTGTAAATAGTTATTTAAATCGATTTGCACTCTCCCTCTCTCTAAAAAAAAGGAAGAAGCCTTCGAAACGTATTCCATGGACTTGTACCGGTCCTTGATGAAAGGAAGCTTTGTTACCTGCGATTCATTATATAATTAAATGCAAATTGAATGAAAATTACAAAAATATAATAATAACAATTAATGTGACATAAAAATATTTGAAAAAAAAAAAAAAACAAAGAAGAAATCTTATCTCTTACCCTTTCGACAGAATAATGCGAGAGAAAACAATTAAAAGCACCTTCAAATGATGGAAGCAAGAAAATGTAAAAGTAATATACTATCATTAAGGTTTTTTTGCTCGCCACAACTTCCTTTCTTTTTCCATTCCTTCTTTTATTTATTTTTTTTTTTTTGTTTTTTCTGCAAAGAAAGAGATTCTATAAAGTAATAAGAGAAAAATAAAAAGTAAAATAGATAAGTAAATGGATACAGAAGAAATTGAAGAATAATTTAATTAAAAACGTTTATTAGCATTAACCACTTAAAACTACCACTTTTATAAGCTAACTACGCGTACCCAAAGAAGCGAGAATGCTTTCATAAAGCAAACCAAAAAAGAAAAAAAAAAGAAAAAAATGAAATTAGTTTTGATTAAAAGCAATTAATAGGAAAGCAAAAGAGATAAATTAAATGATGAAATTCTAGTGAAATACATAATAATTGAGTTAGAAAATATAAAAATTAAATTTAAATTAAAATAAGCAAAAGCTGACTACATTTACAAGCGTACATAAAAGATTATAGTGCAAGAGGATTGATTGACTCTACACTCGACTTAAACAATTTTCTTTTCTATATGTATGGGAACATAGCTTTGTTTTATTAAACCATTTTTTTTAAAAATAAAAAATTAATATATATATACATATACATGTAAGGAGCTTTCCAAGGAAGGCTATTGTTGCGCAACCCTTTTGAAAAATTAATCAAATTGAAACAATTTTCAAGAAGATAGTCATGTCATGTGTGTGTGTGTGTGTGTGTGTGTGTGTGTGTGTGTGTGTGTGCAAAAGAATAATATCGAAAAAATTACTCTTAGCTCTTGTTTCGTGCTATGAGAAACAGCTGCACTAACGCAAGGACTTATGTACCATCTTGCAATAGTACGAAAAACACTTGTAACAGATTGCCTAATATATATATGTAATAATATAAAGTAAAACCAAACATTTTGTTACTAAAACTTATATTTTGTGTAAATAGACGAAGAAATTTATCATTTTAACAAAACGAAGCACAATAGATAGGACAGGCATAATACAAACCATTAATGCAATGTATACAATGAAGCGAATGAACTCATTTAATCATTCCCGTCTATCTGTACCATTAGCACTTTATTAACAATCAAGAGGAATGTTATAGTCAATCCAAGCAAAGCCTAATCGTTCACGTCTTATAGTTTGCTTTTTATCTGGACTATCCACGATTGGCAATACGATAGTTACGATAGTTATCAAATGAAAGAATCTTTTTCGGTTTATCTTGTAATCAAGTATCCTCCAGAGGATAATTAGCAAATTTTTGAAAAAATTTGACTTAAATTCTTTTTCATTTTTTCTTTTTTTTCGCTTCTCTTTCTCTGTTATACAAGTTGAGAGTAATACAATGTTTATGGGGAATTAAAATAGCACTGTGTCATGGGCCACTGTTTAGAGCAGTTAGTTGTCTTTGGTAACCATACCTTTGTTTGCTTTCCAATTTGCATAAGTTTAGTACTTTGAATGAAATCAGATCAGATAATCTGCCTGTAATCAAAAGCATTGAAAGATGTACCATATAAAGGATTGAACGGAGCCTAGGAAATGGATTGTGCAAGCAAGAAAGAGTACGAATGTGCTTAAAAATCGTGAAATAGGTCTTTGAAAGATTCCGGAGATGGTGAAGATATGTCTGTTTGAGCCAATTAAACTGTTCCGACCAGTATTTACGCCAAATTCATATTCTTTAGAACTTTCTATGACTTGCACAGTTCTTTGATCATCTTCAGAAATCAATGGCTTAACGGGAGTTTAAATACTAAAAGTATCCAGACGGATGCATCCTTTCATCACTCTTTCTATTTCAGCTATCCCAAGCATTAAGTTTGCCCGGTTTGGTGTTTAGTTTATCGATACCCAGATGCAAATTGTCAACAGTGTTAGTTTGAATAACGACTACATGCTTCAGATTCGCGACTTGGTCATTCAATTTCGCAATAACACTGCATAAATTATCTCGTTCTCCGGTTCCAATATCTTTTAAACGTCTAAGCTCTTCATATATGTGACTCGGGATTATTATTCCATTCTCTTAGTTTACTTAATTTTTTAAATTAATTGCGTAAAACGTATATTTTGGTTACAAAAAGTTGTTGCAGTGCAAGCAAGATTCTCATGTGTCCTACCGTCTGACATTTTGCAGAAAAACGTTTTGAACCTGTTAAGAGCGCAAAAGGAAACTTTCTAAAGCAACTACATGCCATACTTCAATTAACTTGAGGACTAGGTTCTGAGATAAATGGACTTGAAGGGAAGAGAGCTGCAAAGGCGGCACGATGGACTTGTATGAACAAGAAACTTTTGTGGTTAAAATATTCTTACGAGTAATGAGTGGCTTTCGCATAAAGATTTGCCTAAAGCAAGAACTTTGAAAGCATCAATCATTAGTTTTGCTCTATAAGTTTCTTTCCCAGCAGTCTATTCCTTACATGTGAAAATATAGAACAAATTGTCCAATTAAATAGAAATATATCCGCCTGAGTGGCCGAGTAGGCAAGAGTCTCGACTAGCAACTCAATAGTCGTGGGTTCAAACCTCAAGTGCGGTAGAGTTTTTTAATAAAAGCCGATAGCCCTAGATGCTAGTGCTTTAAGACTTTAGTCTTAGAATTTATTCTCTGTCTAAATTTATAATAATAATAATAATAATAATAAATAGAAATAATAAATCCGCCTGAGTGTCCGAGTAGACAGAGAGTTGGTTATGAGTTCAAATCTCATGAGCGGTGGAGTTTTCCTTAAAGCCGACAGCGTTGGATGCTAGTGCTTTAGGCTTTAGACTTAGAATTTATTCTCTGGCTAAATTAATAATAATAATAATAATAATGATAATCTTAAATAGAGCAACGGAAATTTTTATTTAATGCTAGGTGGGAATCAACTGAAAATTTTAATAAAATGATTTCTCATAAGTCTGATGAATGCATGACTGAAATCTATTTGTAAAGAAAAGGATAATTAAAAGTATCCGTGTATCCGTATCCTTTTTCTCTGATATTAATTTATAAAATATATGTATAAGCATCTGGTGTATTAAAAATTAGTATTGTTTTTACGAGCGCACACTTTACAGTTTATGCCATGCACACAGACATAACTTCTCGGGAAATAATTTTTTTGTTGTTGTTTTTGTTTTGTTTTCCGTTAATGATGCATTCGTACTTTTAAATGAAAATGTTAAAGTTTTTCCTGAAATGAGTGAATAATGGATGAATTCAATTATTTTTGTTCTTCTTTTTTTTTTTTTTGTGAGGGCGACTCATAATATTAATAATTATTATGAAAAAAAGGTCAACGATTACAAAAATTTATACGTTGGTCTTTGCTTTAGCAAAAAATCATTACGTACGTATGAAGTGCTAGAACATTTGATGCAGACGAGAACTGATACATCCAAGAATGTCATTGCAAATAATATTTTAGAAAATTTGCGCCATATGACTTTTACAAGCACTATAGTGTATTTGAATATTTGTCTTCGACTCCCTGTTTTGATCGTTCATCCAAGTTATGTGTCAGCATTGCAGCAAACATCACCAGTATATATTAGTAAAAGCATTCTATGATAAGGCCTGAAACTAGCGATACATAAGTCCATGTTCTAACCCTTAAAGCATTAATATGACGTCATCAAAGAGCAAGCATAATAGGAAGATCCGTTTTTCGCAATTTTGTTGAAGAAAGGCAAACGGTGTAGGTTGATTTAATTTAACTTTATAGAAAGAAGGTCGATTTCGTTGTCCATGCTGAATAAGAACGTGGACGTGGATAGGTTCCTCGAAGGATTGCTAGCAATTGACAGAAGGCACAAAAAAAAACTTTCAAGTTTAATTTTTTTTCAGTTAGCTACTTCAGACTAGGAATCTATATATAAAAAGATGGGCATATGAATTTGAATTCGTCTATTATGTCCATTGACAATATAAAATCGATGAATATTTCTTCTCTTGAAGGTTATCAAGAGAGGTAAGGCATATGTAAGTCTTTTCGAACGAATAAAAGAGTTTCTCAGTTTTAGATTGACATGCGCTATGGGCTTTAATTATTTTTTGGAAATATTCAAACCTTTTTAAATGCTCTTACTTTATTAAACTACCAACGATTGCAACATCGAACGATTAGCTTCGAGGAAATTATAGGAACACATAGAATTTCTGGCCTATAAGTAATGCTTAAGTAATTGTTTTGAGAAAAAGTGGAAATTGTTGCAGAATTTTTTTTATAAAAAATTGGAAAAATAAAAAAATATTTTTATCGAAAATTTCGATACTGATTAATTGCCATTTAGTTCTACCCTTTGGTCCCCTAAAAAAAGTTCAATGTATAAAAGCGTTTGATTTTTATGTGACTCGGATTTGTTTGGTTCAGTAGATGGTTTGCTTGTTTATTTGAAAAAATTTCCAAGAGTTTGATAAAAACTAAAAAAAGTTTTAATTTCTTCTTACAATTATTCCAATTTAGCAATCATTACGCGTAATATTCTCAGCAGATATATAATTATCGTGAGGTTTTCTTTTTTACAAGCTAAGTACAATAAACATTATTTCCTTATCATTGATATCCTCTTGCCACACCTCTTACAATAGATTCTATAATTTAATTATTATTTTTTTTTTTTGTTTTATTTTGTGGCCTTAAAAATATGGATAATTGATTCGACTCATGTCCGTCCGTTTCATTTTAATTATTTCGTAACCCTCTCAGCATTTTTCGATTATTCGATAAACGGAGAAGAAAATGTGTAAATATGATGGCGGCTTAAAATAGAGAGATAGAAAAATTGTTTATAAATTTATTTTTAAATGAATGCGAATTCGGAAATAGTTAAATTATCCATCCCTCTTGTAAATAGAAAAAAAAAGACAATTTTTCATAAATTGTATGACATATGTTTGCAGTTATCCGGAATACATTTTTTTTTATTTGCTTAAATGGTGCGTTTATAAAACATTCAAACAACAATTAATTCTTTTTATACTGATATTCCTATATAAAGAGAAAAAGAAAAATAAAACGAATAAAAATAAAACTAAAAATAAAAAAAAAAAACCAGTTATCATGAATAACAAAAATTTTGCGCACAACACTATGAAAATTAACACCGACCAACATAGTGTACAACAAATAGCTACAAACCGTAAGAGAGATGACAGCATTTCAAGCATATGCACACACAAGTATGTTAGCATATCAAGTGAACCTTCAACGACCAACAAGTGTAAATGGCTCTTATTGTTAAAGGATTTCACTAAAAGTGCTTATATATATATATATATATTGCACGTTAGTGGTAAGTAAGCCTCCATGCTGCGCTCTGAGTGTTTTAACAGCTTCAGTAACACATCTTAACAACAAAAGCGACAAAAAAGAAAACTATAAAGCGGCGTAGATGAAAGTGAAACCATTATGTAACAATCAAACGATGGCGATGAAGTTGAAATGCGTTACTTTTACGGACAAATATTGGACAAAAATAAATACAAAATCTGCTCGACTCTCCTTTGGGCGTATTTTAGATACCTATCTATCACAATTGGGCTGAAAGTCATAACAAACAAATATAGTGTAGTGGGATCTGTAGCCGTGGATTCCAATCTACTGCATTCTGATAGGCAAAAGGGGAATCTGAACGCTGCTTCTTCTCATATGTAAAGGCACATTTCAATAAGGTCTATTCTAATAGGTAACAGTGGGGATTATAAAGAGATCTATATCGCCGGGAAACGAGAAAAGAAAGCCCTCTCTGAAGAGAGTACGGTATATATGGACCAACAGATGTAGAATCATTTACCGGATCTGTCCGATGCCTCCACATTCACTTTTTCGGAGATTCGGGCTATTTTGGCGGTAGGCGCGTTTTTGCCCAAGCGTCAATGAATTGGAAACTGAATCATGTTTACCCACACAAGCACTTATTTAAAAAAATCATCGCTTGAAGAAAATTTCCAACATATCTAGGGAGTAAATAACAATAGGAGGCTAGAAGCGCTGAAGAGTGGAGTAGAAGAGAAGAATAAAATTTAAGCACTTTGTTGGAAGACTATATATAGTTCCAATATATCAGTTCTTCAACGACTCTGAATTAATCCTAGAAATAGAATGGTAGAGTAGATCCCAGTGAGCATATGTCCTTAAAAAAAAAATGAAAATGCAGCACAAAGGAAATAAAAGCAACAGAATGCTAAACCACTCCTGACAGTAGAAGTCAACAGTAAACCTCTAAACATTAATTGTAAACCAAACCGAATAATTTTTAAATCGTTTATAATAGCGATTATTATTATAGTTTATTTAAATCAAAGAAATCAATTCTAGGACTAACTGTAGGACGAGCCTTAGCAACTAACATTATCGGTTCTTTTTTCCTTTTTGCACCGACCATCGATGGACGGAAGTGTACTCATTTTGCCATAATCCTGGCAATATAAGGTGTATCTCTACTTGATCAGCCTTAAATTCTGAATTGATTAGGTCATGTCTATTCGCTTGTGTGTTCTTGACATCCTCCTGCTTGCAAAAATGAAGATATTGACTTGAGATTTGGTAGAAAGAGTGGAGCTCTCTTCACGTAGATTGGCATTGAAAATAGATCAAATTGGTCAGAGCACACGCACGCTGTAAAGCGTAAGCTGATCGCTATTCCATATCTCTACACAAAATTTGATGGGTTTTTGCTGCCTTTTTGATCGGCGATGGTTTGACATAACATAACTTTTCTCTTGAGATTCTTCCCCTTCGCGATCTCTTTCGGACCCAATTATCGCCAGTTGTCCATTATTTACCATACATTATAAGCCGCGGTCCGAAATAATTGAATTTTAAGCGAGGTGCGCCGCCAGTAATTCGATCTAATCCAATTTAGAAATGCGGCGCTTGCAAGGTGCACTTTAACGCGGCACTTAGCTTAGAATCTATTTTGCATTGGAAATAACGGTCGAACCAAACACCAAAAGGTGAATAAAAAAAATTGCAATTTCCTATATTATTGTCGTAAAGAATTTTCTCTTTCTGGTAGTCAATCAATGCTTTATACAACATTCCCTTTTACGCACGCACTTTTCGTTTTCAATCGTGCGTTTAGGTCTTACATTTTGTTTACCTCACTAAAGATGTCAACTGTTGATTTAATGGAACAACAACGCAGAGATAACAGAACAACGTATATGAACAACCAAACACCGTACGAAACCCCATCTATATATATATATATGTATATGTATATATAGATATATAGTTATATATCTGTATCAAGTAACAATACGCAATATCGCAAACACACTTTTGACAAATTACGTTCGTAAATATTTGTCATACTATCTTAAACACTGACGCTGTCAACATATGAATACCCGTTCGTTTCACGTGTCATTGCTAAAAATGAGTCTGTGCCTGTTAAAGACCTTGAACATGTGTACAACATATACAAAAGAATATATCAGCCATGACGGCTGAAGCAATGTGAAGACAAATTACCATAATATATAAAACTTTTCTTTACTCTAAGTGAAATTTATCGTTCAATTTCGATAATTAATTGATTTGATGAAATCATAACTTTAGCATAAAATAGATAAAGCAAATTTATCACTGCCGCAAGTAGCACGATATTCATTTCATGCTGCTTTCATTCACATACTCATGCTGCCCATATTCTTCTATAGAATTAAAATCTTTTTTCAATAGTGTATATGGTTTCCCCTACAACCGTCGAATGAGACATGCCCTGACGTGAAAGCTTAGTACTGCAATAGCGGATGGCACAGGGAATGGCGAGACGTACACTGACTATTCCGACACTGTTCAGTGCTCGCGCGCCAGATAAAAAGAAGTAAATGCACGTATTCCCCCTCGCTGCTATTGTGTAAAAGCGGTGCCCATACAAAATCTTTGTTTTTCTTTGGGCCAAGCATCCGTTCGCAATGCTTCTTCTTCTTACTAAGTAAGCAAGCAAGCTGTTCCTGACGTTTGAGGTTAACTACAACCACTACTACAACTACTACAATAGGCCGGTCCAGTTGTAAATTGCTTGGAACGCCTGGCACCGCTTGTGCTAGAGAGAAAGGAAATGGAAAAAAGTATTACTATTATTATTATTATTATTATTAATTTCGCCAGAGAAATAAATTCTAAGACTAAACTCTTAAAAGCACTAGCATCTAAGGCTATCGGCCTTTATTAAAAACTCTACCGCACTTGAGATTCGAACCCACGACCACTGAGTTGCTAGTCGAGACTCTTGCCTACTCGGCCACCCAGGATTGGAAAAAAGTAAACTGAGATCCTGTAACTAGATTTTGCAGATCCTAAATAACCAAAAAACTCGGTTATTAGGTAAAAAATCCATCGGAAAGATAACCAGTGCGAGGCATAGCGAGGTCTGTCCTTACCTCCCGCGCTTAAACATGAGGAAAGACACCCTTACCAATAGAACGAGATCCAAACCAATAGCAACGTGGAAATGGATTTTCATTATAGGTTCCTTACCAGAAAGATTAAAAGTCCCACAAACTCTTTCAGTTTCTCAGCCTATTCGCCTTGATTTTGATCTCTTACACTTTGATTTCGAACTCTTTAATTTACTTTAAACATTATACTCCTAGTTCTAAAGTTTTGAAAGTTAAAAAAAAAAAAAAAAAAAAAACAAATAAATTTTTACTTGCGGTACATCTTTCCTACAACCCATGGTAAGGCGAAAAACGATATATGTGCGTAATTTTCGATGAAACTCTAACACTAATGAAACGCGCAAGTATAAGTAAAGCCAAAGAGATTGGGAAGCCTTGGCGGAGTATGTAAAGTGAGTGCCAAATGAGTCGCTTTTAGAAGTTGTGAGTTTGTCTTCGAAGAAAACTTATGGCGACTTCAACACAAGGCTTCGGTGCGATGTCATACAGTAGAGAAAACAATCCATTTATTTAAACGAAATCCCATAAGAAAGATCTTTATAGAAACGATTTCAATTTACACCAAAACACGTAATAATTCGATCGAAAAATTATGTTATGCAAATGAGTGTCAAGGAGAGAAAGGAAGTTGAAAAAGTTAATATTAAATAAATGCCGAAGACCGACGGTTTCACAACTAAACCCACTATTTATGCGAATGAAAAATCGAAAATTTGAATGAACTTTCAACTAACGAACAACACATGCATGCATTTAACTTAAATACTAATAATGATGAAAATGATGATGATGATGATGATAACGTTGCCATTTCTGTATAACACAAGTGCGGTGGCTTTTTTCTTTCCATTAAGTACTACTATAGTATAAATCTAACAAGTAATGGAATTTCATTTTGTATGAGCACAGATGTGTTATGTGTTATGCAGTTAAAATATTTTATTGTACTCTTACATAAATGAAAAGGAGTGAACAAATGATTGCAGAAATCTCTCGAATACATAAAGCAACATAACTGTTTCTGTTCTCATAGCAAATTCACCACCACCACCACCACCACCACCACCGCCACCAATTGTAAACATAATGAACACAAGTGTGAAAATAAATTGAAACAAATGCAAGGCGATAATAAAAGCTGTCAAGCGGTAAATGTGAACGTATTGCAATGCTTTCAAAACTCCACCATATCTATATATATATATACATGCATATGTACATAAGCTTAAGATTTATGCTTACCAAACAGAGAGAGAATGCCAAAACATTTCATGCATTTTGAAGGTATTTCTCTACGCTACAATAAATTCCATTTATAATAAAATCTAAGAAATTTTCTTGCATTTTTTTTCTTCTTTTTTGCTCGTTTTTGTTTGTGCAGCAAAAATCAAATTAATTTTTGGTGAAAATAGTCTTAATAAGACGAATTCCTTTAGAAAATTTGCTCACCTCTCTTCTATAGGAAATAAAGAAATTGTTTTTTTTTTTTTTTTGCAATTTTTGCAAATTTTTTCCTTGTTACCAAAATTGTGCAATGAGTATGAATACGTTTAAGTAAAAGTTTTTGAATAAAAGTATTTTGTTTATTTAAAAGTCTATATGTAGCCGGATATCAATAAACTCAATAGGAAACTAGTACGATAGCTATATAGACTTTAGGTCGAATCATGGATACCTATTACACTGGAGATTATATATAAAAAGGCGAATTTAACAATCAAGCGGTGTTACATTAAAATTCTAGATCACTTACCACCCACCACCTAAAAGCACGAAGTTTTTCCACATTTTTTTTTTTTTTTTTTTTTTTGGATGGAAGGAAATCTAGCCCAATAATAACGTTCGGCGAGGTTATTAGGTATATAGTTAAGTGTTAAAAAAAAAAAAAAAACACAATTTCTGGGAAAGGCAATCCCCAAAAGGCTGTAAATGCAAGATTTGATTGATTTAAAAAAAGAAAAGCCATTTAATGTTCAATTCTATCTCTAAAGAAATCCATAGATTTTGTTTTAGGAATACTGAGATCTTTGTAACTGTTGTTTGAATGGAAAAATGCAAGTTTCGGTGAAAAAAATGGCATTTGAATTAACTAATCGAAGTTATCCTATGTATGTGGAGGGTGCTTGTGAAGAAAGTTGTTTTCAATTCGAATGAAAAGAAGTAAAAACACTTTAGGAGGCCAGGACCCATTATTAAGTAGCCTGCGTCACTTCATTTAAAAGCTTCATACATAAAACGCACTTACAACCTCCTAAGGTGGTATGAGAAGTGATCGAAAAAGTTGTCTTATCCGGAGCATTTTCAGTAGCGCTTGTCTTTGAGACCAAACACATCGATATACCAAATTTCATGAAAATATCTCAAAAAGTGCGTGTTGAGTACAAGAATACAAGACCGACATACGTACAAACAGAGAGATCTATCCCATGTCTTTCAATGTGTTGCATATCTCCGCGTAAGCTTATGGGGTATAGAGTATACAAAACAAATTGATTTATGCTGCGTGCCCTTCTTTAAAAACATGTTTAGATTTCAAATATTTTGATCATTCAAAATTTTGCCACGCCCGCAGTCATGTATTTAAGGGATTGTTAATGCCAATAAAAGAAAACTTTGATTTTCCGAAAAACTTACATATATATATATTTTTATTCTGTGCTGACTTCTAGACCATATTTATTTTCAAATTTCCTCCAATATCAGCGACTAAAGGCAAGGCACAAAGTCCTTCTGCTCTGCTTTGCTTCTAATAAGTGTAGTCAGTAGTAGTAAGTCATTTGTAGCGATTTCACTTTATACGGTATATTTATGTATAGCTTCTAGTAAGTACCAAGTGATGTCTCTTTAAGTCTGAGATATTCTTTAAACTCTCACCTTTTGAGATGCCTGTCGCATATTTCCAGCCGTTGCAAACGAAATAATAAAATTCCTTTGATATAGTAAATCTTTTGCTTATATAATGCAAACAAAGCTAAAAACAACAACAGCAAAAATTTAAAATGTTACATGTCAGGCTTATCACAAAACGAGTTAGTTTCGCAAAATGTTTCAAATGGCTTAAGACGAATTTTGAGTGACATTTGTTTATATTGAACGATAAAAATGACAAGCAACTGCTGCTGCTACCATCTTCATGCTACACAAAAAGAGATTTATATAACAGGAAATTTCAGAGATTAGAAAAGGATTGAATTGCTTAGGAAAAAAAAATATATATATATTTGTTTCTTTATCCTTCCCAAGCCAAGTGCCTTAAAAAAAAAAAAGCAGCCTTTTTTGCTTTGCACTGATAGAACGTTGATGATGAAAATTCCAACTATATATATATATATATATATATATATATATACATATATATTATTATT
>NW_023998417.1:2817155-2826093 GCF_014805625.2 Glossina fuscipes
CTTTTAATAAATAATCATTGTTTACCGTCTATGTATTCCTTGCTAAGCAGTTCTCTTATTTTTATTTTATTTTTACATTATATTTCTTTCATTTTTTCTCCCCTCTTTTTATAGTAAATGCATCTTCCGGTTCGTTTAAGATATACGTTTTCTCCCTGATGTAACTTAATGTCATACATTTGTAGAAAATCTGCAAATGTACATAAAAGTAAATTGTTTTGATTTTTTGTTCTTGTTGTGGTTGTTGTTGTTGTTTCTTTCTTTGTTTTTTTTTTTTTTTTTTGAGTTATTTTTGACGATTAACTTTGATAAGCAAAATATAAAAGAACGGAATTAGTTATATTATTGTTGTTGTTGTTTAAAATATATTTTGTTTTAGAATAATTTCATGTTCTTTGCAAAAGTTTTCGAATCTCTTTAACTTGGTCCGAAAGGGATAGCCGATGCCAATATCCATTTGTCGAAAAATAGTTTGCAGAAATATTCATTTTTGGCTCATATTATGAAACATTGTGAATATTCCTCCCGGAATCGCTCTTCACTCTTTATGAATTTTTCATTCATTTGCATTCTTATGCAGCAGAAAAGGTCTCCACTCAGAGCAAGAGGCCTTCGTAAGGAACCTACACACAGCCAAGTGCGCTTGTAAGAATTGTGTAGCGAAGAGACATTGCATAGGAAAAACGTCTTCGCAGATAGAATTTTTAGTTTCCTTGCAATTTATTCACGATGGGCTGTCAGTCATTAGCAGCATACAAAAAAATTGGTCCCTCAGGTTGTAGTTTTGAAATCTTTATCAAACAGTTATGATTCCTATTAATAGATTTTTCATTACCGACCGACCGACCGACCGACCGACCGATTCTTAATGAAGTTTTTATTAACATTATCCGATTAATTTGATTCGTTTCCATTCAAACTGTAATTATTATCATTATTACTATTTTCCCTTTTTTTTTCTTTTGTTTTTTTTTTTTTTTTTGTTGGTATGTGTGGTTCACGCAATAAGTTGTCAATCCATCAAAGCAACATGTCACTTAGAGCGTAACCACATCTCAACAACATGACATATATGTCCTCATTTCTTCTTTTTTTTTTTTTCTACTCTTTTTTTACAACATTTTTTTTCTCCTTTAAATGCATTTGCGTTTTTTTTTTTTTTTTGTTTTTTATAATCGACAAGCATTAAACAAACAGTTGTTTTTAAATAGTAATTGAAAGAATTGAATATTTGTCATTTCATCAATCTCCGTTACACAAAACTTCAAATCTTTTACCAATAATTACAAAAAAAAAAAAAAAAAAAAAAAAAAAAAAAAATAGAAGAGAAGAGAAGAGAAAAAATAAACCGCAGATATCTAATTTTTAAAATTTCCATTTAACATTAGCAATGGAATGAAATATGTATATATAATGATGCATTTCGTAAGAAAGCAATAAGTCGTTTAACCAAATAATTTCCATAAGGATTTCTTTAAATAATGAATGGCATTTAAGAGAGTTCTATATACAAGCAAAGCGCCCAGGAAGGTTAATAATATGAACGCAAAAATATTTCGCAATAAAGGAAAAATAGTGAAAAACAAAATGCAAGTTACGCTAAATCAATTGAAATGGAAAAAATCACAAATCCCTTTAGTGTTTCTCTATTTGCGAAATGCGACAAAAAAAAAATTTAAAAAATTTTTATGCTTTATACACAAACAAACTAAGGAAACGTGCCCAAAATTTTCAATCATAATCGTGTATACATATATACTATGTACGCGTATATGTCAACTATAATTTTCTTTGTTTCTTTTAGCATTTTTCTATGCCTATCAGCTTCTATGCTAACCCAAGCTAACTTGTTTCTTTTATCCAACTTAACCCTTTCGGTAATAAGGTCTCTTGGGGAAAACATTCATCACAGCCGAAGCTTTTTAATTCGCAGCAAAGAAAATCATTATGCGGCGCGATGACTCTATAATCGACCTAACTCTTTATATAAATTTTATACTCTGAGAGCTTAGCAAGTTTGTCTTACTTTTAAATATACCTAAGTAAATGGTTCAAAAAGATATCTTTGTCATTGAGCTATAGTAAAAACACGACCGTGTTACATATATGCGACAGTTAATAGCGAAAGAGTTAATGCGTGCGGACACATACTCAAGACATTTCAAGAGAGTAACGAAAGAAAAAGATGGACTTCCTGTGACAAGGCCACCACGTAGGCATCCTATGTCACGTTTTCATGATGTGTCGAGTTTGATTTTCGCTTAATTATCGATCCGCGAAAGCTCTACTCTACTCTCGATGTTAAGTAAACTTTAAAAAATTGCATTCTTTTCGCAGAATGATTTTTGATTTAAGCTCATTATCTGTCATAAACTATTCGAGTTAATTCTTTTACATTTAAAATTAATAAAATTAAAACGAATTTTTTTTTTTTTTTTTTTTTTTTTTTGTAATTCTTTTACTACATATTCCCGCGTGTTATCTTGTTGAAAATAATCGATATATCGTTTCAGTTTCATTGCTGACATGTTGTATACGAATGAATTTGGATTTCGTAAATAATATCAAAATTTTATTTATTTTTATATATTGACAATGTATTTTTATATTTTATAAATGAATTTCATATAAAATTTAACTATGAAAAAAAAGCAAAAAAAAAATATACATAAAGCAAATACATACGCATTGCCTTTAAGCTCTTTATAAATAAATGAATAATATTAACAAAAATAATAAATAAATGAAAGTCTAATGAACGAAAGTTATATGAAATAATTTCAAAGAAATTTTCGATTTATAACAATTATAGCTATTCATGCGTTCACACATTATAGCATATATATGCGGACATGCATATTTTATTCGAATACATTCGACTATATTTCCATTGTATATAATTCCCTCCTGAATCTCCTATACATATATACACGAATTATGTGAATTGCGTTATGCGTATCTGTTTGTGTCAATTCGACTGATTGTTTATTTGACTGCTTTAATAGAATAATTTATTTGCTATTGTTTTGCCGCATGATACGCAGTGCTCTTAATCAGCGTTTAATAATATGCGAGGAGATGTCATCAATTTATAAATAAATATTGTATTGTTTCATGAAATTATCAAGTAACGATTCGAAATGTCACTCTCAGTCAATTCGTACGGTAGCGTGCAAATATCCACAAACAGTTGATTCGCAAAATTTTTTGAGCGCTTGAGCTGGGGTTTCTTTCAATAAGTCTTGCATCAATCATTGTCTTCGAGCTCTTTTAGTCTTCCATGCGATTCGTTGTCGTTGAGATCAAAATCACCACTTTTAAACACTTTGGAATGCGATGAAGCCGTGTCACGATAAGTCTCCAAAAGCGTTTGATGGGCTTCGGCAGCAGATTCATTTCAAAGCGAACAACAAAAGCAAATGAATGTCGAAAAAGATATGTTAAGTGTTCCATGATTAGCCTTTCAATACACTGCCCACTAATCCTAAGGGTAAAACTGTTCTCTTATGGAGAGAAACGTGAAACATAGAATTTAATCAAAGTAATTCCTAAGACTTTCTGCAAACTCGATACAACTCGATCGTCGAACAACTGTTATCCTGATAAAATGCTTAATTATGTACAACTTGCTGTTTACAGACATTTGAAAAGAAAAATCTATCATTTACATAATATTTATAAAGTCAGGTATATACCTGAGTAATGAAAACTTCTCGTCGAAATGATTAGTTTTGGGTATAAAAGTGTTGAGGCATAGAACTTAAAAAATGAATGAGTATAGGAATACAGAACACTTTTAGGATATTTAGGAGTCAGTGTTGAAATAATTTTTCGGGTAAATTATTTTTCATTAACGGAAATTCTGGCTTAATGTGTAACTTACATTCACACTATAATATTCCAATGCCCAATGACTGTCTTTCTTATATTTTATTTCACAGTAGTGGACAAAGAATATAAGAAGATAAATAGAATCATTTGCAGAAAAAATTGATTATTTCGCTTGACAAGACAGGCTGAAGTCCATGTAGTTTTCCTTTCCCTATCCTTTTCCTTTTCGTTTAATTTTTTTTTTTCTTTTCGAGCGCAGTATTTAGTTCGAGTTTATTTATTATTCTCTATAATCCTCATACAAAATACAAATGTAAAGCTTCTGCACCCTTTTCCTAATAATTTAACAAAATGCAATTTTTTGTACTTCCCTCGTAGGTATTTACAAAATAAGCGAATTTTTCGTCTGCTTTCAATTCTTTTCTAAATTTTAGTGAATAACTATAGAGCATAGACGAATTACAATTGACAGCAAATAATTTACGCAAATATTATTTTGTAACTTAAACGATTTCATCGCAAAACTTTGGAGAACATCCACGAAACACAAAATCCCTTAATTAAGCTTAACACAATTTGGGCATCATTTTACATACTAGCATTTAGTCAGCTAAATCTTCAATAGAAACATAAATTTTCTCGTTAAAACGGTATCAAGAGCGTGTACCTATTAATCTAAATTGCGATTTATTTTACTTTGCCTATATAGGTTACTTTTGAAGAAGAAATTCGATTTTTGTTCCCGTTAGCTATTGGGCGCAATGATAAGTATTGCGAGTTGGTCCACTACATGTGCGCATTGCTATTATAAAATCCAGTTTCATATTTTCAAGAATAATTGAGCTATACAAGGCTATTTTAATTCGTTCTCAGGTCATTTTCCTTCCTTTAATTCCTTCTCAGGTCATTTTCCTTCCATCGATTCATCCTCTAAACATTTGAATCTTTTAAACACTGTGCAAATAAAAATATTTATTATAATTAGATCTTAAAAGTAGTGTTAATAACTTTAACTCTCCTACACAGTTTGTTGTGAGAAAGCCATAGGGGCCGACTACCCGCGAAATCTCAACAAAATGCTTCTCTGCATCGAACAGAGCATATTTTGGATTAATATTTTCTTTCTTAGGCGCTATAGCTATTGATAGTCCTTGGTAACAGATCACACATACTTTCGAACACTGTCTGTAGATATTACCCGAAAAGCAAAAAATCGAAAATAGTCTGAGTTATGTAACAGGATAATAAGGCTTTTTACGTTCATTCCTTTCAGATGATCGTTGCATAATCAACGTTAATGGGAAAAAGGAATAGACTTCAATAGATTCCATTAATTGATTTTATTTAACTAAATCTCGCTATAATTCGATCTTAATTTTTATTACTCTTTGTTTCATTTTTTCATTTAATTTTTAGTTAAGGCATTTAACGAATTGTTGCTAGAAAAAAACGCATATTATATTCACAAACTATTCGAATTGATATTCAAGTGCAATATCCTTTTGTATGATTTTTAAACGTTTTCGTTTCAATTGCCATTAAATTTTACAACAAAATTAAATTAAAATTAGTTCAGTGTACCTTGGAAAAATTGGATATTAAATCACAAAAACATGATTAGAAAATAAAACACAAACTATTTACATACCATACCGCAAACCAGGCAAACAATACTTCATTTTCTACTATATATATATATATATATGTAATATGAACCGTTTCGATGCGAAAATTTTAGAATAACTTTACTGATGATTCTCCTTCTCTTACAAATAAATAAATTTTTTTTTGCATACCATAAAAATCTGGTTTTCATATAATGCGCCATCGAAACGTTTCGTTTTTGAAAGCAAAACCGCCGTCAGCATAGCTTATTGTTTCTATTTCATTTCAAGCACCCGTTTACTCGTGTTACTCAAAGAGGTATCATTTACTAAAAAAAAAGGGGAAACATATAAAGTGAACAACATCTCCAATGAATTTATTCATTTAAACGAATCACAACTTGTGACTCCTCTCTTTCCAACATGAGAATGGTACATAATAACAACATCTACCTACCTACAGGTAGACCTTTTCTTTAGTTGGTTTGTGGTGGATTATTACTTTTACAGAGCATTTGTTAAAGAATTCTTTCAACATTTTTTCATGGGTAACCTTAAAGAAGGCGATTTACTCGCTTGTTTTCCTTTTACTGGAATATATGCTTAAAGGTAATTATGTTTACATATTGTACGGCGAACAGCCTTTTATGATTTTGCGTTTTTATTCAACTCCTTTCAAGGTTAAGTTACTAGCATTGCCAATTATGCCATCAAAGATGAGGAGTATATTCACTTTTTCAAAACATTTGTAACGTCCAGAAAGAAGCATCAATAATCCCCACAAAGTACATATATATTCCTGGTCAGCATCAAATTCTGAATCGATTTAAGCATGCCCGTCCGCCTGTTCGTTTGTCTGTCCGTCTGTCCGTCTGTTGTAAACATTCTCCGGGCAAGTATTCTGCTTATATATCTTTTTATAAGCAAGTTACGTGCACCTAACTTGCTCGTTATGTGTTAACCCTTTCACATTAACCCTTATCATGTTTCGCAATAATATTATATATGAATGTATGATCACATCAAATTTGTGTTGAAAGGCTACCGTAACGATCTTAGTCAATGGTCAATTTATATTCGATGGAAAAGCTAATATTTTACATTCGATATCGAAAAAAATTTATATACTAATGGAAGCCATCATCCCAGCATTCGTTATAAGTTGTCCGATACCAAAAGCCATTATTTCAATATTCGAAATTTAGATATTTTTGCCATAATATAAAATTTCAATTTCCTTAAGAAGGGACGAGGGATCAAAAAATATTTCATACCCGTCTAGAATGTCCAAGTTAGTCACTTTTGTCGAGTCATTTCGAAAATTGTAAATTTTTTCCAAATAATCACTTCTCAAAATAATGCATTATATGGACAGTGGGCAAAATGATCGACCCATTCATATTACTATTTTCAATAGTATACCCCCTTGAGACAAGTTTATCTATAAAAATACATGGACAGATATCGAAGGGACAGACGGACAGATAAGCTTAGATCAGTTCAGCATCATTTTCTAATGCTGATCGCTATAATTAGATGTTGTCTTAAGCCCTTCGGCCTGATATCTACGTCCCCGTATAACATAATATACCCTCTACCGAAAGGGGTCTAAGGTATAATTATGTTGTTGTTCCTCGATACTGGCGGAAAAAATGCTACGTGTAATTTTTACAGGCCAGCTTTGAAACAAACTCAATAGGTTTCTAGGGACCTTGCAAAGCACGATGAAGGTATAGATTCAACAAAGGTTCGGTATAGCTGTTCGTACAGTCATCTCTAGATGCCCTAATAGTTTTAATTGGTAACCTTCAAGCGACATTTATCTTGGCTATCTCTGGCTTCATCTGTCCGTCTTTCGGGTTTTATATATATAAAATTATGTTTTCTAAAATGAATTGAGCTGCGAAACATGTAAAAAAATTTTTTTTTTATTTGCTATATTTATGTTCCCAAGAAACAAGGGTCCCCTTAAAAGCGCCAAGGTATCAATGTGTACTTTACAGAGATCAATTTAAATAAATCAAATCTTTTCATTTAAAGTAGTTTCCGCTTTTCACATGTGTATGTGTGTGTGTGTGTGTGTGTGTTTTCTTTGAGCATGCGGATCGATAACATTGCATGCTACGATAGCCATGCATTTCTATCACCCAAATGCACTATAGAACGTCTAACTTGAACTTCAACTTATTTGAAATTGTTCAATTACGTTCTTGGCCTCAGTATCTGGGTAAACGTTGGTCTTATTATTTGTAGACTGCAAGGATTTACATCACAATTGCTTTTCGATGCTGATTCATTTTCAGTGACTTAATTAGCATAGATATCAATGGTCAAACACGTGCTGCACGCTGGCGTATAAATTCATTTATGCATATAAACTCAACTAACAAGTGCAAATATATATATATATATATATATATATATAAGGATGTAGGTTAACCAAACGACATCTCAAACCCATATGCATATGCATTGCAAACTAGGCAGGCGGCACTCTCAGCATGTTTACGTTTTCTAAGCATAGAGCGAGCACTGAGCACGTTTACCTTTTGCATTCAAAGTAATATACACAAACATACTAAAATTATATGCATATATGAGTTTTGCTTTTGGTCGCGTATGCATACGCGTATGTATTTTCTTATGCATACAAATACTTGTGTATTCTATTTTAGTTGAGTTGATGGCTTCTCTCTCTCTAATCATTGTTGAGGTTATCCTGCCAAATAAATAAATTGACATTATCTGCCGCTAATTTGCTGTTGATAAACACAATGTATATATATATATATGTGTGCTGTAGTTTACGTGCTTCCACGAATGTTGCGACGCTAGCGGTTGCTATTGCAATTGCTGTTGCTGTTGCTGTTGCTGTTGCTGTTGCAAATAAAACCAACCTTAAGTATTATGGTTAGCCGACGTAAGGAAGCATATCGATGAGTATTATAACCATATAAGTGAAAACAATTTATAGATAGCATCGATGTAAGGAAACATTAATTATTAATTATCATTATTAGCTTGCAAACAGGTTGATATAATTAAAGTTTCACAAACCGTTCATTAAACAACAATTATTTTTTGTTTATTATTATTATATAAAATATAAATAAATTTTCAAATTTTTTGAAAGCGAACAACTAATTGCATCTACGTGATGACATAGTTGTTGAGTTTTCCTTAATTAGCGACTAATTAATTAATGAACAATTATGTTATATAAAACAACTAAATCGCTTTACTTATACATTTTTTTGTTTTTTTTTTTTTGTTTTTGTTATTTTTGTTTTTGTAACTCATAAATTGTTTACCATATTTTATTTATTTATATTTATATATTTGCTTGACTGTAAGCAGTCAAGTCAGGAATGGGAATAAAAATTAAATTCACCTCATATCGCATCCTCACGTATTATATCTAAGATCCCTTTTTATTATCTTTACCCTTTGATTGTTTTTATTTTCGTTAGGTTTTGCCTTTTGTTTGCTTTTTTTTTTTTTTT
>NW_023998417.1:2826193-2869972 GCF_014805625.2 Glossina fuscipes
TTTTTTTTTTTTTTTTGTTTTTCTAATCACTTCATTTTTTTCCTTTCAATAATTTTTCAAAACATTTCGAAACTAAAGAATAGACAGACTTCTTAGGGAGATAGTAAAAATGTTTTCAGTATCATTTCTAACACGACATAAGTAAGAACATTGCTTATGTATACGCCGCCAAGTGTTCAAAACTCATCGACGGTAGAGTTTACTTTCTCACCACTCAGTTCGTAAAGTCGTTTGGACGCACATCCATTAGGCTGCGATCGCCATTTTCCCATCTATTTTTCTCTTCTCATTTCTTTCTGGCCATCAGCTTTGTATTACATTAAAGGGGGAGAGAGGATGTTTCCGAAATGATCACTTCTATATAAAAACTATGATGAACTCAATAAATAAGAGCATTATAGTTGGGCAACACTAATTATTACGTACCCTATACCACTTCGCTTAGCATAGTTATTCGCTTGTTTTGGCCATAAAGTGCGCCAAAAAGTGCACAGCAAAGCGATAATTGTCCGAAAAGCACCCATATTTGAAGGTTCAATTTTCTCTCCCTATATTTCGTGATAGCGCCTGTATATGTTAAGGTCAAAAAAAAAAAAAAAATTAGTCCGTTGTGCACCTAAACCACTACTGCTGAAACGCTACTACGATTCAATTTTCATCAAAAAATACACATGGGACGTCTTATATGGTGTGGAGGCAGGAAATAGACTTGTGTGGTTCTAATTAGGTTCACTTAATTTTTTTATTTAATTTCTATTATAAACAAATTTTCATCACAAAAAAAAATGAATAATTAAGCCTTTTTGCCATATAAGGGCTTACGTTTCATCGGAATCCTTATATGCGATAGTATCGAAAAAATTGACCTATTTGGTCCAAATTCTTTAAGGTAGATTTCTTTGTCAATTTATTATTATGAAACAATTTTCACCACGAAACATTCGAAATAACGATCTCTTTACCATATAAAGCTTCCATAACTGTAAGAATGATTATGTAAGAGAACTGGTTCAAAAAATTGCTCCAATAGTATAGGGTATAAAAACTGTAAGTTACTGTTACAGCAGAACATGGTCAAAGTGCGAGGTACACATATACATATTAAGCTTAACACGCTAAGAAAAATGTACCTGAAAATAACTTAATACTAATATCCTGCGAACATCTAAGATTTCTAAATTTTGGAACTTTCTTTGAGCTTAGCAAAGACAAATTTCGTAGGCTTTATTAACTATTCGAGGAATGACAACCAAAATTCATTTTAAGATTCATTGCTTAAAGCCTGCAGCAAGTAAAACGAAAGACATAGTCATAATTAGTACTTCTTGTTATTATTAACTCACAACAAGCATTGCAAGAGGGATTCAATTCTTGTTTTAGATGAAGTCTGTAGATGTGGTCATGCAAGTAACAAATACAATAATGCACCATACTACCTGCCGTAAGATAAGCTTAAATGCTGTGCGGACCGTGTAGGCAATAAATTCAGATTTTCTTCAGCACTTTCCCCAACAGCAACGATATTTTCGGTTGCACGTGTGCTTCTTCGATTATGTGTAGGCTTTAATATTTTTCTTCTAGATTTAATTTATTCAAAGTTTCTCTACAGCTTAATGTATAGTACGCTCAAATCAATGATTATGTAGAGCATGATCTGCGCATAAAGCCCGAAGTCTTCGTGTTGTTAAACGATAAATATTACGAAGCTTCTCTTTTCTCAACCCCCTAAAGCTTTGCAGAACGTTTCATATTTTTCTTCCATTTTTCGAATGTGCCAGGTATGCGATAACGTACACGGAATTCCTTTCAACTGAGGTAATCGGGAAGACAATGAATGATTTAATGCAGAATTCTATAATGAACTGTGTACACCGTAACCACAGTGTGTTTTTGCCAAGAACGAACGCAATGCATCTTTAAACTTTTCAAGATTATTGAAAGCTTATAGTTTTAGTCAGGCATACTCATATATATATATATATATAATTAAAAAAAAAACTATCCATCCCTTCATTTCTTCTGGTGTCGGATGAGAGAAACTTACTACGTAATTTAAAATGAACTCAACACGTGGCTTGGAAAAGAAGAAAGCAAAGACATTTACTATTCGCACTCATGCAACCAACCAGGCTCGTGCATATGAACAAACCTACGTGCCAGCATGACGAAATGAAATGAAAGGATAATAAACAAATATCTCAGTTTGAGCATTAAAGATATTTTTGTTCTTGCTATGAGTTTTCTTTTGGTGTTTTTTTTTTTTTTTGGTTTTGTTTTTGTTTTTTTTTTCTACATTGCTTCTATTTCTTCTCTACGATATTTCTCTTGGCATAATATATTAATAGGCTTTTGCATGTGTGTGTGTGTGTGTGTGTGTGTGTGTGTGTTCGTGTACGTGTTTTCCCTGCCATTGCCACAAAAAATAATTGCTAAATACAAAATTGCAAAGCGAATAAAACGAAAGCAGAAAAAGAATTACATTATAAAGAGAGAAGCTTTTAAAGCGACAACGGGTTTTACCAATACAATCTCATAATGCCAACCATACGAGGAAAAGTGGAATTTTTACCATCACTACCATTATTACCACTCTTGCTTGCAGTTCCTTCCATTAAATGGCAATTGGATTTTTAATGTTTGTTCATTTTAATTCTTTCGTTGACAGCTAGTGCTTCGTTTACAGTCACGCTTTCTGTGTACATTAAGTAATGGAAAGGAAAAGAAGAGACCAGTATCTACGTATATATGTATCGATTTATACGTGCATATGCTTGCTTGCTTGCTATGTTTGTCGAGCACGTGAGAGTGGAAAAGTGGTGATGTCAGAGGCAGATCATGGTCACTACTAACAATTGATGATTATGTTCGTTGTTGTGGACGTCATCTCCACGCAGTATATTATTTGTAAATTAATACTTTAACGAAAGCTTAAACATTCAATTCATTTTCGCGAGAGAATTTTTACACCTAAACAATGCAGCATTTTCAAGTTTTTAAATGTACCGGCAGGCATTAGCATATGAAACAGAAGTAAAAATATATCACTTCGAGTAAAGGAATTTCTCTTAATCATTTTCATGATAAAAAAAAAATAAATAAATAAAAAATATATTGTACTTTATTTCCATGTAAAGTCGTCATACATTCCCTAGGAATTTTTTTTGTAAGAAAAGGACCTAAGGTCTTAACGGTTTAACGAAATTAATTTTCTTGTCAACGACATTATTATTCTTCACCACAGAATGTTCGTCACAATCTATTACAATCTATTACATTGTATTCCCTGATAAATCAGTATTCTTCATGACAACCCTTGTATACGGTGAACCATCAAAAATTCACCTGTTAGATCCATATTTTGAGCATTTGCTTTTTATATCAAATTATTATTAAAAAAGAAAACCTGGGCGTATGACATTTAAAAGAAAGACAAAATTTATATAGGATATAACTCCACGATTCAAATCACGCAAGGGAGATAGATTCAAATAAAAATTATTTTTCCTAAAAACAAGATTTCCAAAAAGTCGAAGGAAGAAGCATTAGATTTACTTTGGTTTTACATTGCAAAGTAACCGCTTTTTCTAGCCTGATTATGGTGTTCTGAAGCCTTTAGCACTGCTTAAGGTCGTTATTATTCCGCTTCATTAGCCTCTTCTGCCTGATTTCCTTCCTAAAGCGAAAATTAATATTTGACTCTTTTTTTTTTTTTTGTATAAACGATATAGGAATGCTTTAAAGAAATTTTGGTCTGTCAACATTGTTGTTGTAAGTAGCATGTTAAAGTATATTGTTCTACTTTTCTTGCCTTTCAAAGCTTGATTGACTTAGGTAGGTAATCGCTAAGCCAATTGAATGAGCGAATTAACAACGGCATTGTAAATTACTTTACCCAGTTAACCAAGTCCTTCAGCCAACATGAAGACTCTCAAATATTTCTTGATGATCTCGGTTTTTGTTATTTCCTTGTTTTTCTTCTTACTCATTACTATTTTCATAACTAATAGCTTCGCCTAAACATAGAAAAGGCAGTTTCTTCATATACATATATTTTACACAGCTCCATCGAGGTCAGAGAATATTCCAAGAACAAAAAGAAGAAGAAAAAGGCAAAACCAACAAGAAAAAGGGAAAACATAAATTTGTTTGTGAAATTTTATCCATGAATTTATGAATTCATGGAGGGACACTGTTGATAAATAATAAACATTCCATGTTCCATTCACATTTTATAAAATACATCAAATGGTCCCGCACAGAATTTACATAAAAATAATTATTTTAAAAGAAATATGCATTAAACGAAAGGGGTCCGGTTTCGGACTAAATTCATCAATTAATAATTTCATTAATATTTAAATCCTTTGAGTGTTATTTTAATTAAAAAGAAGAAGAAAATGAAGAACAAAGAACAAAAGAAGTGTGAATAAATAAAATCCCCCAAAAAACTCCGGTTCATACTAAACATATATTTAAGCTTTTCGTTAACCAAAAAAAAGAAAAAGAAGAAAAGTAAGAAAAAACGAAGGAAAGGAAAAAGAAAAGTTGTTATTGTTCTTGGCATTATTATTATTATTATTATTATTATTATTATTATTACCATCGCCGCACATTGTATCTTCAATGATATGCAAACTGTCCATTAAAGCATAAAATCATACTTTTCTTGCAAACAAAAGCACACAATGGATAACTGAAACGAAAGATATATAATCCAAATGAGAAAAGCGAAAAATGAAAAGTGAAAATTGAAAAATGAAAACTCTACCACATAACAATGTGCATAACACGAAATCACATACCTTAAAAGCTTTGTATTGTTGTGCGCACATAACTAACAACCCTTCTCCCCTATGTGCACACAGCATAGACAACAATAGAGAGTTTAACAATACAAAGATTTAGTTACCCCATTTCATCGGAGGATTCTCCTTTAAACCATCAAATGCTTACTCATCCTTAGCAGTAGCATTATGGTGCGTGCATAACTAACTTCATTACTATTGTAAAGATAAAACTCATCATTTTTATCGCTTTTCATAGGTGAAAATATAAAATATTTTCACCTAATATCGCTTCAGAGCAACAAAAATTTGTGGGAAAAATATGATTAACATTAACGTAAAGTAATTGACTTTAACAACAAATGGAAAAAAAAAACAATAGATTTACATATAACAAAACCACTCTCAACTAAATAATTTCGCACACTTGTAGTATTAAAAAACAAAAACAACAACAAAAACCCATTTCTAATACTATAATAAAACAAATGTTTTTCCATCTTTTTGATAAATACAACCGTCCCTCGTACAACACGGTATATGTAAATCATGGTTTCGATATTACACGGTATAATATTTGCTATTATTATAGTACGATCTTGATATAATCCAATTTACATTGAATGATTACATAACAGCCTACAGATCACAGCCTACAGTTTATCTGAAATAAAAGAAAACTGCTTTTAACAACATCTGACCATTTGCGTAAAAAATGCCTCTTGGTTTCCGAAGCCTTTCTCCTACAGCGTTCGTAGGTTTAATGCGGCGGAGCTTGCTTGCTATCAATACTGAGTCGGTGAAGGCGTAATAGCTCTCGATTCTTGGCACACTCGCCCATCTTTTGTGAGGATAGGAGGAAGTGAGGAAAGCCTCACTTCTTTGTGACCGTAATTGTATTCCACGTATAACAGACTAGTTCTGAGTGATTGGTTATAATAAAAAAAAGAAAGGAAAACTAGTTCGATATTAAAAAAACGATAACTACTCCTTCCTCCTTGAACTGTTAGGTTAAAATTTTGTCTGAAACTTAAAATTTAATTCAAGTTTTTTCTTCTTTAAATTTCAGTACCAAATTCGAAAATATCTTAAATCGATCCAAACGTCTGTTTTTCCAAAACAAGGTAAGTAAATATTTATTTTACTTTTTATAATCAATTGTAATACGCTCTGAGCAGATTATATAAAATATATATGATATAAATCGAACGAAAAAATCTCCACAGTTACAAGGCTATCAAACATATATATATATATAGAGACCGATACAGAATGGGTGCTACGGTGGCTGCTCAAGACGGATTTATTTTCATTGTTGTTCCTTGTATTATTGTCAAGCGTAGAGGAGTGAGCTTTTAGAACAAGTTCGCATTTAGCGAGACAATTTAAGAATTAATTGAAATGGCGGTCACTTCCACTATGCTATGTATGTTAATGCTCTTAAAGAATTTTATGTTAAATGCGTTTCAGGTTAGTCTCGATATATTCCCCGTAGGAAGTATCACTTTTAGACCTTGCGCCTCGACACTGATTACCTCGCAAATATTTTGCTTTTGAATATTCAAAAACAATAATGGACGAACTGATTGATAAACTGACCCGGAATATGGCTGTGATGAACCGCACATTTTTTTGAAATATGTAAATGAACTGAAAATCATTAATCAAAACTTTTTCAGGATCGGGAAACCTATAAAGTATATATATATATGTTCTTAATCAGTCTCAAATTCTGAATCGATTTAGGCGTTCGTGTACGAGCGAACAATCTCTCCGTCGCATAATTTAAAATATCGACTACATTGCAACGACCAATAACGTTACAGTATACTTTTACGCTTGCGTTTTATCTTACCTTCGCTTTTGATAATTTGCTTCGAAGCATTTTCTTCCCAGTTTTGCTTACTTCAAAATCTAAGAAATTATGCCTATTGCTTTACCTAGGACCCTTAAATGTACAGTTTCCATCAAGTTTCGTCTTCGCTTAACTGAACGTAGATGCTTTTCGTTTCGGAATCCCTATAGCATTTATGACACCTTTCCTAAATAAAAAAATTTGTAAAATTGAAATATTAATTACAAAATAATTATCTCTTTCACTTAAACTTACGCTTAAATAAAATGTAATTATACCGAAGAAGAGGAGCGAAATGATTTCTTTGTCTCTGTATACTCTGTGACTTTTGTGTAACCAAAAATTAAATATAATGCGCACGTAGCGAAAAAAAAAAAACATAAAAAAAACATTTGCCGACAAACATGATAAACATACATTCGTTCTTCCGGTCAAATGTTTTTTCAAACATTACGACACATGCTTCCCTTTTCCATAACGAATAACCTTTTGCTTACACACATATACAGAATAACATGAAATTATGAAAATTTGTTTACTTTATTTATAAGATACGCTCCTTAATGTAGAAGTCAGTAGTCGTATGTAGCTTTGGGATAAAATAAAGAAATAAAAAAGTGTTTGCCTGAAAACGAATTTTAGTTACCCACCATTTTAAGAACAAAATTAATAGGCAGGACAAGTCCTGTAAAGTTCATATAGCAATCAATAAAAAGCACTTATATGAGATGTGAAACATGTAGAGATCAGCTAAACGCTAATAGGCGACAAAAATATATTTGAAATAATAATTACTTCCTTTTTTCTCTGTAGTAACCGGAAATACCTATTAAATGTTTTATTTTGCACTACATTGATTGTAAAAGTGATTTCGGCTTTGGAAGGTACGCCAATGGCATTATTATTAATTGCGTGGACAATCCGTCTCGCAACCTAAAAAATACTTTTGTACTCGCCCGTGCCCTTAGCCCGCTAGTTTTAGACTTCTTTTGGTTCGGAGCACCATACCGGGTATGGCGTTATAAAATGCTTGAAAAACACATGGCGTCTGATTCTGCATATGGCGGCCTACCATTCATTTAGAATATGATGGGACGTCACACTCGGCTTTAGGCAAAATTTAGGTTAATCGGTGTTAGACATATCCACATATTTCGCAGATGAATTATGACCCCTGCACAAGTCTGTGACCAATCGTAGATCACTTCTTCTTAATTCCATTCGTTGATGTGTCATGACAAAAGAATTTATGAATCTTTTTACATGCCGTTGTCGTGCACAATGCTTCCAGTGACAATCACATTATTTCTGTGCCTATTGCGATACCAACGGATTAATATGATTACTTGATACGCCACAGAAACTTGTCATGCCAGAGATAAAATACATGGATTCTAAGCAAATCAAAAAGACTTTTTCACTTTGCTGCCAATTTTCTAGACTTGTCGCATTCGCAACGCTAATATTAGTTTTTTTTTTGTATATATAGTTGCAGTCTCGGACTATCAGTTGTGACATTTAATTCTTTTTTTAGCTTATCAAGAAGAATGAAGACAAATCGATCAGAAACGATCGGACCGATAAATGGTCAGACGTGACCACAAAAGACATAGAAACTTAAAGAGATGAATACACGAACAGGGTTAGAAACCTACAAATGGCAATCGGGTAGGCCTAATAAGCATTACGAACCATGGGTGAAAAGGCAATTAGTTCAAAGCAATAAGAAATAGACGCCAGGCGGGACATATATGCTATTGAGTGCAGACATGTATAGGAAAGTGAACGTATAAAAAATTGACGAGGTTCAGCTGCAGGCAGGCTGATAAAGGTCTTTCTTAGATATTTAATGGAACTGCAGGTGAAATCGTATACCTAACATATACAAAAAAGAACACACTGCCAATCTCGGGTGTTGAGTATAAGAAAAAATCAATTTTCTTCTCCTTAAATGCTTCAAGATTACGTGCATTCTTTACGTTAGGGTCACCTTTGACTTGCGATATATTTTTATGTAATTTTCGTTTGGTGTTCAAAAAACAAAAAAAAAAAAAAGAAAATTTACTTTATTTTGATTTAACTATGCTTGGGGTAAATTTTTCCCATTTAAGTCGATGTTCTCTCTGGAGAAAATAAAATATCAAGAAGAACTTCCCCAATAGTGAATGAATGGTAGGATTAGGTGGAGTTTCTCACTTTTTTCATTTTTTTTTACTTATTTATTTATGTATTTTATTTTTTTTTTTTACGTATTTGTTTTGTTTTTTAGTTGCCTTCTGTTTTAATGTCTGTAAAAATTTTTCTTCAACGTTTCCTTGATAACTTGAGGGATTTCATGTATTTTTCGCTTTTATTTTCGTTTCATTATTAATATAGTTTTTTCTCTATTTTTTTTTTTTTTTTGTTTTCAATGAATACTCGTCAGGGAGAAAGAACACAACACATTGTTTGCAGGAAAGAATCCCTTTCGTTCGTTATCATAACTTTTCGAAATTCTCCTTTTACCGCCGCTGTTATAATAATAAAAACTTTTAACATTATTTTATTAAATTTAATTTAAAATTTTCCAAAAATTTTTCACACATTTTTTTTTAACCTTTCCTTGTTTTTTTTTTTCTTTTGCTTTTTCCTAAATGAAAAAGTTTTATTAACGCTGTGATAAATATTAAGTGACCTGTCTGTCAAACGTTGATAAAGGATTACTACACCGTCCTCGCATTTTATAAATCAAAAATGTCAACTTCTTTAGCACGTTGGAGTCTTGTCAATGAAAACAACAACTGAACATTGCGTAATCAAGTAACGTTTGGCGTTTAATGTATTGGTATTAAACGCCAAACAGTACTGTTAAGCTGTTCAATCGTGCGGATGAACAGATGAATCGTGTAGACAATAGCTGTCTGTCTTATATGTGAGTTTATAGTTTAAGGATGAAATTGTAGAGTTTTTGGAAATTTTCACTTATTTTATAATGTCCCAGCAATGACTTACAAACTTAGCTTATTTGCTATCATTCATTTACCGGTGTGTCGTTGACTTCAAATCTTCCGAAGAAAAAACTAAAATTTTTCTTCTTTTTGTTCAAGGCCTCAGGCCACTGTAACAACTTTAAAAAAAAAAACAGTTTGTTTTTTTTCAGAAAAAAATTACTTTAAAAATATATTAAAAAATATCAACACTGGAGCTGTCCTCGTAATGCGTCTTCAATTAAAAAAGCTCCACGATAAAAGAGCTAAAATGTGGTATTTTTGGAAAATATAAAATTTTTGTTTAATGCCCATACTTTTATTAATAAAAAAATCTTTAAATAAGCTTATCAAAAAAATCCTTTTCCTTTTTCTTAAGATCATCATCAGGACATCAACAGGTTAAATATCAGGCTATAGGTTCCCAGCAAGTGTTCATGGTACGCAAATCGTCTCTTCCGGAAGACTCGTGAAATTTCAAGAAAATATTTGAATGAATGAATTGTTTTCCACATGTTCTGGAAGGTCCAAAGTATCAAGCCAAAAAAGGGAAATGGTTATCCAAGACTTTTATGGTCGCTAGATGCCTTAAAAACATTAAACGCAGTTAAAATTTCTATTTATCAAAATCAAAAAAATAAATATTAAGGAACAGTATTTATGGCTCAAACTCGGAAACTGTGAGCTGCAGTGGATCGGAATGGATTTTAGGAAAAAATTTGGAATTTTTTAAACATATAAGAGGACAACGAGGGTTTAGAGAAAAGTCGAAGAGAAAAGTCGGAGCTACCTTTAAGAACTTTGCCTCGAAAGAAGCAAAAATTGTGAGTAAGAACGTGAGGACATGAGGTGTACAGAGCAGGCGTAATGTATACAATAAGTAGATAAAAGTTAACTCAAGTTCACTACAAATACTTTTTTGAAATGAAGACACAAGTTTCAACTTACAGCGATGGATGTGTGAGGACTAATAACTGATTACATCGCCAAATGATTATTCTTAGAAGACACATTGCCAAAATCCAAGTTTCATTGCGAGCCGTAGCGCGCTACCTTCCTTGTTTTTATTCCAGAAAGTACACGAACAATACTTCTATCGAGCATTATAGTCGGGCAAGGCCGACCATTAAATACCCTACATCACATCGTTTAACACAATTCTTATTTTTGTTTGAAATGTTCGTCAATTTTCATCGCCACTTATTGAAACTTACACTTTTCTGTTCTACAAAGGATCAATTCTTGTGAAAATTCTTATTAGTTTTCACACCCGAAATATTACTACTTAGCTACTTTTGCCGAGTAATTGTTAGTATTTCAATTTTTTTCCATATAACGACTTTTCAGAATAGAGCGTTACGTGGGGGAATGGTCGAAAAAGCGGAGTGATCCGAATCGTTTTCAATACAGTTCGTGTTTGGGCGAAAGTGCGCCTGTGTACCAAATTTCATCAAAATATCTCAAAAATTATGACCTGCAGCGTGATCACAAGAATACATGGGCAAATATGTGACGGACGGCAAAAGGCTTAGATCCATTTAGAAAATGCTACCGAATCCATTTGTATAATAAAAAGCGGATCTAACTTAAGTCTTTCTCCGTGTTACATACATCCGCACTAACTTAATAGACCTCGTACCACAAGAGGTGGTAGGGTATGAAAAGAAATACATTAAAATACTTCGTTATAGTGTCAGCTGAGTGAATTTAATTCCACTTGATGTATCGAAAAGTTATTAAACTCCACGGCAGTTGTAACGGGCAACGTACAGCTATTATGCTAGCAAGACATTTCAACATGATTACTCTTTGTTTTTCTCAACTAACTTTGTGATAATCCAATATTTTTTTTTTTTTTTTTTTTTTTTATTTAAAGCTAAGTGGGAATTAAAGAGCGGTCATGAACTTAAATTTCACATAGAAATTTATGAAAATCACATGACGTCACTACAATGAACAGGAAGGAAGGAAAAAAAAGCAAAATATATGAGAAGAATAAAATTTAAAGATATGCATAAAAATTTTAACGTTGAACACTTCTTGAAAAAATCTTTTCTCGTTTTTTGTTGTTTTTGTCATTACATGGTATTTTCAACGAGAAATAAAATGATGCAAAATATACACTGAATGAAACCTACAACCAACAACAGCAACAAATAGTTAAATCCCTATCATCAGAAAAAAATAAATATCAAGTCATTGTTCTATAATATCCACACAAGCACAACAAGGACATGTACAAACATCACAAACATTTATATATAATGAATGAAACGTATGTATGAAATACACATACACATACACACCTATACACATATTCAATAATGAAACTAACGAAACCGAGAATAGTAAAGCAAATGGAAAAGGAAAGACTTAAAAACAAAACGAAGAGGAACAGAGAAAGAATGGTAAAGACATTGGGATCCGGTAACAGAGAGTGACTGGCAGAAAGTGGTAAATTTCTTCTTCTTTTGTTTTATTTTTTATTTATTTTTTTTTTTTTGCATTTTCTTTTATTTTTTCTTCTTTTTTTTTTTTGTAAATAATCTATAAAAGTAGAAATTGTAAGAAAAAGGGGAAACGAGGCAAAGAAGAATTCTTTCTATGGTTAAGACAGTTAAACGGATTCCTTTCCGGGGGAAAAGATAACAAATAGTTTTTCTTTCAGAAATTCCATTTATTAGCAATAATTTAATGTGTGTGTGCCTGTGTATGTGTGTGTGTGTAATTTTATCTTACGGAAGTCCTTTAAACATATTACATATACAATATAAACCAAAAGCTATTTACCATTAAATTTCCGTTTGCGTTTTGGATCATTTAACATATTTTACTTTAGCATTTTTCCTCACTTGTTAATAAATATGATATTTATTTAACGGTAACTAAATTACTCAAACAACATTTTAATAATAAGTTTATGTAAATAATATATGACAGATTCGATTCATTAATGACATCTGCATAAATTGAAGTAAAATATTAAGTTGCCTTACTCGTTGAAGGGGAACATTGACGACGTGAACGTTTCCTTTTAACAAAAAGTTTAATTTACACTTTTACAAAATTCATTAAACAAATTAATTTCATTTATGACGCAATTGTAAATATTTTTTAAAACAAACATTCTAAAGGAAGCAAATTTAAAGTCCATTTGACTGACTTTAGAATTTCTTTTCAAAATTCAAAACTGCGCTTGCCTTAAATTTATTAATGAAAGCTTTTTATTGTCATTTTTGAAATTTATCTATGATTCGCGTACAAAAATAGAAGCTATTGTTATGCAGCGCTTGCTTGTTATTCAGCGTTTCTTAGTAATAAATAAAATTTTAACGACTTATTGTTGCTGAGGCGGCTAAGGAAGTGCTTTTGAATTTTCAAAAAACAAAACTGATTTCTTTGCATATTTTCTCACCCAAAGTTCAAAATTAATCGAAATAAAACTCTATGCGCAAAAGTCCTTGAAAATTCCGACCATTAGCCTGGATTCATTTCTAACAAGGTGGTAATGATTTCTATCAAACGAGTCTACCGATCTTATTAATAATTTAGCCTAGTCTTCTGGGTGAAATTAATTAGTCCTTGAATAAGGTTTTTTTTTCTTTGCTCTCATCAACACTTCTCCTCTGACCAATATCAATTTAATCTGTATCGCATTTTTATCTAGAAGCCTGCCATTCAGTTTTCATCAACTGAAATCTCTTAGTCGGATAAGAAAAGCTATATATATAAGATATAGGAAAACGAATCGAACATTCTGAGAGCAATCTGCCCATGAAAATTCCAGCAACTATTAAAGCAGTAAAACAATCCTGAAAAATAGCGAATATTCCATCAACAATCTACGCTTGCTAATCATTGAATCCAAGTAGTTCAAGTCACATTATATCATACTTAGGTCTTACCTAAAAGAAACGAAAAGATATTTAAGCATGAGATGAGACAACCTATTAACGAATAAGCCTATCCCACTAATAAACGAACTTATAACACGTACTTTACTTGTAAGTAACCCTTTGAATTCTGCAAGCGTAACATGCTATGTAAAAGTGACTGTTTAACATAATTTTACCCTTACAAATAGGCAGCAATGACTGCACTTAGTACACAAACTACAAAGGAATGCAATTAAAATATTTCTCAATCCGCTAGGCAACGCTTCAAAGGCATTATTTCGCACGTAAATATCGTTGTTTTCATTCATCAAATTGATGAAAAATTTTAATGTTTTGCATTTTTTCTTATTACAAATATATGATGAGCTTAACATATGCATCTTGAACATGGAAAATTTTGCATAAATTTTCATGTTAGCTACGCACTTATATCAAACGTTACATATGCACTTCCACCATAGATTTACTATATTTAGTAGTAAGAATATTGGGGAATTCGAAGTAGTGGTTAACCATAGATTTCTTTATTAGTTCATTTCTTTTTTCAATTATGTCCTGTTCTTTTTGCTTGCTTTCAAAAATGGCATTCGTTTTATTGTTTCTATTACAAGTGTGCGTATACGCGTTTGAAACGCACGTGCCACCTAAGTTGACAACAAAACGTTGTCAGTCTTGCCGAAGAAATACTTGATGTGAATATTTAAATTTAGAGAAAATTAAGGGAATCTATTAAAGAGATGCGAAAAATAAATTCTCTAAGAGAAAGAAGAAAAATTGATTTTCTTTAGGAAATTTTCTCTTTTCTCCGGTAAAATGGCAATTGAAAGTCTCTTAAAATCCACATAACACAACTTCTAAGAGTAACGCGATAAAAAGCTTCAGTTTCACTGCGAAAGTTTTAATGTTAAATTAAATTATGTAAAAAAAAAGAAAAAAGTGTATACAGTTGTTGTTGTTTCCTTCATTGTATTGCATTTTTTTGAAAAGATATTTTCTGTTCTTAACACAAAGCATTAAACAAAATTTTTATATTTTTCGTATATTGTAAGCATTACTAGAAATGTAAACATTGAAGGATTAAAATAAGATTTGCTACAGGTGCATATATGACCTTGCTTTTTTACTTTTGTGTGTTTTTTTAATAATTTTCTCAATTACTGTTATTATTGTAAAATATCAATGCTATTCAATTAAATGATTACAGCTGTTACAGTTTCAAGTTGTAGGTCAGTGTTGTGGTTTATATGTATTGTATTTAGATAGATAAATATAGACAGTTGGTTTGTTTGTTTTTTCTTTTTCTTCTTCTTTTTTTTTTTTTTTTTTTTTTGCTCTTCTACGGAATACAGAGGAAATAAAGGTAAATGGCAATTTTGAATTTAAATTCATTTACATACATATACAAGCAACTATTTCTGATATGCGATTATATTAACATATGGTAAGATTTAATGCAAAATCGCAGTCATACAAAATTTGTTTTATATGGAAGGCCATTGCGTATGATTGACATGCGTTGTGGGGTAAAATAAATATACAACGTATACGTACCCGTATACCAAATAATACGTTTCTATTTCAATTATATTACGTAAAAAAATAGTGAATTAAAATAACATTGGCCTTTTCATTCATACTCATCCATAGAAAAATGAAAGGGTGGAATAATGATTTTCTGAAAACGTTTGCAGGACCCAGTACGAAGTTTCAGAGACCATACAAAATATATATCAAAATCAAATTTGACAAAAGTCCATCCCGGTTTATCTGTCCCCTTGCAGTAAACATTCTTAGGATAGCCAAATTTGAAGATATTAATGTAATAAGATTAGAAGTCCTTGAGCAAGATTCGGCCCCAGTCAGTTATAATTTTCAGTACTTAATTTTCAATTATTTATGAAAAACTTTTAAAAGAAAAAATTTATTCTTGGATGCAAATTCTGGTTCAGTTCATAGCTCAAGAAAGAATTCTGAAAGATGACACTACGGCTACTGTTCCGAAACGATTTTCACGTTTCGTGTAACGCATCTCTATCTCAAATATTTCCTTCGGTTGTCATCTTTCTGTCCTAGATACGTGATTTCCTTCTGATTGCGATCCTGCCAGGCGCATCGTGACATAATAGAAGGCATTTCAACTCCATTTTTGGAAAACTTTCTGGACATGCAATATGAAATAATTAAAAAATTTAACATCAAAATTCAAATGAGCCTTAAGCATTCAGCAGATTAGAGTGGAAATGCTTCTAGAGAATAGATCCACACTATGATCATTGTTTTAGATTTCAATTCCAAAAAAAAAAGAAAAAAACTCTATTAATTAAATAGAAAAAAACCCTTTTAAAACAACGCCATAAATTAAAATTAAAGCAATAAAATTTTTTAATGACAATATTTCATTAAAAATTGACTGAACAAAGTCTTAACAAGTCAACCCTAACTTTGGTTAATGTCTTGCATTTAAAATGACAACAATCTTATAGCGACTTTCTTTCCAGTTCACTCATGCAATTAACGCAACACTCTATGTGATCGTTACACCGTAAAAAATATTTCAAACAGGGTGAGTACAGTCTACTTATGGGGTATAATAACTTTATCATATCTTCGCTGGGTCTGATTACTAAGGTACTCCTTTCGTCTGTCCGTCTCTCAGCTGCAGATATGCTTATACTCTCTAAACTTTATTTAGACTGCCGAGGTTAGTTTCAAAATCTTTCTCCTTACCATTTAGTTTGACGTAGTATCGCTATAGGATGCTTAAGCATTCAATGCAAATTTCATTTACAACATAAAGTTTTCATTTAATATGACCGCGATAGCTAAATGACTATTCACGAAAAATCGTAAATCATTTCTTTCAAAAGATATTCCGTAAAGCAAGAAGAAACAATTACTAGGAGTATAAAGCGGTTCGTTGTAGACTATGTACCCTGTGCACCCTATAATTTTTTAATTATTATTTAAAGACAAAAGGCCTTTTTTTTTTCTCGATTTCATACAAAGTATCCTAGAAGACACTTGAGATAATGGTTTGATATTAAGTTGGAAAATTTTATAAAAAAATTTTCAAATTTTAATAATCCCCTTAAAAGTTTTTTCTCTTTTTATCAAATAATGGATGCAAATTTGCTTCTTCTTTTTTTTTCGTAAATTTCTTTGAACATCACCGACAAGAGTTTGTATTATTGAATAAACAAAACGGATGTGGAAAAAAAAAAAATCGAAAAGCAATTAGCGAGAGGAAAAAATGACAAAGTTTTTTAAGTAAAATATTTTGTTTTCTTCGAGAGATAATACAAACGGAACAAATATATATTTGACAATTAGTCAATTTGTCTGTCATTTGTATAAAAGCAAATGCATTTTTTGGCTACAATTTTAGTTAGTTAAGCTATCCCATAGTTAATGGATTTGTCGATGTTCCGTTCTCGTTTTTGTGCAATTTTTAAAATATAATAAAATTGACGAAATTACATATATAAAAGTTAATTAAAAAAAAAAAAAAAAAAAAAATGGATATTTTGTCTAAATTTTGCACAATTAAAGCATCGTAACCTAACACTGAAAGCATTATATTGTAATAAAATAGAATTATTGTCATTTCTATCCTGTTTTTTGTGTTTTTTTTTTTTTTTTTTTTTTTTTTTTTTTTTTTTTTTTTTTTTTGTTATTCTTTTGCTTATCACGACGACACCACAATGACTAAGACTTTATCGATTTTATTGATGTACGGTATTGTGGGTTCTTTTCTATGGCTTTTATTTGCTCCATCCGTAGATGGGAAAATTTCTGCTGCCTCTTCGATTATTACTGCCGCTACCGCTGCCGCTGCGGATTGCAAGGAATTAAGTAAGCATTTGTTTTGCAGTTTCATAATTGACAAGCGACTATTGTTGAATGGTATTGCTGTCAATGAAAGAGTTCATAAAAAATATTTATTGCATTATAATCAACGCAATCATTTCATAAGTTTCATTCAAATTGAATACATTGTTGTCAAACAATCACGTAGGCTAATACCTAACTTATGAAAAAAAAAAAAAAGGATTTTTTTTTCCCGAAACTTTCTTGCAAAATTTCAAGGCTGGAATTGAATGTGCTGAAGGACGTACTCATCGTCACTTGACGAATTAGCTTCGATGGACTTACAGAAATTTTAGTGAACCGATCGGCGAAATTAGAGTATTTGACAGCCGAAGTCATCGATGAGGCGGTAATTGCATGCAAGTAAATGCATTTCGCGGTGATAAGCAGCTCCACAGCCTGGCTACAAACTCTGTAGGACGGTGGTTACACCACACATCATCGGCAGAGAAGAAAGCAATTTCTATAACTCACTTGAGGTGGAGACTATTCAAGATGTATATCAAAAGCGACTTTAATTACCCTCTCTGGTATATTTACCAAGCTGCTGTACCTATCGCTGGATATTAAATCGACAATTACAAAATTTCCTCTTAAAATACGAGAGAAACCAAATCTCCTGCTCTAGCAAATTATCCCGTAACACATTTCATTACTAAATTTTGTAGAAACCTCACATTAAAAGTCTCAATTAAAGTCCGTAATTAGGACAACTCTTACCAGCTTAGCTGCCTTCGGTAACAAGTGTTCGGTGTTTCTGTCATCTTCCTTCTTTCTCACGTGTAAATACTTGTCATGTGTGCAGTATTGACTACTTGAAGTGTTTGAACTTTGATGGCACACATTATTGCCATTTATCTCTGTCTCGTTTCGTATGTAATCTTTGCTGCATTTCTATAAAGATTCGCATGTGTGCTTGTAATGATGAAAGGTACATTTCTACAGTTACAACTTTTATTCGTTCCTTTTGCTCGTTTTCCTATTTCCATTGTCGATCAAGTTATAGAGTAACATACTTACGTATATAAAATTTCTCTGAAAGTGACAAAGACCTGTGATGGAGACATGTTTTCCATTTACTTTAAAAGAAATTCACATCGAATACTCCATACATTGTATACAAGTGCACCATGTCTATGTCGCGTGCTTGATGTTCGTTGTAAGCATACAGTTTATTAAAACCTACCTTTACATCGAACACACTATCAGAGTTACTTCTCGAACCACGTGCCGTTACTCGACACAGTCAGTCATCTCATTTTAGAGAAATAATTTTTTTTTTTTTAATTCTTATTGAAATTTAATATTTTTTTCTTAGTCATCATCGACTAGATTACGGCCACCATCTACCTACCTGCTATTCAGTTCAGATTTAAAAAAAAGAAAAGTAAACTGATGCATGGGATAGTTTTTCACATCCACTAATTACCGCCTATTGTTTTAAAGAACCACTTAATTGCTCACCCTCTTGTATATGCATCATTACTGCAAGACTGACTGACTCACTGATTGAGTGACAAAACTTTCTTTTCTTCTCACGGCGCTGTTTGCTATCGAAACGATATACATATAACTTGAAAGCTTAATGTGCCCGGTATTAAGTTATTTGCTCAGTCCTCAACTATTGGTATGTGCTTTGCACATTTCGATTATCTTTGGATTTCCTCTTATCCTCTCTGATGAACAGTCAAGCTTCAGTAGGCCTTGCTTAACACTCCACGATTCCACATCGATAAGTCCAACCCTTTTAACTGTGCTGCTAACAAGTATCCGATTATAAGGTTAATTAAACCGAGGCTAGTAGGCCAAAGAAAACATTTTTATTGGCACCAAGGCATGCTTCAAAACTTTTCGAACGCGTGGAAAATGATTCAAGAATTTTTTTCTTGAAATTTTTACCTTTCGCTTACGCCAAATGAGTACGAGCTGGCAACTTATGGCTGTTAATTACAGAAAGTATTTCTGTTTGTTTAAAAGTGTTTCGTTGAAGCGACCTTTTGACTTAATGTGAGACTGTGAGCTATACAAAGAGCTCTCAATGGTTTTCGAGTCAAGCTTTTGGTCTTGATCACGAATTCTCGGCTATAGAATTAGAAATTTGCTTGCCTTTTGTTTTCTGTCGCAAGTGTGTGTAAAGTGAGAAACGTACGATTCTGTCGTCGACGGGGCAATTGCAACAAAAGCAAAATCTTGGAACAATAGATCGGCAAGTCAAGCGGATGAGTACGAATACTGAAACAATTTTATTAAAGCCGCCCACGCAAAGGTTCCAATTGTGGTTTTTCTTTCTTGCCTTTCGATCGAACACTTTTGCCCTGCCGATGAGCCCTTTAATATATAATTTTGGTGAAAATACATTTTCGTATATTTAAAAATTACTCCTTCTTTTTTTTTTTGTTTTTTTGTTTTCAAGGTATTATTTCTTATTATTCTTTGTATGCAAATTTAGATCAATGGAATTGTTATTCAGCAAGAAACGAAGGTTACTTTTGCAACAGTAAAGATCAAACAACCACCCAGTTGCGCTGGTATTACGATAAAGGCCAATGTAAAAAATTCAACTACAAAGGATGTTATGGTAATCGGAATCGTTTTTGCACCAAAGAGATATGTATGAAACGATGTGAGGGGCAATGAAGTCAACGTAAAAAGCAAAGAACGGCAAAAATCTTTATGCATTCAATTACGTAAAAAGTAATCGTTGTATTTTACTCGCAACAACAACAAACAATTTTTTCTTATATTTTACTATTATTTAAGAGAAACTAAAAATAAATTTTGAAAAAAAAAAAAAAACGTTTCTAATAATTAGAAAAAAAAAAGAAAGAAAACGAGACAAAAAATAATGGTTGATTATTTTACCATATGTTTTATGTCAATTTTCTAAAAGAATAAGTGAAAATATTCACAATTGAATAAACACATGCGTGCATTTGCCGCTTTTTACATCATCAACTGACCTTAGATTAATGGTAATTAGTAACGTAATAACACAATACAAACGATTACGTGAATTTTATAGTTAAAAGATGTTCATTTAGTTTTAAAGTAACCCATTTTACATACACACAAAACAAAAACAACTACGGAAATTATATTCACTTGTATTCGAATCTTTTATTCACGCATCCGTTGCCTTTATCTCAGAAAGACTAAAGAGATTAAAAAGAAACTTTTATTCTCTATAATGTGAACGGGGGCAGTGACTGTAATATAAGCTTATAAGTAATAATAAAAAAGAGTTGCAATGTAGGTCGATCTGGCTGCTTGGAAAATTTGTAGCATTTCTGCCCAATTTGAGGGCAATGTGCGTCCAGGGATGGATAACCGGACAGGCGGACGCTTGGACAGATGAGTAACCGGGCAGGAAGAAAATTAGACAGATGGACCAGGGAACAAGGGGCGAACGAGCAAACGAGCAATTGGACATACGGACACATGGAAACGCTTAAATCGATTTAGAATTTGAGGCTAATCAACAACATGGGGTGTGTGAAGTTTCTTCCCTAACTTTTCCTAGCCAAACCACCTCAACCACCACACCATCCCACACTCAAATAAAAGGAATTATTGCGCTTTTTCAGGATATAAGGATATGCGAGTTTTCTCATTTCATTGCTTGTATTTTATAATTAATTGAATAAATATATACAGCTACGTGTGAACGTCTAATCGTTTGTCATTATGTTCTTTCGCCCTCTTGCCCTTGTGGTTCTTTGCCGCTAACATTTTCAAAATATCAAAAATTAATATGAAAACTTGAAACTTTTTTTACCTTTCAAAATTTTTAAGATAACATATGGAGCACGCATGACACAACAGCAAGTTTATAAGAAACGCATGTAAGATGTAAGTGAAAATTCGATATATTATTGAAAATACATTATATATAAAGGACTTATAATCTATTTACATACATACAAATGCAAGATAAGTGACACAGTACAGGTCAGCTGGGATGCATAGTAACGTAATCATCTTGCTCTACGAACTCCTTATCAATTATCAATTTTAACCAGCGGCAAAATGCACTTTACGAGTTTAGATATTCAGTCAGTTTGTTTTTTAAGGGATCATTGAAGGATTTCAGACTTAGAGCTAATGCATCCCAACATCCAGCAACACGAGCAATAAACGAACTTTCGCCGGATGAGTTAAGCGAACATCAAAGGGTTTCTATTCGATCTAGAGAACTGCAATCGTTCGGGTTTCTATTCAATCTAAAGATTTAAAGTCTTGAGTATCGAGATTGCAGGATTTTGTAGAGGTAGAGAGATAAGTAGCCTGAATTTAAAGACTTCCATAAATATTTATTAAGATCATCTAAACAATCTTGGATGCAAAAAATTCTTACCGATTGAGTAAAGCCATTCTTTCTCTGCCTAATTCATACGTCTTGCAAACCAATTATAGATTCGGTTTCCTTATGCTCAGATATCAGTTATCAAAGGTGGATAACTAAGTGTCCCTTACTTAATGATCTTTTCTATTACCATATTTCATATTTTTCAAATCATTGCCAATCATCTCTAGCATCTTGCCTCTATTTGTTGGATAGATGGATAAATGCATAATTCTTTAGAATAGCATTAAAAGATACATTTTTTTTTTTTGCCTGCTCGCTTAGTCATTTTTGTTTCTATTTTCAATTTTTTTTTTTAAATTGTTTTTTTTATATTTTTCATGTTCTTAAAAATAGAAAATTGGAAAATAAAATGAAAATGAAATTTTTGTATCGCCCTGCTTACGTTGATCGACTCGTCGCATTCAGACATCATTTATGATCAAATAGAAAAACAGAAAATGAAAAATAAGTTTATTGACACAAACTCAATACAATTTTTGCTGTGTCTGCCCCCGATTCGAAACGAAATTTTCAAGCACAGAAAAACAAACTTGAAATAATTGAATTTGTTTTCCTCTGACGAGACAAAAAAAAAAAAACAAAAAAAAAAACAAAACTTATTTTCTATCTCATTTTTCTGCCTTTAAGCTAATTAAATAATAAAACAAAAACAAAAAAAAAAGGGCAAATATGTATGATATTCTCTTTAAGCCAGTCACGTGTCTATCCTCTCGCTATTTACGTCAAGTTCGTCTGGGCGGCGCTGTACCAGTTGGAACAGGAGCCCTATACAAGTGCCTATGTGGCGGCTTTGGTCGCCCCTCATGTCCCGATAAAGTTCGTTATGGTTTCATACCCGAAGAATGGTTTACAATGTTTTATAAGAAAACTGGTGCGACTGGACCCTATGCATTTGGATTGGGTTTACTCACCTATTTACTCTCCAAAGAGATTTATGTATGTAATCATGAATTTTATAGAGGCATCTCGATGGCTATATTGTCTATAGCAGCTGTAAAAAAACTTGGCCCACCTCTTGCTAGATATCTTGATAACGAGGTGGATAAGATCGAGAATTATTGGAAGCAAGCACGTTTGACTGAATTAAATGAATTGCAAGCATTAATAGACGGTGAACTCAATGAACAATGGCGCGCGAATGGCAATATATTGCTAATGGAAGTCAAAAAACTTAATATACATTTGCAAATAGAGGCCGCTTATCGGAAAGCGTTAATGGAATGTTATAAGGAAGTGAAACGTCGTCTCGATTATCAAGTTGCTTTGGAGAGTGTTCAACGTCGTCTTAATCGAAAAAATATGATACTTTGGATGATAAAGGAAATGAGCCAGGAATTACCCGACGCGGATGAAGAAAAATTGGAAAAACTAAAAGGCGATGTAAGCGCCATGTCTTTACAAGTTCAAATATGAAGAAATTCTCTTCTTTTATTTAGATACATACACATATGAGAATTTTTGCGGATGTCATTGCTTTTTAATTTTTTTTTTTTTTTTTTTTTCTTTTTTTTTTTTTTTGTTAATTTTTATGAATGCAAAAATTATTTTATAAATATACCAATTAAAATTTGAAATTTTTCAAGCAATTCAAGTCAAGACATTGGTATTAAGGCTTGTGGTCAAATGTTCTCTATAGCTGTCACATGTTTTTTTTAATTATATCAAAACGTCAACATAATGAATTCTTAATTGCGTGAAATGTTTATGATTAATCAGTCAGTGTCGTTTATGAGATGTGTGGCTTATATATTTCGTAGGCAAATTTAAATACAAAATGTACGAGTTTGTGTTTAAGGGCTTGAGAGCATGAAATATTGGAAAGGTTTTGAAAAATCTTGATCTGTTTACACAGATAAGACTAATTTTCCATTCGTCATCCATTTAAATAATTTCTACCATTTAAAAACCCACTTACATTGAGACAAGCAGATAGAAGGGCAATTCCTTGACATTCACTCAGGCTTGCAAGCTACGAGACTGATTGTCATTGGCGTGTTTCTTTGTATTACATTTAGAACGATACAATTTATTAATCAAAGATAAAGCCGGGCAAGCGAGCCACACACATACACACACACATACACACACACACACACATGGAGTGTTGACTGTGAGAGATACGTTTAAGTTCTGGATTCTGAAAAAAAGGCGAAATTACTTCACAAGTAACCGAATATTTCTACTCAGCATCGTTCTTTTATTTTCTGCACTCTTTCGAAAAAATAATTTGTAACCATAGCTTATCTTCTCGTTTGTTCGCCATCATTACACAAATTCACCTATGAAGTGTTGACGATTTGTAAAATATACCGCAAAGAACAATTCACTAAATAAAAAAATAACCAAATTTTAAGAGCAGCAGTGTGAGTAGAAAAACAGACGTGACTTGCGTTAGAAAAATTCATTTCATATATATATCTGTGCATGTACGTATCTGCAAACTGTTTTTATTTATTGTTGTGAATATGTATGTAGAAGGCCATGAATGATGTATGTGTTCAGTTTAGGATAAATTTAAAGCATCATTGACTGCCTACATCATTGAAGTATACGCCCTTCAGCAACAACTGCATTTATGCATGCATGTCTACGGAATAATTTGCTCCTTTCGTTATCGTAACAACTCATCTTTCCCAAAAAACCAAAGCAAAAAAGTCTAGCAAAACGTCATTTTTATAAGATCTCTATTATATTTTATCAAGTTTTACAAACGTAATAATAACATTAGTTAAAAATTTATCACAATGCACGTATACATATATATATATATATATATATATATATATATATATATTTTAAAAATGTATTTAAAAAGAAAAATGTATTTCTTTGCATTGGTGGACGACGTTAGTCATGCCTGATGAGTTTTTGGATTTTACTCAAACAAAAACGGGGCAAACAATTTTTTCTTTTTTCCTCCTTTTCATCATTTATTGCGGATATGCCATGAAAAGCATATATAATACATGGAAATAGAAAACTATACTGCATAACCACAATAAATATTCTATGTGCATTTTAAGTAGGCAATATGAACGCTCCAATATTCTTAGTTCTCACTAGTGTCTACATATTGGAGCGATGCTTAAGAAAATGTTTCATGTTCAAAAAGGTTTTTCGAAAAGACGTACAACGCATAACACATAACAAGCCTTAACGTAGCGTATGCAAAATATATACCGCGAACTTTGATGAGTTAATTTTACGACGTACGTGGTACGATTCGTTATAAAAATGAAAACATTTTAAACCTACTTAACGAGCAACTGGGAACATAAATAGATGTACTTAGCGCAAAAATAAATAAATAAATAAATAAATTAAAAAGCATTTATAATTTTAAGTTAAAAAATTTGCAAAGATCGAAATGAATGTAGAGTCAGTAACATCAGTATTTAAAAACCAGAGACTCAACCATATCAAAAATGAATTAATGACCAGTCCAATGAATATACTTTTAATGTTCCATAAATTATATATAAAAAAAGAAGAAGAAAATCGTACCGGAAAACGAAACTATACACTTTGGTTTTGTAGAAATGACTTTATATTTATGGTTAAAATGTACATATATTTGTTTAGATATTGTTCTATGTACTTGCACTACATATATAAATTCTATAAATTCATATTTTTAATTATTTACCATACAATACTGTAAACGCATCTGCACAAACGACTTGTACATTATTTACATTCTTGTGGCAAAGTATGCATTTTTTTCTTAATTTTTTTTTTTTTTTTTTTTTTTTTGTTTTTTTGGTACCTTTTTGTGACCAACATGTTGTTTGGGAGAATACAAATGTATTCGGGAACAAATACAAGTAAGTGTAAGGTGTAACTCAATTAGAATGTATTCTCTCTCTAATGTATGTGGCATTCGTGCATTAAAAAGTGTTGTTATGTTGAATAACCAACGACACGTATTTTTACTCTCTCGTTTTATGGGTAACATACCATATTAAATTTACATAAACGAAAGAAAAGAACACATAAAATAGTCAGTTAGTTTATGCTTAGTAAACCAACTAAAAAATAAAATTGAGAAAAATTCCATTACTTTACGCTTCACATATGGAAATGAAAATAAAAAAAAAAAATAAAAAAAATGCATTTTAAAATATTTTTATGACAAAATTTTAAGTTTACTTTATCAACATTTTCTGGAGTAAATTAAACAAAAAAAGAAATTTTTTTTTAAATATCATCAAATCAATTTATTAATTAATTAGTTAAAAGACATAAATAATTAATTTTAAAATCAAATTTCCAATTAAGCAAAAATGTGGCACAAATTTGACTAAACATTAGTAATATCTGCGAAAAAAGAACAAACGAAGCTGTTCTATGCAATTCGAGATCTATGCAGATCGAGAGAATCTTTAGAAAATTTTGAAATTTTTGCTTTTTTTTTTTTTTTCTTTTTGCAAAAGTTATTTAACCTCGTCAAAGTTCTTTCCCTTTCTTTATTTCCTTCATTTTTTTTTTTTTTTTTTTTTTTGCATCGCGATTACTTGTCATGTTCATCCCAATTGTCTTTATATTCTAGAATTCACTTCAATTCAAAACTTTTTCATACATTGTACTTGAATCATAGAAAAAAATTTTAATATAAAGAAGTACACAAATAATAATAGCATTAAATATAACAAATATTGGCTGTCACCGAATCTCTAATGCCCATCTCCGATTTTCGTAAGAAAAGCTTAAAAAAAAAAAAACAAAAACTTAAGTACAAATTTATATCGTTTGTCTGACCCAGATATCTCCATTTGTCACCACAACAATTAGTAGACAGATGGACAGACGACCTGACCTATGATGCTAATCAATAATATGTAGTCTTTAGTAAGTCTCCGAAGCTTCTCTCTAATTATTGCAAAAGGTTTTCACAACAGAGTGCAATTTTTGAGAAGGCGTGGTCGAATCTTTCTATTTTTGCACATTTGATGTATGATTGTCCGTACAGTGTAAATGCAAATTTTCATCAATTGTATTTTTCGTTGTTTACATATGCAGCAAGCTTTCTTCCAGGCAGACGGACAAGCGGACATTCCTGAATCGGGTTAGAATTTGACTTTACTTTATGGGGGTCTCCGAATGTATTGCATTCCGCTTTAACACACAGAATATGCCATTTATCCTGCTTTAATGGATATGAAAAGATGAAAGAAAGAGTTTTCTACAAAATACTTCACTTGGATTTTCTATGAATTTGTCGAGAGATATTTCCTTGAGTTGCAAAGGTCAAATATACTTTCGTTTCTCCCTCCCTGTGTTGCGTTTTATTTGTATTAAGATGGCAAAGAGTCTTTGCTCACAATATCATTTCACACCATATATGTATAGATATAATAAAATCTTTTCCATAAGAAAGATAAATGTATGAAAAGAAAAAAAAAAAGAAAAAAAAAGTCATTTTGAACCCTTGAGGAATTCCTGTCATAAATAAAAACTAAACTCTTCTAAGAGATAAACATTCAACGCTCTGCTCTAAATAAACTACAATTTTTCTTGATTATCTCTTGATGCTTATGTTAACAACTGCATTACACATACAACACAATAACAGTATGTTCGCAAACAGTATGGTTAAATGTTTGCATAAAAAATTTCTTACAGATATATTACTCGAAGCGAGAAAAAAAACAAAAACTTTCGTTAGTTATGAGCGAGTGAGTAAACGCAAAGCATTTATGAAATTATTTAAGTTTTATTTATGTAGCCTTCCATCATCTTACATTATCATAACAAGCTTTTATACCATTGTAAGGGATATTCAATTATGGATTACCATCATCACCGCAACATACCGTTAATAGAAACTAAGCAAAAAAAAAAAAAAACCAAGAGTACAGAGAGAGTAATAAATAAAACTATCGTAAATAGCTTGAGGCTATTGGCACTAAATGTTTACTGTAAATGATACAGAATTGTGAGTACAACGAGAAGCATACTATAAAGCATTTGCATTTACAAAGCGCTTGAGTAGACATTTTGGGAGGAGATTGACCTGCTTTAGTTACTCATATACACATACACTTTATTATAATATTATAAAAAGGCATTCACATAAAAACGTTTCTTTCCCATTTCCCTCTCAACACACGTCAGGGAGAATAAGTAACAATAAGTTTCAAACTAAACAAAAAAAACAAAAAAAAATTAATTCTTTTCGGAAAAATCAAACGAAGAAATAAATTTTAATTTAAACAAGTAGTAAAATTACATTTCACTGCAATCGAATCTTTTGTACCCACCACTTTTATCTCCAGAAAAGAAATCAAAGAAAATGAACTTTCGATACACAATAATATTTGTTGCTAATAGCCACGGATTTTTTCCATTTCCATTTTGGATATTTGAAGGAATTAGGGTAGAATATATGAATTTCATTTTTTTTTTTTAGAGATATATTCGTTTTGTCAAAACATTTGCATCACTCAAGAGGAGGATGCATTAAAGACCCCACAAAGTATATATATGCCTGATCAGCATCGATTTAAGCATGTCCGTCTCTCCGTTTGTGTAAAGTCTGCTGTAAATTTTCTCTTGGTCGCAAAAATGAAGCTAGCGACTTCAAACTAGACAAAAACATTGGCGGCTCCTGTATACAGGTTAATATTGAAAATGGGCCAAAGGACACGCTCTAAGTTGCAGCAAGAAATGAGAGCACATTTGCTTGCTGCTCGTTACTCATGAACTGCAATAAGTTTCCACTTTTATCCTACAATGAAAGAAAAAAGGTAGCCACGCCCCCACATTAATATGAAATCTCGAATTATTAGTTTTCGCCTTTTTTACGATAAAGACAATAAGTATCGTTCGGTCAAAGCCGAACATAATGTTCTTACTTGTCTTCAATTATTAGCAATGTAGCGCCGACGCGAACTGTGCAAACTAAAACACTATGAGTTTCTAGCTTTAGTACCCACTGTAACTTAGTCTTCAGATAGCTACCGATAGAAGAAACTTTTAGTATCTTGACTGTAATTGCTTTGACATGCTTTTGCCGATTCTCGTCATTTACGTCATCAGACGCCTTAAAAGTGCCTCATGACATTTGAGGTGCACAGGCAGAAATTCAGGTGAGCGGTGATTGTTGTAGCTCAGACATTTTGGCACCGAACCAGGCAAGCTTTTTCCTGTAATCAACCTTCTGCAAGTATCGGATGCGTAAATATAACTAAAAGATTTTTCAAAACTTGACGTAGCTCATATCATTATATCTTAATGATTGCCACTGCGAGACCTCTCCATGTCAGAGTGCAATCTTGTATGTTTTATGCCAAAGTATTGGTAACGCAATGCTCATCATTTTTTTATATGTTTTGAGAGTGATTCTTAAGCTTTGTAGGGAAGAAAAAGTTTAATTAAAATTCTTTATAATTATAAAATCGCAAATAAAAATTTTTTTCTATTTAACACACACACACATATGCATATCCATACATTTGTATAAGATGTACTTTAGAATGCAAAAAAAAAATTTTTGTTCTAAACTCGTTAAAAGTTGTCTGCGAATGTTTTGTATAATAAAAAAACATTTTTTTTTTTTTTTTGGCACAACAACACTCATGCAAAACAAATTATGAATTGAAAATTAATTTTTTTTTTAACAAATTTTAGTAACAAGGCTGGCGCTATGGTTTTAAAAGCAAATGTGTTGAGGGATGTTATCACTTTTTGCTACCGCAACCTCTCTTTAAAATGAATTAGATACACTTAGCGATCAACGTAGAGATTAATAGCCGTAAACGATTTTCACGATGCCTAATTGCCAGAAGACTGCATAGGGGGAAAAATTATTGCAGCAAAGGTTTTCTATTACTGAACGCCGTCCATTACGTGACGGGTTAACAATGTCAGTTCCTTTCGAAGAGCTTTAACTATACAACTAAAAATCATATCAATCCATTAGTTCTCCAACGATCTTGCAGCATTATTTTTTTCTACCCTTATCAAGCAAAACAAATCAGATATGTAAGTTCAATGATAGTTCAGTAGATGAGAAATTATTTTTCTCTTAATTTTCCCCGAACTTAGCATGAATTTTATCGCATTACCGACTATGCTGATTAGCAATTTTTGGTTATTTTAAAGTAAGCAGGAAACGATGTGATCGCCTGCCGCCATTGCCCGCTACTCGATTACAAAATGCAAAAATCTAAATTTTCCTCACTGTTGACTAATTCAAATTATTTCATTATAAAATATTTACATAATATCGATAAATGTATTTAGCGCTCATTAGATTGCCATCAGCTATTTTTGCAAATTATACAGATTTGTGATCTTTTTTTAAAACGAGGTCGTTTCAATGTTTTTAATGAATTATATTTTCTTTTCTTTTTTTTTTTTCTCTGACAAAGAATCCCGCCCTGTGCAACGTCGAGAGAGATAAAGCAGAAGGCGTTTATTGTTAAGTCGCCCGAAGCTTGTACGGATTACTTGATGAATTCTTTGCGGCGTATTTCCAAGTATTAAATAAAATATGACACGTTTTCGTCTCTCAAATAAAAATTTCTTTCCTCGAATTTTCAAAATTTAATATTCTATTGAATCCTTTGACAATTGACTCATTACTTGTTTGAATTGTTGAGTATTTTTCGGAATTAAAAATGACATTCAAGCATTTAAATCAAAATGCCGTTATTATAATGAGAAAGGCATGAGATTTGCTTGATTTAAAGTTTTGATCTGATTTTTATTGAAAACAAGTATTACTCAGAGAAGAGAATTAAATTATATTCTTATATGTGTGAGTGAGAAAGAAAAAGTTCATGTCAACATTAGATCATTACTTAGATAATGCATTGATAAATATCTTGATTACCATCAACAATATCGTTTGTCACTGCTTAATTGCAGATCAAGGGCAAATAACATTTTAATGCTGTAAACGAATGCAAATGTATAGCAAGTGTGCTTAAAAGACGGCTACATGATCGCAATGGACACAACCATACATACGAATTTGGAAATATATATATGTGCATGCAGGTGTGCTTATACGCAGCATGCCGGGAAATTACGTGAAATCTTCCAATAAAAATAGGAAAGAAAAACCAGATTTGAGAAAGTACTTCAACACCATCAGTAATAATAGTTGTTGTAGCATCACCTAACTGTTAGTAGTAATAACGTAATTGTTAGCCGCATCATACTAGTAGCACCGGAAGCAGTTATAATAATAATAATAGTGGTAGCAGTAGTAGTAGTAGTAGTAACAGAGACAGTCACAGTAGTCGTAGCAACAATAATAATAATAGCATTTCGGCATACGTAGCGATAATCATATTATTTTTTTGATATCGATTTCATTTCACTAATAGTAGAAGCAGTGATAGCATTAGTCGGTGATATAAATGATAAAACTTTTTTCCCATACTATAATCAATAGTTATTAAATTAAATTAAATTAAAAAAAAAACAAAAAAAATCACAATAAAATGCGTATAATGCGTATTGGGAAACTCTTTCAAAATGCACGGTCATGTATGAAATCCATTAATTTCACTCATCTTTACTTGATGACGAAAATTTCGAAATTCTCTAAAGAAATAAATCCCATGTACACGCGTATGTATGAATGCTTGATTTATAAATGAGATATTCGATTTTTGTTTTTCTTTCCAATAAATTACCAGAGCGCACACACATATTAAACTTAAAAGACCTCATTTGTGATTTAAACAAAGTGCGAAGTGAATAAATGTCACTAGGGAAGAAGAAGAAAGAAACGGAAAAAAAAATGAAACGAATTTCAAATGCTTTGCTCATTTTCGGTTTTGATAGCGTAATTTAAGTTAATGCTAAATGTCTTTGAGTTTATTTATTTTATTCTTGTCCGTCCCCCTCTCTCTCTCTCTCTCTCTCTCTTCGCCCGTTTGAATGCTATCTCATATCAATTGATGTGATCTCATTTATCAATATATCAACTACAGAACTATTTGTTAATATTATTAATGGTGTATATGTGTGTGTGGAATTTTATTTCTTTCATTTCCGTTCAACATTCCTTTCCTCCTCTTCCTCTTGTGCATTTCATTTAATTCCTTGCTATCGCTTGTGGTCACAATAATGGTTGTTTCTTTGCAAATATTTGACATTTACACATATATATATATGTTTTTTTTGTTTGTTTTTTTTTTTTTCTGTTTTGATTGATTTAATGCTTTTTGTCAGGATTAAAAATAAAAAAGTCATCTCTTTTGCTATACTCTATACGAAATGAATGAAAAAGTTTGATGATTATGTAGTGTAGTATATAAGTTCATTTAAAATGAATTGTTTACTTAGCTAGCTTTCTTCGTCCAATAATTCCATGCGATAATGGAGTTGTGAAGTTCAATTTAGAGCAAATGTAGAAATCGAATTAATTTTTTTTAATCCCTTTCGCTTGACTGCATTAATCTCGATTCTCGATTAATCTGACTTAACTTCCTTTCGTTTACCGAAGGACAATGAAATTTGATTTTCGATTAAATTTCTTTAAATTCCATTATTATTAAAAAATTATTGAATAATTAATTATTTAGTAATATTTTATATAATAAAAATAAAATCTCTTTAAGCAAATAAAACTTTTCTTTACTTTCACTGAGCTTTAATTAAAAATAAATAAGAACATTACAGTTAGGCAAGGGCGACCATTAATTATCCTCCATTACATCACAATTCTTATTTTTGCCTGAATCGTTATATGGGGAATGGTCGTCAAAGTGGACCAATTCAAATCATTTTCAATAGCGTTGCTACTTGGTTCAAAACAAGTCACTGCATCAATTTTCATTAAAAATATCTCAAGAAGTGTCAGCTATAGCTTGAACACAAATTTACGGAGAGACTTTCTAAGATCAATTCAGCTTATGATTCTGAATCGATTGGTATAATAAGAAATGGATCTATCTTAAGTCCTTCTGCATCTGTTACTTATGTCCTCGCTAACTTAATATGCCTTGTGGTGTATGGTCAATCAATATATTCGAATACCATTTCTTCTTCTTCTTCTTCTCATTTATCCTTTTCGCTCTCTTTGTACAAACATTTTTTTCGAGAAAGGCATAGTCACTCACAAAGCATTTTTTTTTTTTTTTTTTGTTTATAGCTTTTCTTCGATAACAAGAATTAATATTAGAGAGATTTTTAATATTAAAAATATTCTTAAAGGAATAAGAAGAAGACAAATTATTTCCTCTAACGATTAAATGACTGATACACAGCTGTTGTTAACCTCTATTTGGTGAAATATTGAGATGAAGTTTTCAAGTATGGTTAAGAATTATTTAAAAACTGTTTTATAAATTTTTAAAACCAAAAAGAAATTTATTTAAAGTTAACTCATGACTGCAATGAAAAAAGAAAAAATTTTAGTTTCAATGAACAGTGAAACATTTTTATCGCAACAAATGTGCAGAAAATATATATGTTTGCAGGGTTGCATTTGAAGTAATATTTTCAAAAAATTGCAAAATTTATTGACTAACAAAAACTAATTACGATAGAAAATCGAAAAATACAAGGATCAGAGCCGATGAACATCATTTGCAATTGCTATGCGTAAAGTCGTTAGATACACATGTCACGGCAAGTTAAAGGATTTAAAGGCAAACAAATACAAAAGTGCATTAAATGAAAATAAACCTATTTGTGTTGTTGCTACTCATGCTTGACTATGTTGTTGACTGGAATCCCATGAATTTTTATTTAATTTTCAAATAAATTAAATCAATGAAGTTTTTAAAAAAATAAAACACGAACCCTTTACCCTGTTTAAACTCACGCACAGACAATAAACGACTGCTGTCATATGAACACACATATGTATACGTACGTATGTATATAAACGCACAAATATGCTTGCCTATGTCCATCCGGAGATCCAAACTTACCATTTACTGTTACGTGAACTGTCAATAACATTTAAAATGTAAAAAAATAACAAAGCCTTTGCTTCTCGGACCTTCCGTTTCCCTTTTTCATTTTCTCTTTCTCTCTCTCTCTCTCTCTCTCTCTCTCTCTCTCTCTCTCTCGCTCTCGCTCTCTCTTTCTCCCTCTCTCTCTTTCGCTCTCTCTCATCCTGTCAGACTCACTTGAACTATTTTTCTTTTCTCTCCTATCGTTACTTTACTTTTCTATTAAATAATTACTCGGTTTGTTGTTGATGAACAAAAAGTTAAAATTGTATTTATTTGTTTGTTTTTATAAAAGTTAATTTATTGTGCTCGTCTATGTATGTATGTATGTATGTATGTATTTATTATGCGTAAAGCTTTAACAACGACTTTTAGCTACTGCAAGTATGACTACTTTTATGAATGATTGATGTAACTCTTAACCGTAAAATTCTACAAATATCGAACCATTTTTCAAGGCGCTCGCTAAGAAAGCAGAGTATGACTCCCACTTTTGTATCATCTATCGGAAAATTTGCTTTCTAGGCAAATGGGCTCTCGGGTTGGCAAGGTATTTAGTTAGTTTAGTGGAAGACGGCCGAAAAGATATTTCATTTCTGTTGCAAACAGTCGTCTGTCAGTCTTAGCTCTGTACATTGCTTACATTTGCATATATTCCATTAAAATTCACTTAACACAAAAGCGCTTCCATCAAAAAGTCATTTAAGATACCAGATACTATTTTGTATATTGTGTATATGTGTGTATGGTGTGTATATTTGCGTTTTGTTAAAAACATTTTTCGTTACACAATAAAATTTAATAATAAAAAATCATCTTTAATTGCTTCCACTTTTTGTTTAATTTGCTGCGATAACCAAACATTTAATCAACTGTACGCTGAATGTTGTTCAAAAACATGAAACGAACAAAAAACATAAAATTGATTTCTTTCGGGCTTAATGAATTTATTCATTCATTTTATTTATACGACTTTTAAATGAATTTATTTTTACTAAATCATTTCATTTTATTTTTCTCTTTTTTTTCCTTTTTTTTTTTTGGCTTTTTGTGTTTATACAAAAATAAAGAAAATTTATATGTATATGTGTAAAAAGGCGAATCATGAAAACTCATTTTCTCAGAAATCAGATAAATAGATTGATAGATAAACAAGTTGATAATTGTGCTTGTGAATCCAATGCCTACTATATATATCCAGCTGACAAGCTAGAGATGACAATATGATGAATTGTCGCCTGTTTGTATCTATTACAAAATAACTCTTCGAGATTTCCAAATTTCATTCATCGTGAAAGCATTCACAAAACCCAAAGGACCTTCAAATCATCTTAGGGATCTCGATAAATTAAGACTGCATTCATATATTTGTCTCGTTCATTGCATTTATCTACGTTTGCTTTCTCTCATCTATTACTTATTTTATGAAGTCTTTAAAGCGTGTGTGTGTGTGTGTGTGTGGCTGTTACAAATGCATTGACAAAACAAGTTCACTTCTCATTTGTCGGTGCTGGTGGTTTTTTTTCTAAAATTGTAACTATTATTATTTTTTTCAATCTTTCCCAATACGTCCATCAACGGAGGTACTTTTGTGAAATTTGTTACGTGTCTTGTCTCAAATGTAACATGCAAGAGCGTATTGGCCGCTGAACAGTGAAATATGCTGCTCCTCGTTGCTTCTACTTGGGACTCTCTTTCTTTCTTTCTTTCTTTCGTTCGCTTTCCTTTTCTCTCTCTCTCTCTCTCTCTCTCTCTCTCTCTTTCTCTGCCTCACATGTCAAAAAATTCAAGCATTTGCAGTAGAACGTGCGGCGTAAGTCAATACTGGATTTTATTGAAATTTAAAGAGATCTCTGCTTTACGATGGTCTCGCATGTCGCAAAATTCCACCTCTTGCGGAAAGAACAGCTGATTACGAAATAGACATAGCGGGTGATGCAATGTGGAATCATTTATTGGATCAATCATCGCTAAATCCAAAACTTTCAAAATTGTCTGCAATCTGCGCCCAAATAAATATAAAAAATTGAACTGTCATTGGATGGGCGAGGAAAGATCAAGATACCGAAAATATTCGGAATTTCTCTCTTGTCCTTTACGTTTCATTTACGTTTTATCATCCGTTTTATTCATTATCCAACTATGCCTCTATCTAATCTCTGTCTACTGTTACTGAACAAATAAATGTTTTTTTAATTAAATAAAATTTTACTTACATTATTTTTTATGATATTTTCCAATTTTTTTGGGATCATTCGTCATTCTTCACTTGAACACAGTAACAATATTCGTCACAAAAATTGCATTGATACCTAAATGAAGTAAAAGGGTATCAGAGTGAGCTGCGATTATTATCACATATCCATATATATGAACATATTTTGTAAATTTTTTTTTTTTTTTTTTTTTTTTTATGTTATCAAATTTAGTCATGTGGAGTTATTAAAAACACGCAACATACATATGCATGTAAGCAAAATAATAAGTCAAGGGAAATGTTTGTGATATTTTTTCCCAGTAGATGGCTTCATAAGCCCCTAACTTTGGCAACATTAACTCTAACTAACCGTAATATATAGCATTGAGACGAAATTTTTGCTTAACATAATAAATTATTTAATATATTATGATTTTCTGAAAAGATCTCTAACTATCTCTATGTATCCCCATATAGTTACCTCAAAAAAAAAAAAAAGAAATAAATAAATAAATAAAAAAAAAAAAAAAAAAGCAAATAACGTGCGAATAGCTTAAAGTTTTCCGCCGAGTACTTCCTTGATAGTATCAAGCGAACCTATAAAAACAGTTTTTGCCATAAGTAAGGCGCTACAGTTTATAGAAATGATACTTGATGTTAATAGAAGCATATCACCGGGAAACCCATATGGATGGGTGGGCAAAAAAGCAATCGAGCATGAGACATGTACAAGGCACTGAATCAGATCACTTTTTTTATATATATATATTCTTGATTCAAAGATTGTTTATTAGTGCTTGCACATGTATAAGTACTTGGTCATATGCAAGTGCTTGCAAAGGTGTACATACTCACACATGTATTGCATATGCCTTAGTACTTGCGCAATTTATTAACACTTTACACCAAATTTCAAAAATGCTCAAAAGTGACCTTGGAAAGAAAACTTGGAAAAGCATATCCACATCGATACGCATAATACAATTAATGTTGACGGCATTTTCTAATTTCACTGCATATGCTAGCCTACGAGAAGTTTCTATTTCTTTCTTCAGCTCACTGTAAAATATTTTCATATCCATTGGATGCCTATGAAATTACTTTGCCTTTCTACATTTGAATGGAGTAGGCTTTTCAAATCCGTTCAAAACCTTGCACGTAACAAATATCTGTTACGGCTAGATTCGCTTTCAGGCAAATGAACTTACCCACCTGGATTATAAAATATTTTCATTCCTATAATAATAACAATAATGAAAATAAATGAAAGCTTTTTAAAAAAAAAAAAAACATTAAACTTATTTATTACACTATTCAATACGTTAATCAATGAATACGTTACCGTTGAAAATTTCATGAATTTCAATGACTTTTTTTCAGTGGACAAAAAAATATATATATATGAAAATATATTATAAATAAATTTGTTGCTTTTTCATAAAAAAAACGTTCAGTTAAGCTGAAAGTAATTAAATTGCATTCATTCAATAAAAATACGTTTCATATTGCAATGAATCTATAAATTTCATAAGGACAGTAGCAAAGGAAGAACATTAAACTATTATGTTATATTATCTCATCTAATATTCAGAGAGAGAGAGAGAGAGAGAGAGAGAGAGAGAGAGAGAGAGAGAGAGATAAGTAAAAAGTAGTAAATCAAAACGTAACGTTTACCTATAACACATATGGACATCTGATCAGCGAACTCGGCAGCCACAGTGTCGAAAGAAGTCCGCATCTACTTCATCTAGTTCTGATGCCAAGACATTCAGAGTCAAATAGATGTCTGTGCACTCAGATGTACCAAAGAAGAAGAAGAAGAAGCTTTCAAGGACTGGCTTTGGATTGTTAGGTCATTTTTGGGCGAACGTACTATGGTACGATTGCAACAAACTGAAATTTTGTTTGGTAGCTTTTAACGCTCTTCAAGTCGTATAACATAGCTCTGAAATTTTTATTATAAACTTTTTTCAATTACACAAGCATTTCATACTGAAAAGCAACTACATTTGTTTTTGTTTTTGTGTTTTCATGACATAACGCATAAATTTGGTTTTTTGTTTGGGTGTATGTTTGCTATTTTTTCACATTTTTTGCCATCATTTTGCTCATTTTTCAATGTCGTCCTATTGCCAATTACCTTAACAAAGACTCGAACACGTGTGACGGTAGCCCAACTTTCTAGTAACAACAAAAATATGATCCCACGCGTGATGTGGGCTAACTTCAAGCCAATAAAAATTTTGGCGATAATCCACACATAAACCCTCGCTTCATCCTATGCAGTATACATCACTTGTGCATTTGCTTAATTGATATCTGTCCATGCAGCGTACCTACACCTGTTCAACCTACAAAGGCGCAATTTTTAAAATAAGTGAAATAAAATTGAACCCTTAACGAATGAACGCGTTTGTCTAGAGCAATGATTAGCAGATCAATGGAATTTTAACAATTTATGGGCATAAAAATTCTAATTGATTTCTTATAAAAATATTGAGCTTAAAAAGACTAAAAATTAAAAAATAAAAAATATTCTCTTATGTACATATATATATATGTATATATATGTGTGTGTATACATACAAAAGTATCTCATCCCCTTTTTCAAAATTTTTTCTCCCCGCAGATGTTGGTGTCGTGGCAGGTTGAATGGAGAAGAAGCAGAAGAAGAAGAAGAGGAAGAGAAAAATGATTATGAATTATACTCTAATGGCTCGTAAGTATATTCTTTATTTATTCTTTATAACGCGGCTTATATCGAGGCATTATTAGAAGCTTACTCAAGAATATATAAAATCACAATTATATAAAAGATTTCTCATGTTTTTATGATAAAAATGAAAAGCTTCCTTTTTTTTTCCCCCATTAATACGTAACCAAATTGAATTTAACTACCAATAAAAGTGCTCCTGCATATAAAAATCACATGCCCACGTTATATGTTCTCCTAATCAGAGATTCCCTAAATACGAATTTAGATATACTATCGCAATTTTATTTTATCAGAGATTAACATGAATGAAACGATACGTACAAATATTATAATTGATAAAGGCCGACTATTAAATACTCTACACTCTATCACCTCAAGTTATATTCAATTCTTTTTCATTTACTTTCGTGATTAAAATACGAAAAACTATAACTGGATTGCTAGACAAGAGCATATCTGACGTCATGCTAGCCATTACAAGTGGGCTGACGTGGCTCAAATCGGGTAAAACTAAATGAATTATATGCAAAAAATCGCTACAATCGTCGGTTATTCTTAAATACGTGGCTTGAGTTTAATTTTAATGTGTATTTAGATCGCCAAAGTAAGAAAAGGAAGATTAAGCATCGCTGATTACTTACTCGGAAAGAGAATAAGTTTCTGTTTTTTTTTTTTGTTTTTTTTTTTTTTTAATCCGAATAAAGAGAAGAAGTAAAAATTCTAGTTATACTTTCATGAAAATCCACAAGAATTGAAATACATCATGCAATGTTAAGCACTTAAGCCACACTCTAGGAAATTACATTAACGTGCATACAAAGAGCCACAAACACAAAAACATTCGAAACGCTTCATTTTGTATCTGAGCAACGTTGAACACAAGCACTTACACTCATATAATGGAGCTGAAATGATAATGTGCGCAAAATGAACGTTAATGGTTAGCAAATGCGAAAAAAATATGAAGAGAGTATGTGACGAATTACAAAAATGTTTAATGGAGGTTTTGTTCCATTCATTCATTCATTCATTCATTCATTCATTTTTTTCTTTTCTCTTTCCATTTCCATATTTTTTTCTTTTTTTTTTTTTTTTTTGCATTCAAATAAACTTCATTAACTGACAATGCGATTAACGCGTTTGCTATATTTACCTAAAAGGAAAGTAATGAAAATTTTTGGAAAAGCATCTGACACATGGAGTGTGGACGAATTTATTTTCGTCATTTTGATCATCGCCACTATATTGAATTATAACAAAGCTAGGCACGTAATTTACAATGCTTAGTAAGATTTGTCAAAGAATTTTCGTGATCTACAGTTTCCCTTGAAGGAAGGAATTGACCATCAGGTGACTAACAAAAAAAAGAAATACTTGCATATTGCGGCTCACGGAAACTTTTAAGATCAAAAAATTAAAATATGTGCCCTCGAGCTTAAAGCAAATAAATTTCTTTCTCACCTATGTTCCGAAGCTCCTCCTAACTCGGTCTTGGATAGATAATGAAGAGTGTTATACGCCAATATACTCAGGTGGAATGGGTTAAATAGAAATTTCTTTTAGTGTTTAAGTGACAGAAAAACTTTGAACTCCATTAGGGACGCTTCAATTTATTATTGCATATACATATTTTCCCCGAGGTGCGATCGAAACTTGACGCATCCATCCATCATTCATCTAAAGACGACTCGGTCCAAAGAAAGTAATGTTGCCTGAGTAAGATGATCTGTAATAATAAAAATGTAGTTCGGAAAATTAATTTCAGAAAGATTCTTCAAAAAAATTGGTTCTTTCCGGGTTGTCCTCAAAATATCAATTTTATTTTTTTTTTTTTTTTTTTTGGGTTTCAAAATAACGATGAAGCATACTTTAAATAGAGTCTATTTTCATTTGTCCATTCAATGGTATAAGAAAATCGCTTATAATACGTAATATATAATAGGGTAACTTGTTCCCGTAAGGGGATATTTCCCAATATACATAGTTGCGCTTGTTGATAAAGAAGTAAAGAACGAAGCAGGCCAAGTACAAAGTTAAACATGCTTCTTATCACAAAAGTACGAAAATCTAAAATGGCGGTTGGCCGTTATATGATCTCGTCATAGCCTTACCACACTTTTATATTAAAACAGATCGGATGAGCCTAACTTCTACTGCTAATACTACTCTTATCTAAAATGCAAGAAAAAATAAATAACTTAAGTGATTTGCGCAATACCTTCTCTTTAGGAAATTTGTGCCTAAAGTTATCTATGCTTTTATAAGCCAACAATCAATGTTGATAAATGTAGGGAGGAAAAGTAAAATGTAATCAACTCAGCATAACAAGATCTTATTTAAAAATTCCTTTGAAACTTTTTTTAAAAACTTTCGCTGCCTTATGTCGTCAAAGCACAAAAACAGAAATTAGGTTTCACTGAATTATATTTTCCTCTCTTTTTTTTTTGTGTCCAATCTTTTGTTTGTTGCCTTGTTAAGAAATTGTGGCATGAAGATATAAAAAAAAAAAAGAGAAAAGAAAAGAAACGTATCGCAAATGACACAAAGACCAAAAAAAAGAAAACCGAAAATATAGAAAAAGAATGAAATTCAATTTGACAATTGCTGCAGCATATTAAACTTTTCGCTTATGTTGCCCAATACGATGCACTAGCTACCATGAGGATACCTTCGAAGGCCGAAATGCAAAAAAAAAAAAAAAAAACCGGATGAAAAATCCCTGCATATACCAAACCTGAAAAGATTTTAAGCTACTATAGTGAACTTTAACTTTCAACCCTTTCGTTAAGGCTTCTTGTTCAAATGTTTTATAAGACATCTCCGCCGCTATTCACCATTGAAAACAGTCCATCTCAACAGTGAGTTGCTTTTTCTTTTTTCTTCTTTTTTTGTTTTTTGTTGCCTTATTTCCTTTCTCGTCGAACGCAAGCAAAAAGTTGGAAAAAATCAAGGGAAACTTTTCATTATTTCTTCAAGTCACTTTCGGATATGTTTTGTCGAAAGCAATATCTAGCTTTCCACGAACTTCACATACCAGATGGTAAATGAGGAACTTTTCATTCGAATTTTTATAAAATTGTACAAATAAGGTGACAAAAAAAAATTAAAATAAAGTTGAAATAATTGTGGGCTACACTCTACTGGGCTACAATAAGCAAAGGTTTCAAGCGCTGTGTAACGCTGGGTTACTATTCAAAATAAACTATTATTCAAATACTAAGGAAAATATCATACGTTTGAACCATAGGAGAATAGCGTCAAATAATCCTAGATTAGATTCTTCTATAGACATCTCACTACATTTTGTCCTCTAAAATATATGATTAGCATAAGCCCAATGGTCAATTTACGATAGCGTAAGTCTTATCTTTGCATTTAGTCAACTTTCTGTTCGGCATAACAAATATATCCATCCACTGACAAGAAGTTCGAGGGAATAGTAGCCCGTGGATAAAATAGACATACATGTTAAGCTAAGTATGCTAAGCGCCAACGGGTAAAGAGATGTATTGGTCTTCCCCTTTTTAAAAAACGCGCATCAAAGACTCTTTAAGCAGAAATTTTAGCTTTACATACATATGGTTGACATTCATAGATCTAATTAGAAAGTTAAGCCGGTAGGCTGGTCAAAAATATAAAAGAACTCCAGTTCTATTCTTTCAGGCAATGTTCTCTGATTCTCTGATCAAATTTTGAAGTTATTTAGTGTAAAGATTAAAAAAAGTCTGCTTTCATTGACGATAATTGTTTTCGCCAAAAAAATAAATTCTAAGACTAAGACTCTTAAAGCACTAGGCACACAAAGGCTATCGGCTTTTATTAAAAACCCTACCGCATTTGAGATTCGAACCCACGACCATTGGGTTGCTAGTGGAGATTCCTCGCCTTCGGCCAGATGTTTAAAAGCAAACTACATCGATCGGTCAAAATCATTTCACAAGTGCTAGACTGACTAAAATAGTTTTGATTCTAAACTCCCAGCCCATCATTAAACATTTCACATCAATTCGCTTAATAACGTTTTATTTATATAACAACTCTCAAAGATAAGGCTTTTGCATGGCAAGTGATCGAAGCGATAATCCGATCCAAATGCTTTTCAATAGCATTCGTCATTGGGTCAAAACACGATGGGCTACCGAATTTCATCGAAATGCCTCCAAATTTGCGACACCCATAGGTTGAAGATAAGAATGCAAGACAAACAGACAGAGTGACGTTAAACGCACAGGCATGCGTTGACTCGTTGAGAAAGTGTTGCTGAATCGATCAGTACAATAAAAAGTTGATCTTATGGCATCTGCAGTCATTTTGATGATATCGCTTTGTACATCCGTACGTCCATTTAATACTCGGTAAACTCTTGCTTTTGCAACCAATAGGCTAAAAAGCTAGTTCGGAAACGAATTTTAGCCGCTTTCAATTGTTCAGAAACTGAAGTTAAACTAAAAAAAAAAAAAAACAACAAAGTACGAATAAATATACTCGATATCCTGTTAAAATGGATTTTAATCTAGAATTTTTCGTTAAAAGTCGACAGGACCGCATAATAATATTTCCAAACCAAATGATATAGATAGTGCAAAAAAATATTACTCCACTCACGCCTTCAAAAGACAGTTCAAAAAAGACAATGTGAAATGCACGAAAAAAATTTATGTTTTTATAAATATATATATATATATACATAAGGGTGTGAAGATAAATTCGAATTTAACTAGTAAAGACATCTACCATTTCAGTTAACATACCGCTGTTAACGACTTAACAGAGCTCATGTTAAGTACTTACAATTGAGATATAGTTGGTTTGAAAGCCTAATCCGTCCATATTAACAAAAAGAAAATATTTTTGTGGACATTTCGTGAATCCATATAAAACTACCTTTCAAACAAACTAAAAAAATTCAAATTCTGCTTATGGAAACTATTTTTAACGGTATTTGAAATTCAGTATGTTAGCGAAACTTGCATATGAAAAAACACCCAAATTTGACACTCTAGTGCGGCCAAACTAGAAAATGTCGCCTATATTCACCTATACCACGTGAATCTATGTGAAAATACCTATCGATTAAGCAAAAAAATTCACACTTTGCTTTCAGGAACTATTTTTGACGATTTTTTGAAATTTGTTATGTTAGCGAAAAATGGGTACAGTACAGTGTATTTTGTACTGAAAACTATTGTACTACAGTATAGTGGATTTTGTACT
>NW_023998417.1:2869982-2870247 GCF_014805625.2 Glossina fuscipes
AGTGTATTTTGTACTGAAAATTATTGTACTACAGTATAGAGTATTTTGTACTGAAAATTATTGTACTACAGTATAGTGTATTTTGTACTGAAAATCATTGTACTACAGTATAGTGTATTTTGTACTAGAAATCATTGTACTACAGTACAAAATTTTTGTGAATATAGGCGACATTTTCTAGTTTGGCCGCACCAGAGTGTCAAATTTGGGTGTTCTCTCATAGCTATGTTATGGTAACATAGCAAATTTCAAAAAATCGGCAAAA
>NW_023998417.1:2870257-2901137 GCF_014805625.2 Glossina fuscipes
CACGTGGTATAGGTGAATATAGGCGACATTTTCTAGTTTGGCCGCACTAGAGTGTCAAATTTGGGTGTTTTTTCATATGCAGGTTTCGCTAACATACTGAATTTCAAATACCGTTAAAAATAGTTTCCATAAGCAGAATTTGAATTTTTTTAGTTTGTTTGAAAGGTAGTTTTATATGGATTCATGAAATGTCCACAAAAATATTTTCTTTTTGTTAATATGGACGGATTAGGCTTTCAAACCAACAATATCTCAATTGTAATTATTTAACATGAGCTCTGTTAAGTCGTTAACAGAGGTATGTTAATAGAAATGGTAGGTGTCTTTACTAGTTAAATTCGAATTTATCTTCACACCCTTTATATACATATACTTACGCACATACCTAAAATAAGCATCTTTTTGGCAAATGAGAAAAGTTGCAAATTCCAAATGTCCAAATAGCATTAGTATGCAAGGGAATAACCGAACAGTAAAATGCCTCAAGAACATTAATTTTAACTAGATTTTCGGGTAACATTCTTTTCGTTTTCTTTTTATTACTTTCTTATCGTTTTTATATAAAACAAAAAAAAAAAACAAAACAAAAAAAAACTGACAAGAAAAAAATTTATTTTTAAAAAAATTTTAAAAAAAAAAAAAAAAAAAAAAAAGAAACGCTTTGCTAAATACTTACTATAAAAATTTAATATTGACTCCTTTGACCTTTTCTTAAATGACGAAGCAAGCAACGTGAAAACAATTATAAGGAAAAGATAATAAAACAAAATAAAAAAAAAATAAAATAAAAATAAATAAATAAAAAAACCATACAACAACAACTATGTAATCATATATAACAGCTTTCTTAACATTTTTAAAAAAATACTCTTTCTGTCTGCAAAGCGATCTCGTGGAGATTTGTGGTTTCATCCTTTACGCATACGTATATGTCCACGTATGCACGTATATTTTTCGCACAACATTCCAATAAAACTATTTATACCGTTATACAAACAACTTATAATGCCATCCCCCACTTATATGCATATCCATGATGCCGTACTACGCTTTCGTCTTATCTTCTGCAAAAGTCTACAAAATCAGCTCATATGGGAAAACATATATATATATATATACGTGCATAAGTAAGTATAGACGTGTTAAACAATCCCAAAAAGAGTATGTTCGATGTAAAGGGCGGGTGTTCTCTTTACATTTTTTTTTCCCCCTCTGTTTCTTTTGAAATATATTTTTATAAAAAATTCTTATAAATATTCGATACTACATAGTTAAAAAAAGTATTGAGCCGTAAAAGAAATATAAATTAATGAATGTTTTATGTTCATTCATTCATTCAGTCATTCATTCAGTCATTCATTCATTCAGTCATTCATTCATTCATGCGTTCATTCATTCATTCAATTCGCATATACTGACACTACCTTATATTGAGCTCAATATTTTTTAAGTTCTACACTATATGCCTATAATATATACATAATTTTCGTAGACATTTCAACACTTATCCGTTTCAATGTTCTCACTTACAGGAATCTCTGCAATTGCTTGTATGCTCTGAAATGCTTTTTAAAGTTTTTCTTTTTTGCTTTTTTTTGTTTTTTTTTTTTTTTTCTTTTTTTTTGCTCTATTAGCATAATTTTTCATTGTTCTTGTAGCAGTAAACTTACGGTTGGATTTTGTCTTCAGGTCATTTATCATAAAATATTTTCATTTTATTTTATATTTGTTTTTTTTATCTTTATTGCACAATTTTATGAGTCTCCGGTGACTAAAGTAAAAAACATTACGTATAAAAGTGAAAATGTGAGTATGAAGCGACGATGGTCATGCATTTATGCAAGCAAACCGTACTTTTCCCAAACCAACTTTAAAGTCAACGCATAATTGCTCACTTGCTTAACTTAAGTATTTTCGTATTATGCAAATATTTCGAATTCTCATTTGTTACCAAAGGTTTAAAGGGATACACGCTTTTTGTTCTTTTCTTTTTGCATTTTTTTTTTTTTTTTGTAACCACAATTGAGATTTTAATTTAAATTATATTCATTTTATTTTGAAAACAACTCAATAAAAGAATAACCGAAGGCAACCTCCCTTATACTCCCTTTAAGGCGAATCTTGAACAGCGACCAATATCATTGCAATTTCGCCTTTTTTAAGCTTGGCATGAGTAAAGACCTTATACCTTTTCTTGTTATATCATTAGAGAAAATGTTGATTTTAGAAAATAAGAAAATCAAGCTTGGTAGGGACCGAATCTTTTATACCCATCACCGCATTTACCACAAAAAACGCAAACACAAAAGAAGTAAAAGAACAAACATTCTCGTGCTCTATAATATAGAGAGGGAGCAGTTAATTTCGTCTATATCCAAAATAAAAGTTTTTGTCGTAGAAGCATGTGGGCGTGTCCTTTGAAAAGTTCAAGTCAATTCTAAATTCTTTTGCAAATTTGTAGGCGGAATCTCCATTTTCGCTAACCGAAGGATGTTTGCAGACACCTGGACAGACGAACAAGTGGATGTGTTTAGATGCATTCCAAATTGACTTTGTGAAGACTGTGGAACTTCCTTCGCGGCATTGCAAATGTTTTGATAAAATCAATATGCCCCTCACCCTTCGGGGATGATGTCCGTAATGTTTACGATACGCCTCAGGGGCCTAATAGATAAAGGATCTCAACTAACAAATCAATGGTGGTGGTGTTGGGTTCAAATTTCAAGTATGGTAGGGTTTTTAATAAAGCAGATGGCTAGCTAGATGGCTAGCACTTTCAATACGTCTAACTGTGGTAAACATTCTCCCATTAGCGAAAATGAATATATCGCAAACGAACTTGAAAATGACTCAAACTTTTCAAGGGACACATCTACAAGGTCCACAGGTCTATATAACAAGAACTGAGAACACTTTTGTATTCCCCGTTTTTTACTCGTTACTCATAAAGTAGAACACCTACACCATATAAGTTTGCATTTTAACCGGACCCACGCAACACTATGGAGTATAAAAATGTAGTCTTCCTTTTTTGTAGGCTCGTAGGGATGATTATAAAAACTTTCAGTTATGACCGAATATAATTTTCTTACTTGTGTTTTTTCTAAATTCTTCAATGCATTCAGATGTGGCGCAAAACGGCAAATGCTGTAGAATACTGTCGAACCCCGATTAGTTTTGAAAATTTTTAAAGACATTACATGACATTTCTTTTATATGTGATTTTAAAGTAATTACGATTTAATTTTCGTAAAAGCACATATAAAAAATAACTTTAAGAGAATCAAGCAGCACCTGCTACTTAAAGATAGATTATACTAAATATTTTTTAAGTTTATTGTGTGCACACTTAATGTCCTCTTGAGTACAAATAAGTTTGTTCACGTGATGCATTTTGAAAAAGAAAAGGAAATGAAATTTAATTTTTTTTTTTTACTTTTTTTTTTATTTAGTTCATTGTAATCAATGCGGAAAACCATACATATAAATTCATGCAGGTGTTGTCGTCCAATGTCATTTCTTAAACTAGCTTACGTTTTATTTTTGCTTTCTTCAATTCTAATGAAGAAACAGTACGTGCATGAAAATGTTTTCGTATACTTGCTTGTAGAATGCAATAGTTTTCAATACAAATTTCAAATTCGTATATAAACTCGTAAAACAGAAAAAAGTTTTTTTTTTTTTAAGTTTTATAAATTATTTAAAATAAATTTGAGAGATTTTTCAATACAAATGCTATATGCATTAGAATAAATGTCAGCCAACAAATCATTTTGCTCCGATAATAAATGAACACAACACAATTGAATTAAGTAGTGATTGGAAAAGTTTGCTTGAAATATTGTTGCTCGCATTTTACCGATAAACCGCTTAGTTTGACGATATCATCTTCGAAAAATAGTATAAACAGATATTTTTATATATTCCGTTTTCATATGCATCTTATTTCACTTCCAAATCGTTATTTATTTAATAGAAGAAATTATGTGTGTAAACTAAGACCAAATTCAAAATGAAGGGCATATTTAGTTGAAAAGCCTCGTCATAATTTTGCTTCAGTTAATCTACTCAGTAATTCCATTCATATCCATTTCGAAAATTGTTTGTGACATGCTTTTCAATTAGAAGTGTGACAACATGTGCTTAAGCAGTAATGCAGACAAGGGCTTGTTGAAAAGTATCCGACCTAAGAAAGGAGTAAAACATTTTACTTCAAATCTTTTCTTATCCTTCCAAATAATCTCCTTCAAGAAAATGACAATCAGTCAAACAGACGCCACAACGCTCAAAATGCTCATCAGATACCACAATGACCTCATTATTATTAAATCGTACTCCCTTTTCCCTAGATCATCATATTTTTTATAAGATTTGTGAACCGATAAAAGTCGCTGCGAAAAAACCGAAAAAATCGTACTTCTACCGATTTCCATCGACTTCTAAGTCGTTCCAGCATGAAGATTAGTTTTCTCATCTGTTATTCGACATATGGAAGATATTTTCTTTCGGGATTATTCATAGCCTCTGCTCTTAATCTCCTCCATGTCTCTGTTAATTCCATGGTAGCCTATCGCCATTTAGCAAATTTAAGCAATTTTTTCACCGCTAGTCTCACGTGATGGCCCTGACAAACGTTCTTCGCCACTCCCCACGTTTCAATTCCCCTAAATACCTTCAAAATTCCACCGCGGTAGAGTCCCAAATTTAAATGTTTTGCTTTTTCTTTTTCATGCTCGTTTAACTGGAAAAGTTCACCAACCACTTGGGCAAATACCAGAAGAGAGTGATTTTAATACGAAATAATTATTTATCATTTTTCAAAGAAAATCCACAGTCTCAAGTATTTGCACTCCGTCATCCGGCACTTTAAACGCAAAATTTGCTAATCGCTTCCTACTAGAAATCTGCGATTGAATGAAACTTTCCTACATATTTGCTCTTAAGAAAAAAAAAAAAAAAAAAAACAATTAATTGATTCGAATAAATTTATTACTCAAAATTATTGACTGAATTGATCAGATCTTGAGATCAGATTGGAAAACACAATTAGTTAGTTTTCAAGTTAAAGCACTCTGTGTCGATCCGGATGCCATTTCTTAAAAGGCTTTAATCGCTTAATTTTCATTTTAAGGTAAATCGCGCAATACTGTGTTACGTAGATTGCGTAATGTGATCGCAACTCTATTACGAAAACGAGCTAGCGATGTCAATATGCAACGAATCAGAATAGTCGTAATATTTGCCTAAACTCTTCAAGCGACATCAAAATATTTTGAATTTCAATTTCGTAGTTCAATCGAAATTCACGAGAGTTGAATGAATGAAAAGAAATAAATGTGGAAAACTGTGTACATGTTGTTCTTCACATTAATTGATAATTTCGAACATATACATTCTAAGCGTATTGCCCCTTAAGCATCTCGATAGACATTCTTTGTCAGTTTTCACAAAAAATACCAACAGTCAGTCATTCAAACGATTCATGTCCAACGGCAAATGCAAGCCGTAATATATTCTCTAACCTTTGTGCATAAGTGCCGACGCGCCTTCATATATAGGTCGGGCACTTTTCAGCCAACCCACATAAGTGCATGCAGTTACTTACTTAGAATTGTAAATATATCAACCTTTGATGTATTAACAAGCAAATGACACAATACATCGCTAACAGTTTATTTGCCTATCTATAGAGCCTGTCAGATATTGCGATAGTGTATAATAAATGATGATGTCGTGTTAATAATGAGCATAATCTAGATGATAAGCTTGTGCCAATATATTATTATCAGCCATCATAATAGCAAACATTTTCAATGTTAGTCATTGACTTTATATTAAATGAGTTGTAAAGGACCTTACAATCCTAGTGTAACTTATTACTCTAATAAGTTACAATTCTTTAGCGCTTTCTTCTTTCTCAAAGACCCTAACTAAGTGAAAGCGACCTTTTAATCTCATAACATAAGAAATATTCTGTGTTGAATATGCTGACCATTTTCTAGAATGTCTTCGTATCGTTTGATTACCAGCAACGAATTTTGATAGCATGAAATGACTCCTAGTGTAGAATACTGTAGACCAACCAATATAGTATAGAACGTATAGCAAGAAAAATTTAATCGATCTGCACAAACTCGCATAAAAGCTTCGAACTCTTAGTTCACCTTCATTTGATGATTGGGATAAAAATTGTTGAACCGTTAAACTTTTTTTTTTTTTTTTTTTTTTTTTTGATTCTATATCGAGCAATGTAAACTTTAAGTAAACTATAAACAGTTATGGTAAGACGATGAAAATTTTAATATAAAACTAAATTAAATCTTAGCAAAAAATTCAAATAGGATTAGAGATGCAGGTCCGGTTACTACATTACTTCTATCCTATCAATCAGAAATTAAATCACAGATTGAATGACAATTAGAATGTTGTGTGGACGTATTAAGAATCAGCCTAACTGCATGCCGCAGTAAGAGAAAGCAAACGAATACAACAACTGACGAGTAAGTAAAGAGTGGATTGTTGTATTGTTTCCTTTCTCCCTTGACAAGTGACCTCTGATGACCAGCCAACGAAAACACCGACTTTTCCAGCACTGTTTGCTGCTATAATTTCTTCCACCGAGCATGTGTGGAAACTTAATTATAGCCTGCTGTGCCCAAAACATCTACCGTCTATTCGACGCTTCTCCAATTGGTTAACAGAGAGAGTTGAGGCTTAAGAGGTTTATCAATATTTTCGTGTTTTTATCGCTTATTACATAAATTGCAAGTAAATATTATATAGGAAAAATAATTCTTGTACATTTATCTGCTATAGCTTATGAGTAATGAGGAAAAACGGAATTTTTCTCCTCTCTTTATAAAAATAGAAATCTTCTCAGTTTACATGATGCTAGGGGTGTGTCCTTCGGCCGATTTGGCCCATTTTCAATGCCAAACTGCAAGCAAGGACTTCTTCGAAATAGCTTCGTTTTTGCGATCATAAGAATGTGTACAACAGGCATTACATTAAAGGACAGACGGACATACTTAAACCGATTTAGAGTATGATCTTAATCAAGCGTATCTATAATGTGTGGAGTCTCTAATGGTTCCTCCTGGGCATTGCAAACGTTTTGACAACATGAATATACCTCTCATCCTTCTGCAAGGGATATAAGAAAATATTGTTTTGCCAAAACTTTTGCTCCTCTATACTATACACTTAAGTAAACTTGAAGCAAAGTTTTGCAGACCTTAATACTTGTATAAATACATTATATAAAATCATATATACATACATTAAGCAAATAAAGAAACTAAAGAAATTAATGAACGCGACGACCTAGATTCATATGAATTAAGTTTCTTGACTATGGCCCTATTCCAATGCTATGAAGATTATGATTAATTTTTGTGAAAACTAGATAAGCACATGATGTGTTTAATCAGAGATGATTTTTCTTTTTTTGTTTTTTTGTTTCTTTTCTGTTCTTTACACACATTTCAAAATCAATATTTATTTATACCAGAAGAGGAAATTATGTAAACTTCGTATATATATATATATGAATGCCTGAATAACGTTTAGGTTCAAATTTAGTTAACGGATGGTATTGAGTTTGGCTCCGTACGCATAGAAATAATTACATTTTCACTAGATCCAAAATTATACGCTAGCGTACCAATGTCAATATTTATTTAACACGAACGCCAAAAGCAACAATGTATCCCTTAATGCATATGCATACATATATATATATATATATATATGTATATAAATAAACATTGAATAGAACTGACAATAACAAATAGAGTAAAAATGAAAGAAAAAGTGAACACAAGCGAGAATACAAGATTTCCGCAAAAATATGCAAATGTAATTTTCTTGAAACCAAATGCAATAAAATACCAGTAACAGCAACGTTCACTGCTGCACACAAACAACTATACAAAACTGAGATTTCTTTTACATATAAAAAGGATGAACTTTTTAAAGAAGTCATCTACGTGAACAGACACAAATATATATGTATATATATATATATATATATATATATATCTATCTATATGCCTGTCTGTCTATGCGTGTAAGCTCCGTATAAATAATGTTGCCAATCAGTTGCTGTAATAGTGGTGAGAAACTCGAGCCTGCACACACACACACACACACACACACACACACACACACTTATACATCACACTACTCACTACTCACACAAATGTTAAAGTCTTCGCATTGAAAGTAAAGTCCAGAGAGACCTTATGCTCTCATGCATGCATGTTGTTAGTTTAGTTAAAAAAAAAAAAAAATGTTGAACCTCATGTGTGAGAAAAGTCCGCCGCTTCATATAAATCTTGTAAGTTGAGTAAATCGAACGCAATAATATATATACGAAGTTCTTTCATTTCTCGCTCAACGCTCGATACTTTTTAGATTAATAAGTGTGCGGATCGGATGAGTTTTTGTTTGTACATGCATGTGTAAATCTCTACTTGATTCTACAAGTTAACTTTATATTGTACCACAATGCAAATAGAATTTGTGTTCATCCTTTATTCACAATTGACACTTGCCAAGTGGTTGTTAGGTTATGTAGTAGTAGCGTTGGCTGATTTGTGAATGGCATCAAATTATAAAGCCAAAGGAAAATAGATAAAAAAATAAAAAATGCTACTTGTTTTCTTGGCTTTTGAATATCAACATACTTAGTATAGGGAATTGTAATATGTATACATATGAACGTATGAACATACAAATACAAACATATAAATATGCATTTATATGACATATGACAATTGTGATTATGTCACATGCATTTCTATGCAAAATTCACTCGAACAAAGGAGAAGAATACCATCAACCAATCCTTCGAAATAATTCTTAAACAAAATTTTGTGCATAATTTTATTAGATAGACAACAAACAAACTTAAGCAACAAATTACTAAATCAATTCAATTTAACCAAATCGAAAACTATTCAATTAAAAGTTACCCAAAAAAAAAAAAAAAATATATATATATATATATATGTATATATAGATATGTATATACAAATATACAATGAGAGTAAGAATGCAACAATTTTTGTATAAATTGCAGGAAACATTGCATTTTGTCTTTTCAGGCTAAGCAAAGTTATTTTTGGATAAAAACAAATATTATGAAAGAAAAAGAAACCTCATCATCACCATCATCATTATCATCATATCAGAAAACTATACCAATATGCCTGAGGTATTCATATAAACTGAAATCTTTCAACGAAATCTAACCAACGTAATTTTCATTTTTTCCCTCAAAATTATTTCTTCTAAACATTTTTCCATTTTGTTATCTTCTTCTTCTTCTCTTTCTTGCGTATTAAAAGGAAGTTGAATTTAAAACCCATATTCTCATTCTTCCTGCGTTATCCATTTAAGACAATTAAGCTTTTAACACATTCCGCATGATGAAGCATCAGTAAGAAGAAGAATGTCACATTATATATATATAAATGTAAATAAAAAAAAAAAATAAAAAAAAGAATCTATCCTTATCTGTAAAGCAGAAAGAGAAACTCAATTAGATGTCAAAAATTGTTAAAGATGTTTGTAGAAGTGTCTGTATGTGTTTGTGTTCTCTTCCATATATTAAGTTAATATTAACTTTGGTAACAAATAAAGAAATTCGATTTAATGGTCCTTCAAAATTAAACATTAATGACAGTCAATGTCATTTACTTTATATTATTTTATTAAGACGAGAAGATATCTTGGCATCATATTATATGACATTCGACATTAGCAGTTACAGTTTGACTATTTGTAGTATAAGATTTTTCTTACTTTCGAAATGATTTCTTCCCAAGTTAAAATTGTACCGCTTATCAGATAATTTCACATTATTTTTTTATTCACCTCCATCTGACAAAAAGAGATACAAACAAAAAAAAAAAAGCAAGACAAGGCATTTTGTCAACGCAAACGTTCGTAACATCGAGCAGGCAACTTTAGGGACCCCACAACGTATACGTATTCTTGAGCCGCATCAAATTCGGAATCGATTTAAGCATGTTCGTCTGTCTGTCTCACACACTCTCGATCGCAAAAATCGCCTACATACTTAACACTGAACAATGTTGCATCTGGGTTGGTATTGAATACGAATCAAGTGAGATTCAGAGGTGGCGTTCTCATTTCTCATAATGTGTGACAAGAACTATTCGCTTAATCCGCCTGAGTGGCCGAGTAGGCAAGAGTCTTAACTGCCAACTCAGTGGTCGTGGGGATCAAATCTCAACTGCGGTAGAGTTGTGACGCCATCAATAGCGAATGCAATTATCCTACTTGATGGATTCTTAGTAATATTTAGACGAAATTGAATCAGAAAAAAACCAAAATAAATCGTCCAGGTTTTAATTCTTTATTCGCGCCGATTTTCGAATGGTAATTCCAGATTGTTGCTATTTTCTTATCTAAGGGTCAAAACAGTGACCACAAGTGAGTGTACCTTTTACATCCTACATTTTCTCCACATTTATGCGTAGACTTCAACGTAAAAGGCAGCAATATACATTTTTTTTTTTTTACATTTTTCTAGATAAAGTTCATGCCATAACTGAACATTTTCTTTATTTACACAAAGTGGAGTATGTCGACTTATCCCTTGGTCTAAGCTTGGCTTTCCATCTACAACTTTGTTTCATTTTACATATTGAACAAACCTTAAATCAATGATGCTGCTAGGTTTTACTAACTGTTGGTCTAGAGAGTTCGTCATCCTATGCGTAACGAAAAGACTATTTGTGAACTTGATACGATCTATACTGAGTATGTTTCCGGTGTTGTTTTTTTTCTCATGCTCACGTTGAATTAATTAAATCTTTTGCGGAAGCAAATGCTGTTTTCCACCCAAAGAATTTAATTTGAGATTCACTTGTCCTAAGACCGTTGTACGAAAATAACTTATTACTTATGTACTTACCTTCATTCGGAAAATGCATAACTTACTTCCTACGCATTTGCTTCATGATGAAGATGCTAAATGGTGTCACTGATTGACCAATGCATTCTATGCAAATGCTGTTAAAACTTATAAAACTTAGCCAATGCAAATTCAGTTATGAATATTCCAACCGCACTGACTTTTGTAACCTAATCTTTCCATCGAACCACTTATGTTCAATTAACCACTTATGCTCTTTTAAATATCCACCAAGTAATGCTAAGCATAGTAATATTTTTAATTTTTCATTATCACGCTACGATCTACGAATATACAAAGTAATTTTTCTATATTTTCCCCAAGCTTTGGCATATTTGCCTTGATTCAGTGGTATATAGGCTATAGGTTCACTTAAATTTTATAGTCTTAAGGTTTTCTTCTTCTTCTTCTGTGAATGAAAATAATAAAGACAAGATATATATATATATATACAATCTTATAATATAATCTTAAATAATATTCATTTCCAATCCACAATCATTTTCATATATCTGCATAAAAATGCTGAGTTGCTATCGTAGTGGGTGAGAGCAATGAAGAAACAATACAGATTTCTAGAAAGAAATGATTGAAAAAAAAGATGAGGTTAAATATCATTCAGCGCATAAATGACATAACACACAGACACACCGTTGACGTGGTGTCCTCTTCGTCAAAGGTAAATGACAATCATGATGACCTCCTAAAAGACAAAACAAAAAAAAAAAAAAAAAAAAAAAAAAAAAAAAAAAAACGCAAAGAACATCCAAAAAACAAACATATTTGTTGGCATGGAAAAGCATTTACGTTTACATTACCTGTAAACGTATGGCATCGCAAAACCATAGAAACGATTTCAATTCACTTAAACAACCATTTAAACCAAATGGTGCTTAGTAAATAACAACACTCCAGTAAACGCTGTATGTTGCAAATCCTTTGAGAGGTCAATTAAATACAATTCCATTTGAATTGAAATGTAATTGAGATTTTTTTTTTTGTTGTTGTTTTTTTTTTTGTTTCTTTGCACAATAACACAAACATAACATGTATATAATACATGTGCATATATATGTTGTATATGTCAATAAATTGAAACAAAATAACAAAAATAACAGGATAGAAAATGTGTGTGTCCCGTCGTCACCAGGTAACTAACTCATAAACAATAACTGCTGTTTGTTATCTTCTTTATAACTCTTTCGATTGTTTCCAAGTTTTGACATCAGCATTTATAGAATGCTACATGTCACAAACACATTCACATCGTTTTATGTATGTATGTAAATAGGCTTAAGCAACTTTATTTTTCACGTATTCTCTTCTATCTATATACCTATACTTGGTATTGGTATTGGTGTATGTGTGTGTGTGTGTGTGTGTGTGTGTGTGTGTACGCCTGCCTGTATTTATATGATTTCGTTTTTATGGGATTTATACAAAAAACCTATAATTTATTTGAAGGATTTAAGTTTTTGACATAACAGTAACTCGCAATAACCATAACTGTCTAGAAGCATCAGACGCAAAGTATTATAAATGAGCTCACCTGTGTCAATTTTGTGCAAACAGTGATGGCTACGATGATGATAATGATAGCATAAATTATTCAAAAGCTTTTCTATATTGATTAATTATACCGTTACACTTCAATAATTTATCATAAATATATTCAATTTAGACTGAATCTACGAATGTTTCTACCTACCACGAATATGGATCATTTTGACCCATAATTTCGTGAAATCGTTAAAGCCGCATTATTGAAGATAGCAAGCTAAAAAATTGATACAAATTTTCCTTGATCTTTTCCTTTCTTCCATATGGCAAGCATTCACATAAACATATCACGCCCACTTTGCAACCTTACATTCTTTATCGATTAAGGAACGTCTGTCCGACATTGCAGATTCCCATCTTCATTATTATAACTATAGTGTTGCCGTAAGGGTCGACCAGTCCAATTATGTCGAATTATGTCATCAGTAGATCAAAAACTAGATGTAGAAAAAAACCGATTATGCGAATATTTAAAGCTCTTTTCAAAACAATAAAAATCATGAAAAAATATTGGACCTTTACATGTTTTATGGCCATTTTGTTTTAAGGCGAAAAGACCATATTGATCCGCACCACAGTAAAAGAAGGAAGAAACTGAAACTTATTTGGAATAGACGGCTACACTCACTCCGCGACCAGCTCATTTTCTCTAACTTACTCTGGTATTGACAAACTTCAGTAAACTTCGGCTTCTTTTGATTTCCTTTTACTCTAATTTCTCTTTACTTAATCCTAACGCGCTTAGCCTAACTTACTCTAGTATTGACAAACTTCGCTAAACTTCGGTTTAAGCTAACTATTCTCAGTTTCTGTTGATTTCTCTTTACTCTAATTTCTCTTTACTTAATCCTAACTCGCTTAGCCTAAATTACTCTAGCACTACCGCTCAGAGACGAAGAACCTATGAGGCCAAAACAAGGGACCACTTTGGTTCCTCACAATATATTATATATCTATATATATGTATATAAACACGGAATTGTGGTAGTATGGATGTATTTTTCGTGATCATAAGTAGATTTTTATAATTTCCATAAAGTAAGGATCGATTAGCTCACAATCGTTTTAAGAGACAGTAAGAGATAATAGAAAAAATCGGTAAATGTCAAAAAAAAAAAATAAATAAATGATTTCCAATTCAATTGAAAGCACCGGCAGTACTTTTTAGTTAACCTGTTAAGTTTATGTATATTTTTTTTTTTTTTAAGACAAGCATTTCTTTGTTCTCTTCTTTATTGTTGCGCTTCTTTACTAAATCTATTTAATTAACAAGTTGTTAAGAACAAAGTTCTAAACTCATTAACTTTTCATCATCAATTTATCTAAATGATACAAATCTAAGAGCATTATATCACCATTACGAAAAGGCGAGCAAGCCATATAACGGTGATAAATGCGGGTTGTGAAGGAAATTCATATTCCAGAAGTTTACATTTAGTTAAATTATAAATGAAGACTTTTACAAAATAATTGAAAAAGTATTACAGGGACAATAACAACAGGAACAAGTGACAAATCACTACTTGAGCACGGCTTTAGATATATGATATAAGATTCCCATGTATTTCTTGGCACTGCATGAAAACACATTTATTCTAAATCGGATAAAGAATATCAACAATAATTTCATATATACATATTGTGAGGACCCAAAGTCGTCCCTCGTTTTGGCCTCACGCATTCTCCGTCTCTGGTGAGGGGAAGGGAGTGGTAGGTTAAGATAGCATAGGAATAGCATAAGAATAGAATAGGGTAGAATAGGCTGGTTTTAGTTTACGTAAATTAGTCGTGTTTGAGTGCCGAAATTAGACCCTCGGTGAGTCGCGTGTTAATTATAAGATAAAGTGAAGAAATAATTATGGAATAAATGGAGAGTCTTTGTAAATATATAATTTCGTGGGTTTCCTTCCCTGGACCGGCTGAGCTGCCCCAGTCTTAGGGAATAGGTCGAGACGACCTCGCAATATATAGTTTCATTGGCAAAAAAAAATTATTCTTATTAACAAGAGAGGGACTCGTTATGAGTCAACCAAGATATTACTTTTCTCTTCATAAGTGCCTTTATGGAGCAAGACGACTCTAAAGATTCTTATTCTATACAAAGGGGATTTCTAATCGAAGTCGTCCGTTCAATGCATAACCTAAAGTTCCTGACAAGAAATTTTATTGTTCTGCAATACAAATTGAGTTATCGCCAATTAAATAGCGCGACGACTCTCAGAAGAAGCTCTCTCAGGTTGATCGACACCACATCAGCACATGCTATCGTAGAATCGACGGTGTTAAGAGGAAACTTAAGTTTCTATATTAAAAAAATTTCTACCTTACCCATTACTGATGCTGACACTACCTGTTTTTTTTTTTAACTAATCATTCAGGGATTGTTCAAAAAAGGGTAACGAAAGGAAGGGGCGAAAGAGATAGGAAGTGAACACAGCTTGGGGTATGTATGCCCGATAGGCACTTGGCTCGCTATTAACTAACGAGCAGTTATTATCAGCAGTGATCACTACCGCACAACACACAAGCAAACATAACAGCACATATCACAAAAGTATCTCCAATGGGAACATACCGTCCCCTTAAATTAAATATGCAGTCGGATATACACTAATCTTCCACAGAACTTTTCATTGTTTTCGTGGTTTGCATTTTCAACCATCGTTTCTCGACAAATTTTTATATAACTCAGGAAAGCAATTGAGTAATGCTTCCGCTAAATGATATTTGGAAATTTTAAGCTCTTTCTGTCGGTTGTCAGGACGTTATTTTTTTAGTATAAGCCATCACTCGTGTAGCGGGGTGACTGTAAAAAGAAGTGAAAAAAAAAAGAAGAGGTAGCCGCAGCTTAGTGAATGTGAGCCACGTTACACACCGACTTACCGGCTAAGTACTCTCTGTAGTGTGTGGAACATAATTGATCATAGTTACAGCTATAGCACAATAAGGTACATACCCACCGCGAATGCTGACGTGATTTTTATGCACTCACCTATTCCTGCATTCGTTTAATAAATCTGATCCGATAATGAAATACATTTATGTAGAAAAATTTAATTTCAAGTTTAGAGACCAATGCATTGCATGAGGAGGGATGAGAAGTGCAAGTAAAAATATTGCTGAGAAATATGGAAATGGAAGAACAGTGTTTGTCAATTGTGTTTGCTTAAACTGTTCGTCACACGTCCTATGATCTATAAAAAAAAGCAAAGACAAAAAAAAAAAAACCTCAAAAAGCTAATAAAGTAAGTACATGTAACAACCTTTAAATAATATCTTATTTACAGCTCATATCCCGTTAGTCATAGCGTTAGTTATGCACAACTATGCGAACAAATACAAATACTTTTTACTATTTGTTACTAAAAAAAATATAAATACAGGACGGACGTATAGTTCACAAGTGGTTTGATCTTAAAGAATGAATGTTTGCAAGTACGCCCTTGGATGTGTTTATCTATTCCATTCACTTTTCTACTTCTTCTTTTTCTATCAATTTCATTAAATTACCTACAGAACATTAATTCTATGAACTAAACACAATTTCAAAAACTTTTTCTATGTAAATATATTTAATATGCAGATACGTATATATGCCTTTTGTATACATACTTGCTTTGCTTAGCCTACATACATATATATATATGTGTGCATATGTAAAGCCATGTGGCTGCATACTATATTTTAAAACGTATAGAGTGAGAAAAAAGAAAAATTGTTTTTTAAAACAAAGGCTTTTGTATGAAGTAAATTGAATATCCTTTTCGTATATATATATACATATATATATATATATATATATATGTACATACATGGCATCATGGACGTCACATATGACATGTGACTGCATACTGCATTATACGAATAGACTTGTTTAAATATAATCTAAGCTTAAAGACTCAAATATAAATTTGGTTTTAAAATCCCTTTGAATACTTAAGGTCCTTTTAAAAGTGTGTGTTAATGATTATTATAAGACTAGAAACTTTCCATCCAATCATTCTTCGATTATTGATTGATATTAATATTCAAGATTTACTTTTAATTTCATAGATTTTGTTTTAGCTCAAATCCCTTATGAACACAGATGCTCTTCTATAATCACTTGATAAATGCCTTAATGCCTTACAATTCCTTCATTTGCGTTAGAGATGGTGACGAGGGGGAGTGACGACTTAACGCAAAGTTAAAAAGAAGTTTTTTTTAAAAAATTCAATAGAATAGTTCGGCCGGCAATTATACTAAGGGCTCTATTTATTACCAGAATCAAATTTCTCAACTCAGTTACTAATAATATTTCAGATACTAGTTTAAGATTTAAGTTAAATTTCTTAAGCAGCTCAATTTAAAGATCGTAGCGTGCTTACGCGATATTTATTTGGTTACCTTCGTTCTAACAAAGATTACCATACTTTAGCGCAGTGTTATTATTGTTATCATTATTGATTTCGCCAGAGAAAGTCTTCAAGTATTAACATCTAAGGTCATCGGTTTTAAGTTGAAAAGTAAAAAAGAAAATTCATTGTAAGTAAAACACTTCAAAGAGAAAGTACTATCCACACTATAGACAGACAGTCTTCCCCATGAAATTTAATTCTTAAGTCTTTTTAGTTGATAGGAAAACGATCATTGTTAAAACTTTTACGTTTAATTGTATTAATTGTCACATTCGTTGACTACTACTATTGTAACATTCTCAGTCGTAGTCAATTTACTATAATGAAAAATGGAATACATTTAAATAATTGTTTTTAGGTAAATTTGTGGAAAAAAATATTATTCTTTAATATAAACTTAATATAAAGTTTTCTGTAATGCTTCGCAAACACGTCATTTTAATCATTTTATCCTTTATAGGATAACGGTAACACAACTTATTATATCCAAGAGATATTTACAATTTCATATGAATTTTAATTGATTTCAATGGAAAACTGCTTGCACATCATAAACTTCAATTATAGTTAAATTAAATAAAAATAAAATTATGTTTTACATTCTCTCTATCTATCTCTCTTTCTTTTTTTTTTCTTTCTTTCTCTCTCTTTCTCTCTCTCTTTCTCTCTCTCCCCCCTCCTTATTTTTAATGTTCAATAATTTCTATATAAGCAGTATGTAAAGCATACTGTTTCCGTAGAAGAGTTGCCAAGTTATATGAATATTATAAAACACCAAAATAATGCATAAATGTCAAAATTCATTACCTCCCATTATATGGGAGAAATGGTGCATTGGATATCTTATCGATAATTCAAAAAGTTGTCTCTAGATTGCCTGGAAATCGCCAGAAATTTACGATAGTCTAACATTAGATTGATCTATGACAGAGAAAGTTCCGATAGACAGAAAGTCGCCAAGTAGCATGCAATCTTCGAACCCTAAATTTATAAAGTGACTTTTGTAAACACTATCAACGAACCCGAGCATACCGCTTATCTGCTTTACTGTTACTCCGCATTAGCAACAAATGGGTGGAAATCTCTAACTAGACCTAATATCTTAGGGGGTTTTCCTTACACCGCAATCAAAATGGATCACCTGGTCTCTTCACATCGATGTGTTTCGCCCACATCACGAAGTGAGAGATCCTCTTGTTTGCTCTTGTTATGCTTTCATAGCAGACTTACATTGTCATCGCATCCAGACCGCCATTGCCACTCGAACTAAATTGTACGATGTTGAAAGGGGGGGGGAAGTCATCCCAAGGGAATATTCGTAATGAATAAAGAATTGAAAACGAATAAGTTCTTAATATAAAGAATTAATACTAGGGCTCGTAAATGTTAAGCCCCGACATTCCGCAGGTGTACTGAACTTTAACATGTCATAAATTGCCGTAGACGGACTGAAAGTAAGCGTACATGGCTAACTAATATCTCTTTCGAGTTTAATGGGCTCTCTATCTAGATCGGGTCGTAGGTGAGAGAAAAAAGTGTTTCCATCCTTCACTCTTTTTTTTCTCTTATTCTTGCTGAGAACAGATTTTCTAAGTGTTTGCCTAAGATGTGATCCTTCATCACTAAATACTGAATTTTATGATATATAATAATTTCGAATAAGTTATACTAAGGTAAAATTTTCGTTTTTCACATTTTTTTTTTTGCAGATTTCGTCGAACTAATTATCGGTATGAGTCATGGAGAGACTAAGGTAAGTACAAACTTTCTCTATTTAAATTTTTATCACTTTGACGCTCCAGTCCCATACATTCACATCAGGCATCATAATTAAAATATATTACGCCCGTAAAGCGATAAAAATGTCGCTCTCGATAATTATAACATATAGAAAAGTTCTTCTAGTGCTTCTCTAACAAGACACGTATAGAAAGAATTGAACACAATGTTCATTGCAAACACTGAAAATGAAATTTTTCTTTTTTGCATATATCTTAACGAGCATGTATTAAATTGCCAACAGCTATAATATAGATTTAAAAAAAAAAAAAAAAAAAAAAAACAATAAATTTTGAAATGCTTATATAATCCAATAAACCAGAGAATATCGGTAAAATGTAAATGTAAAATAAAATGCAATTTATTAGGAATTATTTGTAAACTTGACGTGTCAGACATTCATCAAACATCATATCGGATAGGTTGATTTAGGTTGGACCAATTGAACGATTTGTCAGAAGAACGGTGGTGAACTTGACGAACAAAAGAAGCACAGAATGTAGAAATTAACCGCCGAACCAGGGCCCAAGCCGACGGCGGAAGGGACGCCGAAGGGGATTGGATAGGCAGATAAGTAACTGGCTAAATGGCTAGCCGAACAGATACGAATGAGCGAAAGGATGAGAGGAGAGAAGAGAGAGGAGAACGAATTAGTAGAAGATAGACGACTAACTCTAACCTGTATAAATAGGCAATTGATTGATACCAACCCTACTACCTGATCGTGGTGTTATGAAAATTTATTTATGTTACTTGAAATGTGTGTTGTGGTTAAACCAACACATTTAACCAAAACTTTTTTTTTAATAAAAATGCAAAAGCTTGTAAAACTGAATGAATCGATTCAAATATGATATTCCCCTTGTCGTTTTTTCGCTTTACATTATTTAGTAGCTATCTGGGATGTGTGTTTGAAAGGATACATGTGCGTGTAACGGCTCCTCGTCGCCGCAGCAATTGATGTACTTTAGAGAGGCAATCATAACAGTATTATAATGGGAATACAAGAGAATATTATTTTTGAATTATATAAAAAATTTCAATTTCATCTTTTTTTTTTTTTTTTTTTTTTTTTTTTTTTTTTTTTTTTTTTTTTTTCTTTTTGTTATCATTTCTTTTCTCAATATCAATTTCTTTGAAAATTCCTTAGGGAATAAAATATTTCATCGGAGATGTACTATCGCATGGGTTAAGAAAAAGAATAAAAGAAACAAAATTTTTCTTGCATTACAATAAATGATGAATTGCTGCACCTAAAATACGCGCATATGCGTGTTCGTGTGCGTGTGTATGCATACATCATTCTTAATCTGCATTACATTAAATATTGAACATCTCTTTATATAGTTTTCTTACTTATCAAACATATGCAAACTATGCTCAGAATATCAAAACATATTTCCAAGCAATTGATTGTGATATGATCCTCACATATTATGTTTCCTCAAATGCTCGAAGCATTATTCAAAAAGAAAAACATTAAGTAAAAGAACATTGAATGCAATTGTCCGGTTAAAAATGAATGTATTGTCGATTCTTATTAAAACACATATCTCATTACAGTCACCATAATATCTTCATATGCAAGATATTAAGTCACTGCATTAAGTTTATTCAACAGATTTAATTGGTGAACAGCATTAAGCCGACAATCCATCCTCTTTCTCTCAACGTGCTTAGCTTATGAGTTTTGATTTTAATACCGCCTAACACCGCCTATAGAAAGTGCTTTTCCCAAAATCAATCAAATATGCTAGAGCTTATGTGTGCTTATCTCTCTCACTATCTTATTTTCTCTTTATACGATTTTTTCCATTAAAAGCTAAATTTTTGACGGAACTCGTAAAGAATTTTCCATAATTGAGCACAAATTTTATTACAACCATTAAAGTAACATCTACAGGGTTATCGGATTCATAGAAAAATATTTCAATATTTATTATCTCGCTCTCTCTCTCTCTCTCTCTCTCTGCCTTCCTTTTCGAATCACTCATATACCAACTGTTTAAATAAACTCAAAATAGCTTTTCTCAAAAAAAAAAAAGAAATAATAATAATTTAATGTCTACTGAAAGTGCTGTTCGCTGTCAGCCATCTCTTAGGCAGGATATGATTTCCATGAAAAATTAATCATATAATCTGGCATAAGAGAAAACAAACTATTTTTTTGGTTTTATTTCTTTGACTTTGTATCGGTTTTGGTACTGACGATGAAGGTGCTATGAAGGTACTATGAATTAGGGATAATCGTACACTTCAGTATAAGTTTTGTCGTTTGTAAAACGAGATCAGTGTGCGTTGGTTCAAATCTCAATACTGTAAAGTCTATTCTGCTTGCGTCTGTAATGAGTACACCGTCGGTAAAAGCATAACATTTACCGGTTTACCGACGAATCTACTGCAACCTGCCTATCTCTTTCCTCACTTCTTTCTGGCCGCTACCATGTTACACAAATAGGCAACACTTCCCAAATATTTGGTGGTATTTGGGGAAAAAATTGGTAATTAAACCATGCGAACCACAAACAAAAAACTAACTTGTAGCTTGTGTGCTGATGAGTCTGTAACGTCGTTCAAGATACGAAGAAAGAACTGTTTATTGGAAGACACAATTAGAAAGTCATTGAGTCATAGAGTGAAACCAATGATTAGTTGTTTTATCTAATCAATGCTCCGAGAAAGGTAGCACACTTTTGTTCAAACTTGTCAATCTTTCCTATCATGAGGATTCGAATGTCATCACACTTAACAATCCCTATAGGCGTGAATGGTAGCATTTCCCTCGTAATGGTGTCACAATACTGCACCCAACTTCAATTAAGATAACATATTCAAACGAAGAAGCCGTAGTTTAGGAATTGCTGACAAATACGATTACTGTGCCGTTTCTAGAAAAAGATCCTAAGGACTTTTTGTAATTTCAACAACAGGTTTATAGAGAGAGAGAGAGAGAGAGAATATAAAGAAATATTCCAAAATTTCTTGCCAGAACGTTTGCTTTGACGTAATTTTTTTTCGTTTTTTATCCAAGTCACAAAAATTTTCATTGCAATTACGTAACTCATTTGGCACGTATTTTTTTTTTTTTTTATTTTTGGCCCATTTTTTTTTTTGGTACATTGCTCTTAATTTAAAACAAAAATCGATAACAATTTTAATTAAGTAGCTGTCTCGGCATCCGAAACAGTTTGATTGTCACTATTTGTGGGTTTTTGTTCATCTGTTGATCCGCAAACCAAACAGGGGTACTTTTCTTTCAAAACTAACCGATATTTCGGATGACTTATGAATAAACGAAAAAAAAAAAAAAAAAACAAAAATTAATTGTTTTAATTAACATTTTGTACACTGTTCACTACTTACCTGATACCATATACAATAGGATTATATACAGCACTGGTTTTAGCAAAAGTCGCCCCCCATATGGTCGCCGTAGGCGTAAGGCCTTCAATTTTAAATAAGCCAAAATAACAAATAATTAAATATGGTGTCCACGCCATAAACCATAATGAAATTGTGGTCAATGCCACTTTCGCTAACTTAGCCTCGGCACTTTTCTCACAATCTTCCGACGACCGAAGAGATTTTACATTCATTTTTTTAGCCTGCTCGCGCATTGCCTTCTCATGGGCGGCAACGGCCGCAATAATAAACCAATACGAATAACAAATGAGGAACAATGGTGTATAATAAACGCATAATGAATAAGTGATTAAGTAAGAACGTGGATTCCAATCACGTGTCATGTAATCGATTGAGCAGGCAGTTAAATTACCTTCGGGTACATAGCTGTAATAAAGGCCGGCCCCCCAGGAAAGAAATAAAAATATTATTAAAACAAAAAAAAAAAAAAAAAAAAAAAAAAACTAAAGATTTCTTGTCACACAACACTTACCGACTCCACCCGATCATAGGCATTAAAGTCCAAAATGTTGCAAACAACCAAATTATGGCGATTTTCATTAGTGCCAAGCTTACAGTCATAGGTCGACCGGACATCCCTTTAACAATGACATTGTAACGATCTAATGCAATCATACACATCGACCATATAGATATGAAGCCAAACATAGAACCGCAAATTGCGTAAATGTCACACCATAATGGACCCAATATCCACGTTTCAAAATAAAAATTAATAATCATTATTGGGGATTGGGAAGCCATCATACAGAAATCGGAAAAAGCCAAATTTAAAACCAAAAGATTAGCCGGCGTACGCAACGATTTTGTAGTACCGAATATTAAAACCACCATCCCATTGCCGCACAAGGATATAATCATGATAACAAAAGTGAAAACACCCAACATTTGATTCATTTTAGTATCCATGGGTGGGAAACGACCCCAATAGGTATTTACTATGTGAGCCATATCGGGAGTAACCTATTTATACGCGTCATTAAAAATTATCATTAAAATAATTAAACACTGAACCGAGAGTTTAACTTACTTTATCCAAAACGGACCCATTACCCAATTGAGCCCCAAATTTAGGTATTGCGAAAGTATTCATTTTGATTTCGTAGATAAATAACTTTTTCAACACCTATCACTATTTAAAGGATTTTTACATTTTCTAAACTTTTCTTTTTTATTCTTTCCGTATCAGTATTTTTTCCGATTTATTTTATATGATATTTTTCGTTCTTGATTGTATCTGATCAAAATTCATTTCTATTACTTTGCACCTTTTTATAGCAAGTTTTCGCTATTAATTTGATTAGTGATTTTGTTCTTGTTGCTTTTGTAACGAATACACACAATTTGGCAATGCATTCAACTTATCATTCCGTTTGAAACGCTCTGAAGAATAACACGACATAAGAAGTCTTGAACAGCTATAGTTAGGATCATATTCCTCTAAATGGTCAAAGTTTAGATCTATGGGAAGAAGAAAATCTCGTCGAAATTCTCTTAAAATGCTAAGTGAAGTTAACGTGAACCAAGTCCTCACATATGTGGACATAAGTTTGCACCTAAAAGAAACCGTAAATGCATGATGTTTTTCGATGCATTAGGGCTCGTCCTACTTTCAGTCCTAGAATTTATTCCTTTGATCAACATAAGTTATAATTATAATAGTAACAATAAAAGTAATTCCGAAATTTGATCCACTTGTTCGATTGGATTATCTTTACATACCTTAAAGCCCTGAAGCCCGCCTCTTATCTCAAGAATTTACATCTCTTGCTTATTTCCTCCTTTACAATAATCGCATATTTTATCTAACGTTGCGAGTAATGTTTTTCTACTTCAATAACTAATTCAAATTTGTTAAAAAGAGTCGCATTAAAATGACAAACCTGTCACTTTGCAAGGTTTAATGTCATATTTTCTTTTCTTTTCTTTTTTTTTTTTTTTTTTTTTTTTTATTCTCCCTCTTAAAATTTCGTTATTTACAACATACAGTTGAAGTAAATCATAACCCTAATGCTGGTTAGCAAATACACTCGAATTTAGTTATCCATTAAGAGAAATTGGGATAGCAAGCGAATAGCGACAGCTATAAAGGTGAGATGAAGAGAAAACAAAAAAAAAAAAAAGAGTAAGTAAAAGGTGAAGTATTTTAACTTCAATTATTAATAAAATTTTCAATATTTTTTTTTTTTCACCCCAAAGTTTTCTTGGTTTTTTAACGACCCATTAAACTTAAAAGTTATAATAATATAGAATGAATAACGAGAGCAAAGAGTAAGTCAGCAAAAAAAAAAAAAAGGATAAATTAAAAGTGTACTAATAAAAAAAAAAAATTTTTTTTTTCTTTTTTTTTTTTTTACTCAAAGTTTGCCTGATTTCCATAAGCAGTTAAAACTAGAAATTATCCACAACACTATGTCCAACACTATGTTGGTGTTTAATTAAGAAAAACACCCGGTAAATAAATAAAAACATAAAATAAAAGAAGAATAAATTCATTGACTTCACACTAAAATTTGTCTTCAGCTTCAGCTCCAGCGGTCGAAAAATATGTTGTTATCTTCACAGCAAATAAATTAAATCGAAAACAAATTTATATTTTGAGAAAAATTAATTGGAAAAAATTCAAGCGTATCATTAAAACGAGAACAATATAAATATAAAGAGGAAATCAAAATCATTTGTAATTCCGTTAGGATTCACTTTTACAGCCAAAAAAAAACAAAAAAATTCTATTTACAATCCTTTTTAGTACAGTTCGCGGCCAATAAAAATATTCTCGAATTGCAAGTAAGTTGTCTGAAGAGGAAATTGTAACTGAACTCTAAGTTCAACTCAATCTCTTCGGCTACTCTTCTATTGTTACTGTATAATAAACAGTATAGGGGTTAAAAGTAAAAAAAAAACTACACTTTATTTGGATCGAATTTTATCAATCATATTATTTGTCTGCCGTGGGGTTAAGCCCACGGTTAAACAGGCACCCATGTTAAACCCAGGTTACAAATCTGTTTGTCTGTCAAATTTTATGAGACCTAAAAAACTACAACTCTATTATCCGATACAGATAAACAGATTGACTCGGATCATCATCGTAAAGGACAATTTTCGATAGCATTGATCACTTAATCAAACCATTTTTCACCGCCATTGCACTTTTCGAAAGACAAAATTTCCATAAGCTTGCGAAAATTCTTTAATGCATCTCTCATATTTTTTCACTTACATTATCCACATATGGTTCCATCCCAGAACAATAAGCGAAAGACTTTTTCCGAAGTAATATTAAAAAATATCGCATAGTTTATATTAATTATATATTTTATTGATGTCAAACGTCAAGATGGGGTGAACATACCCTACGCCGACAAGTGATTAAATAAAATTAAATAAAAACAAAACAAAAGTGATAATTGTCATGTGGCCGTTAAAAATGTTGCGTGTCCCTAAAGCTTACTTACTTTTCATTATTTTTTGTCCACAAACAAATAATTGAGAGCACATAAGTGTTATCGTTTCGCTTGCAATACACGAAAATGCGCAACGTGAAACTCTAAATTAGTTTGATTACATCTGTACTTTTGCCATTTGTTCTTCCGGATCATCCTACTCTTCCCCTTTGACATTGTTTTCTTTCTTTAAACAATAAATTAGAAAATAAATGAATTGCGCATTAAAGAATGTTCTTAATGACTTAATGAATCAATGTCCATTTATTGGGAGATATTTACGAGAATTTTAATAAAAGAACAAAGAAACACCTCCAAGCGAGCAGACTGTGCATCCGGGACTGTATGCAAACTCATAATTCGCGGAAGGTAGGAGGTTCCTGCCTGGCGGCAAGTTAAGAGTAGGAAAAAAGCCATTCATGGCCATCAAATCGCAGCAAATACTCGGATGCAATTACTAAGCTAGAGTATGAAATCTTCCAGGTCCTCTCCCAGGCGCGACATTCATCAATCAATGAGGGATTTGGTGCAGAACAAGAGAGGACCACTGGGATTTACAAAAACAAAACGGAAACGGAAAAGAGAGGTAAAGAAAACATTAATAAAGGGCGAAGAGAACACGCGGCCTTTGCTCTTGCGAAAAAAAGCAAAATCGCGCTAGAAGTAGAAGAAGAAGACAAAGAAGTTTTAAAGAAAGCCAGCCAGGATGGAACTTAATATCAGAGCCAAAAACCGTAAGCAATTGTCATTGAGAAAAAATTGAAAAAAGTCAAGGAAAAAGATGACCTACACAAACTAGAAGAGAATTTGGTTAAAATAAAGGAAATCAAAAATGGCGAAATAATGTTTCACTCAAAGAAATCTCTCGCAAAAAATTCGATGAATGGTAGGGAGGATATCGGCATTTTGGCTTGGCGAACAATCAAAGATTAAGCTTTTTGGAAAGGAGAATACCATTGTGATTGAAGATTTAATCGACGTAACGGGTCAAGAGAGGTAATAGCAAAAGCATAAAATAGGCCCAAGTGCGATAAAAACTTAAAATACCGCCTTCCAGTCAAAGCTTCAACATTTCCCCAACTTACAAAAAAAAGCAAACCAATGTATGGTAGATTTATGGAACGCTTACATAACTTAAAAATCAAATATTTCTCCCATCAGTGTCAGTTGTAAACCAGATGCCGCAATGCAGATGCAGTTCGCTTTTATATTTTGACAAAGTCATTGGGAGCTTTTATCCAACTGTTTCGGGGAATTAAAACCGAATTTATATTCGCCAATCCACATATTTCAAGAGATCAATGGGGGCTTTTATCGAACTGTTCCGAGAGTTTTAATTAAAAGCCAATTTTATATTCGACAATCCATAGTCAATGGGGCCTTTTATCGAACTGTTTCGGGAATTTCGATTAAAACCACAAATTCATCTCATTCATGTTAATTTTAAAAATCATTTAAATCTTTGGAACGCTCACAAAATATGTTTTAAAGTTGAAAACTTTCTTCTGTTACAAAATATCTACCTAAGAACTTTGCTTTCAAGCGACCTTGTTTGCTATGATATATTGTGTGATGAAGCATAAGGATTCTTGTTCAATATCCTTATGCTCGAACGTTAGTCGCGAACTATGTTCGATTATAGTCATCGGTTAGATATACAAGCAAAATGTAATTAATCTTTTACGGTTCCTTTCCTGCCAGACTGTGCAAATTAAATAAATTTTTCAATACAATATAATCCCCAATCCACAAATATGTAGTGAAAATACCAAAAAGACAAGGGTCCAATTGTGAACTGGACGTTACCGTCAATTCAAGGGTGATATCGGATGCGACCCAAAAAAAAAAGCACCGATTGCGTCGCGAACCTTAAATCTTGGGCTTTCTGGTTCCCTATCCTTTTTTTCCCCCTTTTGTTTTGTCATTTAAAGTATATATATATTTAAATGTATATATATGTACATATGTTTATATAAAATAATATATATATATATATTTCTGTTGTTTCTTCCCTTTTTCCCCATTTTCAGTCATTTGTATGCAAATAACTGCAAACTGTTTTAATATAAATTTCATTTTGTAATCTTTTTACAGAATTTCATCAAAACAAAACAAAAAAAAATAAAGAATTTAATGAAAAAAAAAAAATACAATAAAAGGATACAATTTATTTTTTCCCTTGTCCGGTTTTTTTTTTTTTTTTGCTTACCTTTTCTGAGTACGTATGCATGGGTGCGAATGTGTTTATGTATAATTGTAAATTAAATTAATTTCAAACCATAAGAAGAAAGAAATTTCATTTGTAAAGGAGTTTTTTCAAATAATGAAAAGAAAGAAAAAAAACTAAAATAATTAAATTCTCATTTACATGTATTTACGCATGTATATATAACATTTTGCATTGGTAGATAGATAAACACATGCTATTGAAAATATTAATAGCGCTTTTAAAATTATGTCAACTAAAAATTCATTCCTTCTCTTTTATATCACTGATAAAAAACTAAAAGGATTCATATATGTTTTCTAAAATGGAATTGGAAATGATTTCCTTTCGCAAGAATTCGTTGGGTTGTTATGTAAAAATTTCAAAATAAAAATGCTTTTATGCATAAATCAATATCGAATATCGGCTACATTTTAAATTCAAAACGTCTTGGACGAATTGATTGAAAGCGGGATTGGACGTATTGCTGTAACTCTTTCCGTAGGCATACCGGTACGAAACGAATACCGAGTTAGTCCTGAATTTCGTTAAGCCTGTATTTTTTCCTTAAATTTTCCGCTTTGAATGAGTGAAAATTTGCAACAGAACAGCAAATGCTTGGATCGTTTAAATCGATTTGTTTTTTGCTGGAGAAACTCAAAAGTGAATCTATTATTTGTAAATTGACTCTTTTGTGGGCTTACTCGTAGCTACTAGTGCTCCATCAACATCGTATAGCAAACCTTCAAAAATTCTACTTGGCATATATCTTCAACATCTTGACCGGCCGATATATCTGGGAGTTTAGTTTACATATAATGCCATAAAAGCAGACCATTAGGTGACAATCTGCCGGTATTCTCAAATTAATTGAGTATTCTTGGTTCAGTTGCAGTTATACCATTCTCATTCTCAGGAGTACTATCCCGCGCGCTCTAACTTAGATATTACGTTTTCTGAATACGCAATTTTCAAGAAGATCTCATTCAGCAGCATTCCGTAGCTAAATCGACCTTTTTATATACCATTGCAGAGTAATGTTATCCGTATTGGGTTGAAGAAAATCAGTTAAGAATGTATGTCTTTGAAAACAAACAATGGCTTAAATTTTTTCAGTGATTCTTCGGAGCGAGAATAACTCAGTTGACCAGTTTAAACGAGTTTCGCATCGTACCACTAGCCTAAGCATCGAACTACTAGCTAGTTCATGGTTTTGTACTGATGAAAAATATATATGTAACAAATCGTACAACAAAATACATGCATATTTGACCCAAATCGGACAATCCGAAGCATGTTAAATAAAGTCCTGAAGTTCATATAAAAATAATGGATTTCTTTTTCCCCAAATTAATATTTGCAACGGTATCGCTTATAGTCGTAATGGCACTTTTCCCATTTGCTGTACTAACCTACATTTTTCGACATTTTTTCAAAATTTGCTCATACGTATGATTCGAAAAAGAAAGTAAATCTTAAAATCGACCACCACTTGCAGCTCCGTTTGCGTTTTCTTTCTGTTCAAATGCAAAAACCAAAAAAAAAAAACAAAAAAATCGATGCGCAATTTGTATTAAAACTTTGATGTTTTTGTTTTCCATAAATGTTATACGACAATATATGCAATATATATATATATTCCTTGACTTCTTTCTGATTATTACAAGTAGAATTCTGCAAAATGATTTATCCATATATAATGAGATCGATGCATATATATATATATATATGTGTGCTTATTTGAGTTCACCATGAATCTCCATAGATCTAAAATTCAGTTTTCGAAAGGCTTTCTCCTCAGTCACTGCCGGAAACACATCAAAACGACATTAAGAGAGATAATGGCTCATGTGCTCTCTCTGCAATCACAGATATCAAGCGTATCAAATCGCGCACATCCATCAACGAAGAACAACGCAGGGTACCTTCTAGTAAATGGTCATAGTAATAAAGGAATTCCTGCAAGAGAATTATACCGCAGATACTGGATACTGGTCTCGCCAGCCTTCAGTCTACACATCTGAGAACAGCTATTAGAATTCATATGAAGTAGTGCTGAAGAGCAAAAATAAATGTAGCGTTGCATGGGTTGTATGGATTTATTAAAAAATATTGCGGCAATTTTTGTCGTTTATAGCGCAAATCCACTCCATTCTGTTCGTCAATGTTCATATATCGAAAGTTATCTTCCTAACACACATATATATATATATATATAGCATTGTTGAAAATCGATATCGTAAGATGCATTTATAACTCGTGTTCTCATCGAACCGCATCAAATTTACCAGCTGCACCTGAAACATTAAGAAACTAAAAATTCATAAATGTTATTTAATAAGTCTTTATAATGAATTTTAAAAGTAAACCCGACTTGGACGTACGTACGTCCAAGTAACGTTCATTAAGATTGTCTTGAAAGCAGAATCTCTTAATTGTAGAAGCTTTTAAGTAACGGTATCACAAACTATCCGAAATCCGGCCAAGAAATTGGTAAAGAAAAGCTTTCCAGATGTAGTCGGAACTCTTTTCTTTTCAAGTCGACCAAAACTTTATTAACAATTTATTCATATTTTCAGAACACTTACATATATTTCTTCAAGTAAAATGTTCAAAACTTTTTTTCTAAATAAATCATAAATAATACAAATGTTATGTACATTTCTAATGTAAAATATGTACATATATACATAGATATATTCCATGTTCATATTTCATAATAATTCATCATAATATTTTCGAAGACATTTTTCCTACAATTACGCAATCAACGCATACACATACAGTAAATTTAAGTAGAACTGATTCTTTTTAGATAAATAATTTGCTTTGAAAGACAAAAGTTGAAAATCGAACCACAATTCCATCAATTTTTACACGTCACTTGCGGGTTAGGGTACATAAAGTTGACACGGAGGGACTTAAAATAGCCCTAATGTGTCCTGAATCAATGTACGCTTGATAGTCAGCCTTTCTGTCCACCATGTAGTCAATTCCATCAATTTTTTCACGTCATTTGCGGTGTAGGGTACATAAAGTTGACACGGATGGACTTAAAATAGTCCTAATGTGTTCTAAATCAATGTACGCTTGATAGTCAGTCTTTCTGTCCACCATGTAGTCA
>NW_023998417.1:2901147-2923789 GCF_014805625.2 Glossina fuscipes
AATCAATGTACGCTTGATAGTCAGTCTTTCTGTCCACCATGTAGTCAATTCCATCAATTTTTACACGTCACTTGCGGTTTAGGGTACATAAAGTTGACACGGAGGGCCTTAAAATAGTCCTAACATTTTCTGAATCGATCTTGTCTACCACGTGTTCCATGGAGTCAATTCAGTCAATTTTTACACATCACTTCCTGTGTAGAGTGCATTAAATTGACACGGGAAGACTTAAAATAGTCCTAACAATTTCTGAATCGATGTAAGCTTGGTAGCCAGTCTCTCTCGTTCCACCATGTCTTCCATGTGCTCAATTCCTTCAATTTTTGAGCTAATTTCATGTAATTTAGTGCACAGATGTGTTGCCACCAGACCTATTGAAAATGGATTGAATTGGTCCACTTGCGCAACTAGCATACATATGATGGCTTTTTTGTATTCTACAATATTGTAAAAGGTTATACAAAATGATGGAAAATAATCTGATTAATATATATATTGTATAGAGTTATCTACCATAAATGCCTTTTTCAAATGAAAAAGTGATCAACATTTAGCGAATTGAAATCTCAAGTGCGGTAGAGTTTTTAATAAAAGCCGATAGCCTTAGATGCTAGTGCTTTTAAGAGTTTAGTCTTAGAATTTATTTCTGTGGCGAAATTAATAATAATAATAATAATAATAATAGAATATATCTGTGATGACAAGTCAAGATATTTCATTCCTAAAAAGAGGAAAGTTATATGCAATACTAAGCAACTCTACTTTAAAAATTTCCAAATAATCGAAAAACCTGACTTTAGTTTAGTGATTTTAAAATTGTTGACTGTGATAGATAGATAAATGATTATAAAAACTTTTTGCTTTTATTAAAAAAAAACAAATTTTTTTCTTGTTAACTTTTTTTTATAAATTTCAATTTTATATTATGGCGGATATACAGCAAGTTACTGACGAAATTCGCGATACATTTTGTCATTATAAGGAAAAGCAAAAATTGGAGCTTTTAAATACATTAAACGATGTTCGATCCTGTGAGTGCAATCACAAATTTCGCATAAACTCAATTGATAGCCGAACGAAGTCATTTAAACATTTGGCTAGATTTTATCAAATCATTTTGGGAATGTTGATCATACTGCTTATGTTCGCAATATACTTTGTATGGTTGGCGCGTTATTACAATAGATCTCACACTTATGGAGGAGGAGGAGATTGTATGAGCTCTTTCTCTTGGCCTATGAGTAATTGTCCGGTTGCATTTTAAAAGCCTTTGCTGAAAAGATCATAAGAAAACTTTAAAAGGATTGTCGTTTATTGATAATTAATTAACAAAAACAAATTAATTTAGTTGAAAAAAATTATCGTTTATCAATAATAATAATAATATGTGGCGGATCGTCACACGTGTATAATTGAACTTTTATCCGCATCTTTTCAAATCGTGCATCTCTTCAATTTCGCGCATTTTCAAACAAAAAAAAATTGGTAATCGTGCGTCTGTAGTGATCAGAATCGGCAGAGAGTTGTGTCGCACTTTCGTCATTGTAAAAATCTTACGGGCTTATCACACCTTCAAACCAAATGCCATACCGTACAATGACCCCTTACATCAGCTCAAATTCAGACCTTCTACGACACTTTCACGGACAGCACTAATATTTTCGGTCGTGCAGTTGGTTCGATGGTGATGCCGAATTCTGTTGTGGGCCCAGTTCCTTTAAATTGCCTCACAATCTTCTCGATATGAAATGGGCGAATATGTCGACCATAATCTGCTTGTAAGGCGTGGAACGTACTCTACGATAAAATCAGAATTTTTATAGTAAATCTATTATTTTAACATGTCCAGTGGTTGCCAAATTTAAACCACGAAATGGATAACCCTATATTAAAGCTATGAAAGCATCGGAATATGAAATGATGTTCCACCTATTTTATAGGTTAGGTTAAAAAATATAATTTTAACTGAAATGGGTGAACAAAAGATCCAATGCCCGCTATATACGGAAAATTAAGGAGACAGGAAATATAAATTTGCAATAAAAAAATTATTTTAATTTGGAACCATTGAAGCCGTTTTAAAACCGAAAGAGGGCGAAAGGATAAATTGTGAAAACTTTCGCTTTATTTTTTATACCCTACACTACTTGTGGTACAAAGGCATAGTAAGTTTGTGTGGATTTATACAACATCCATCTTTTTGCAATAATCGAAGCTTGTCCATCCGTCTGTCTGTCTTACATTCTAGTGTTCAACCTACAGATCAGGGTTTTTGAGAAGCTTTGATGAAATTTGCTACAACCCGGCAGATTTTGGCTCAATGACGAACGATATTGAAAATAGTTCGGATCGGACGAGTTTATCGACCGCTTCTCATATAACGCCTTATGGTGTTGTTAATTTGTTGTTAATCAAATTTTTTTTTTTATTTTTAGTACGAAACTGAAATTTTTACTTAACAAATTTAATAATTAATTTCCGGTCTGCACAATATTCTTCAAGCTTACCCACTTTTTTGACATTGTAAGAGTTACCATTAATCTTGAAACTGTTATTAATCTCCTTAGCCTTATTTGAAATGTCGTTATAGTATGACTTACCCTGAGCCCTGGCCCGTTGTAATGTTTTTACTTGTATTTTAATGTAAATTCATTTTACTTCTTAATCAATGCTAATATAATTCCATAAATTGCGCCTTTAGTATAACTAAACTGTTTTAATATGACGTTTTCGATGCGTCTTATCATAGCTATGCTCTATGCTTTTCGTAGGAAACTCTACTAAAATTGAATAATATCTCAAATTCACAGTTAAACCACTAAAATCTCATTAACATAACTTATTTTTATACGTATTTCGTTGAGGGCATATACACATATATATATATATATATATCTTTTATGTACATAGTCAATATGTTCAATGCTGCGTTCCTTTTACAATCATAATCCGTAATCATAACTCCCACTAACTACTTAAGAGATTATTTGCGGAAAAAAAAATTCAACCTAAAAACAGTACGCAATACGCAGTACGTGTATGCCCTTGCCTAAGTTTAGATACGTATATGCATCTGTATTTAAAATGATGATAGATGATGAATCGAAAAGAAACGGAAGCGAAGAAGAATTTAATAAGCGACAACGTTATTCGCCTTTTTTTGGTTGATGACAACGATTTTTTATAATTCATACACACATACACACACACACACACATATATATATATATATATACACTCATACATCTATTAACTGATAAAAGTATTAAAAGTATGCACTGATGTCATATATTATATTTGATATTTTGCAAAGGCATTTGCATGGGAAGGAAGCTGTGTGCAATTTTATCTCTTTTTGGAATGCAAAATGGCGAATTATTTTCACTTAAAATATTTGTCAACTTTTTTTGATAATTTTTGTTCAGCTCTGTACTCTTATGACGTCCAGGATGTAATCGTAAGACGCGACTGCCACCTTCTTTCACTCTATTTAAAGAAAAGTAATGAGCAATAGATTTCAAGTCTCTAATGCCATATATCAACAGCTGCTCGAATTGAAATCAAGAAAATGTCAGAATCATATCGATTTTTCTTGTTTTTTCTCTACACTCTTTTTCGATTATAGTCTTCCTTTAATAATGCTAGCGATGCTATGCCAGTAAAGGGGAATTGCCTTTAAAAACTAATTTCGAAATGGTTTTTTATTTTTATATTCGACCCATTTTTTCAGCTCTATTTTCTTTTAGTCTATTTTTTATTAACCATTACGCGCAATATTTTCTTTAACAATAAAAACTATTTCTACGTATTTTATATTCCAAGCTGTACATAGGACTTTCTATAGAACCTCTACATTCAATACTCCAAAAAACAATTTTAACCAATGCGACGTGCGCAGTGCATGGTTTGCCAATGTGAAGTTTTGAGTGCTTAGTACTAGTAATTGGTTGAAGGGATTTCCTAATGTCCCAGTGCAGCGGCTTCGTCTCTAAAAAAAGGAGACATAATGGCCTTTATTTTGAATTCTTCATAAAAAATCATTTTGTTGATCCTTTCTAATGCCTGTTACACGATCAAATAAGTATGAAACAAAATGGATGCTTGTACATGTACACTTGCAACCAACCAGATAACGATCCAGTCTAAATAGATGATGAATTAATATTTGCTGAACTAAAAAATGAATTTTATGCGGCCGTTTACCAACTAAATCATTAACGAATTGCTATCATCAAGGGCGCCTTCCTTTTTGTTGCTGTCCTCGCTCTAGCTTTAATCATTAAAACTTCAACTATATTAATGTGCAAGTTGTTGTTGAGTTCAGTCGGCTACCAAAGCAAAATGTTTACAAAATTTATTTTATATTTTTTGATCGAGACGAAATTATATATTATTTTAGCCTTTGAGGGACGATAAAATATTTTGAGTATGTATAAATTTACAAAGGAAACTTCAGAACGATCTGAAGATTAATTAACCTACCACATCCATCTCATCATAAATCATTATATTTTTGCGAAATGTCAACTTGATGTAAGTTAAAGCAATTTCGGTTTCATGCGGTTGCAGGCAGATCGTGCTCGTTTGCAAACTTGATCTCCACATTCGTCTATTGACCTGAACGTACAAACATAGGTAATTCAATAACTGTTACGTTACTAATAAGAAGATATTAACAGATTTTATGGGACATAACTTGAATGTATTGTTACAACTAAAATGTTCAACTTATTATACCACTTTCTCATCTAAGTGTTCAACTAGTTTATCCAAATTTTTTATATATAAAATTTTTGTAGCTTAGACTGAAGTTTACTGCCAGTGATAGTAGCTTTAAGTGATACTCAAATTTAAAACATTTGTTTATAGTTTTACTCAGTTCTCTTCATCCATTATTGCTATGATTGTTTTTTATTTCCATACGGTTTCTTCTGATCTATCATACTATCATTATAATGCATTAGCTTATTACGAATTTATCAAACAAATTTTCCTTTGTTTTTCTTTCTATTGGATTACGCAATCAGATAATTTGATTGTTTTTTTTTTGCTTTTCATCTTTTCACTAAAGTTTATTTAACATAAACATAAGCTTTCACAGGCAAAAAAATTAAAAAAAAAAAAAGAACTTTTACACTTAATCTAATTCATAGAAGGAATATAGAGACAATGTTACCAAAACAGTTTCATTTTTCCGGCTCCCGATGTCGTAGATGGCTTAGAATTATATAGGTTTTGCAGTTCTGCTAAAGCGGCCAAACCGCTCCGGAGTAAAGCATTGGTGCATATCTTATATGACCAGATGTCTTCAACTGTTTTCAATTCACTTTCGCAAAAACTCAAACCGTCACGAACGTTTTGCAAAATTTCGTAACCTTCTGACTTGGCTTCGGCGACCAGATCATCGTTTATAAAGTCCTCAATTATTTCAATGGTAACCTTTGAATATTCTAAGGCTTCTTCTATCGTTACATTTCCCGTATTCTGTGTAATATTATTTATCGTAATAAGTTTGTTTGTCGCTGTCCCGGTTAAGGCTACGCTTTGACCGTATATTGCCGAACAAATGCTCTGCATGGTTATAAGAAGAAAGTTTAATTTCGAAAATAATTGAAAAAACAAAAATTAAATAAAATAATTAATTACCAATGTCAGCGTAACGAGGACAATAAATTTACAAAGCATTTTTTTTCTTTTTCTATATTTCGGCTTAATTAAACTTAACTACTTAACTACTTTGTGCTTTTCGATCAACTGGAATATTTTTTTTAACTTATAATTATATACCTTTTCGTTAATTGTGTACATCTTATCTGTTATATATTTGCATTGCGTTTCTTATGCGTTAAGATCATTGTACGTCAGAGTTTCTAAAACTTTTTCGTCTCCTCTTTAAATGATAAACCTGCGATTCACTGAAACTGAACTAAACTAAATGAACTAAAATATCGTATATTTGCTGCATGGGAAAGGCGATGGGCACATAGGACGTGAAGACACATAAATATGCTTTGCCGAGGGCAGCTCATTGATCCAATTTGCTTTAATTTCGTGCCAGGATGCGCTCGGATCACAGTTTCGGAACCTACGCCATAGATATTTAGAATGGAATATTTGCTCTTAACTATTCCGATTAGATAAAGGGAAATACACATCCCGTTGACAAGCAAATTGCAGTAAACTGATGCAGGCAGGTCACATTTGGATGGATACATTATATTTGTCAGTCGATTTGTAACGCATATCTACGCCCTATTATCACATATGTTAAATGCAGGCTTGGATTCTAAAACGATTTGTTCATGTCATCTCATACCCACTCTAATAGAGGCACAGCCCTGCACAGTTTCGTAGGGCATATGACGCAGGGACATAGGGTAAACAGATTTGGAACTTTTTTTTCCTTTTAAATGACAAACTCTCCTCATACCTGTAGAAATAGTGTTGAGCAGAAAAGATTATTGGCGGAAAGAATGCGCAACACAGCCAGCTTGAAAATGGCCATAATCTGCTTGTCACGCCCATTATTCCCCCTATATACTTGTAGGTTTTATGTGGGCCACAAAAAATTAGTTACGCCCTCTATTTTTCCAAAATGTCTAGAGCTTAACTTAGAGCCGCTGAAGAAGAAATTGACAAACGAGCTACGTTCGTGTGATTGTTTTGTATTTTTCAAAGACGAAACTCTTTCATTTCAAATATTTTGTATTCAAAATTCATCTCCACTCGGATAGAATTTTCTCATTCAAATTACTCGTCATTGAAAGGAGAAATCAGTAATAAAATGTCGTAGTAGATAGTAGACAGTAACAATATTTACTCAGTCTCTTATTAACTTGTATGAATATTATAATACAAATACCTAAACGCATCCGCTGAGTAAGAAAAAAAACAAATAACAGAAAAATAATCGAATAATAATTTCTTTATTAATTGCTGCTTACCAGTGATTTACAAAAATGAACTACTCCGCATTAGACATTATATGTTCATTATATATAGTTACCTACTACCTAATATTCTGTTGCTGCTATAAATGTCAAGTTAATTACTTAAATGTAAAATAATACACAACACAACATTATTGTTAAATAAATGTCATTTTTACTGCAAACTCTCACAATTAGCTAAATAAACTCTGTTACTAATACAATAAGATTTTGCTATGGAAACAAATGTCATAATTTTGTGTCTATTAATTTCATTATATTGTATGTACATACGCGTATAAGCGTGTGTGCGTATACAGTGTCAAAAAGTTTTACAAAACTATTTTTAAATGTTATATGACACGTAATGCGAAAACGCGCGCACGCTCACGCCATCATTAGCCAAAACTATTTAGTTTTTAATAAAAGTTGACAAAAAAGTTAGTTTTACAAAAAAAAAAAAAAAAAAAAAAATTAATGATTTTATATTACTTCTATACTCATCACACATACATTTACAAGGAAACTTGTTGTTATTCGACATAACATACCTGTTGGTGTAATAATGTTCAGTGACAGATAGGATGGACACTCTCTGGATTTTCGCTCCAATAAACGTTAATTCTCAGCAGTGGCAGCAAATATTTTGCAAATTTTTATTTCTTTTATTAAATATTCTCCTTAATGGTCGATAATTCGTTTGGACATCCGATGAAATCAATTTTTACAGAATTTTGTTTTTTTTTTTATGTCAACCGTATCTGAAGAGAAATCTTTGTTCATGCGGGATGACTCAACATGATATATATTTAAAAATGAACGGCATCCAATATCAGTTTTCCCAAGTCGAATAACTATTTAGCATCAGCATAAGTATTGAGTGTGGCAGTGTCCTTTAAAAATACTTTATCTTTCGCTTTTCCTTTGTTTTGTGCTTAATTCTCTTCTTAACTTCCTTCCTGACAGCTCCTTATTTGAAAAAGCCTGCCTATGAATCAAGATTATTATAAATTTTGAATGAACTTTTTCGAACAATTAGCATAGGCTTATACACCGGCTCTTCGCCTATTCATGCAGTAAGTGACGTTGCATTTTTACACATTAGTAATTGTATGCTGGCCTTAGTTCAAGGTCAAAATGTGTCTCAATTCCAAAAGAGATTCTAGTGATAATCTTGTTTCACGCGAACATTTCGGAAGAGCCTTACAAAAGCTACAGTCCAGTGCGATACAAAACTTACAGCGAATATTGCAATTTTGCAAAGACATTGATTGATTTGCGAAAGCATTATACTCACCTTTGTCAAGATAATCGTCGCGAATAATCCTACATCCTACATACAAAAGTGTTTGCAAATTTGAGAAATATTTGTAACTCAAGGAAAGGAAAAAAAGGTGAAAGGAAAAGGTGCAAGCTGAGAAGAACAACTTCCAGTTATCAAGTCCAAGGTTCCGAATGTCTATCTAATATTTGCCAGACATAATATCATCTATTCAGAATATGACAACGATTTTTGTTTATTTGTAATTTTACATTATGCTAAGTCTTTTGTTATAAAATATTATCGCCCAGTCTGCAAGTCTCTTCAACTAAGACAAGATTAAAAAAAAAGTTTAAGTTCAATTTTTGTGACTACAAGAAAAAAAGTTGGATTACGCTACTTCGGTCCACAACAGTTGTCAAGAGTATATTCTTCACTTCTTGGCGTCACCAAAAGAAGGAAAGAAAGTATATCCCATCTTTCGCTAATAGGTGTAAACTAGTAACGTTCCCTTACAGATTACATAAATGTACGCTTTCATGGTTGATGGACTAACCAATTAATCTTTTGGTTTGTTTTTTTTTTTTTTCGAAAGCGACGAAAGGGATATCTGTATTTAAAAAAAATTGTTTTCTAAAATCATTAAAAGCCGTAGTGTTTATAAAACGAATGCATCTGTTCGCTCTCTCTTATTTAACTAACCCTATAGCATCTTTATTTAAAGCATCCGCTCATATGAATTTCAAGAGTTATTTGACTTTTCTTCTTTTTTTTTTCCCCCAAACACTTTATTTTAATAGTTGTTATGCGCAGTAGTTTTCATTATCATGTAGCGAGAGTGTTCTCCGAGTATTAGAGTTTAATTACTTTCATTCACATATCATTCGACTACAGCTGCTACTATTCTGCTGCTGCTGCTTCTGCTGGTGCTGCTTCCACTCATAAAAACAAAGATTAAACTAAAACTATATTTAATTTAACAACAGTGTGTTCTACTATTTTACACAAACATTAAATCTCTTTCAATAACTAAGGGAGAAGTTGCGTAGCAGATAATAAATGAAAATCTAAAATTATTCCACTGAGGTACAAATGTCATGGCAAATAGAAAACAAACAAAAACAACAAAAACAACAACAACAACAAAAACTCAAAATTTGAATTTGCAAAATATCTCTTATTGGAAGCCCTTACTACTTGCTTACATACACCATGAATACCCACTGATACTTACACTATGACTTACACTACGCACCCCGTTATAATTAGTTTCATTTGATACCCACAAGTGCTGTTTAAAAATAATTAATTTTTTTTTTTATTTAATTTTTATTTTCCGCTAATTAAATTTATGACATTTTGCCCAAAACATAATCACTTAGAGAATCCTTATCCATGTCCATGCATTTATCATATAATCCAAGTTTAAACCACATTCGCAGTTCCAGCGCTTGCGGCTAATTGGGCTCTAGCTGTGGCTTCAGTTTCAATCGCTTTCAATTGATTTTTAATTGTTTTCATTTGCATGCTAGCACAACGAATTTGCAACCAAGGCAATGGTGCAACAGTGCTGCAGCTATCGAAAGCCTCTCCGGAATTGCTCAAAATATCCAAAACGCGTTGTCTTAGATCTTCAGGCAAATCGGGTTTAGACAACAGCTTTTCAGCCTCAGTCTGCAAGACTACAACTTGAAAGAAATATCCGGCCGATAAGCCACCAAAGGGACTGGCCATACCCATTCCCATACCCATTCCCATGCCCATACCCATGCCTGGGTTACCAACACCAGGTCCGTACTGAGCCTGATTTATAATAAAATTTTTACTAATGAAAACATACTTTTCAAAACTTTTGGTCGGGGGGCTTACCTGACAACCGGCAAGTGCGCACACAAATAATAAAGCCAAAGCGAATTTCATTATGATGCTTAGTAACGTTGTTGTTATTTTATTTATTACAGGGAGGATATTTCGTTCAGATTGTTCGTTATTTTCGTTGGAACTACTTATTTCAAGTGCACTGCTCGCTGTTTTTATATCAAACGACCAAGAATAACAGTAGTTTTTTTTTTAATTATCTTTGTAAAGTCTTGCAATTGTTATTGTGCTATGCATCGCTTTTCATCTAATCTTTAAGATATTGTTGCACTTTATGATCATATTTCCTGCTCTTTTTTTTTTTATTTTATTTTGATTTTTTTATATTTAGAGCGCGTGGTTCAGATTAAATTCATTTAACTTTAAAGAAAATGAAATTTGTTCAGTTCTATGCAAAATTTGCTAAGAAAAAAATTTGTATTTCTGCAATCATTTGTGCTATGCACCAGTAACGTGAACCCTGCAGAACTTTAATATAATTGCTTATCAGATGTATGCGCACTTGTTTATTATTATAATCTTGTTGTTTTGTTATACAGTCTTGTTGCTATAAAAATTTTATTAGTATTTGTCTAAATAGCTTACGCAGTTTTCGATTAATTACAACGTCAATGATGTCATAGCATTTTCAAGTATTTAAAATTTAGAATTTTTTTATATAAAAACAACACTTTTAATGCCTTAATTAAAGTTTTGAGTTTTTTTTTTTTTTTTTAATTAAAATTCTAATCAATCTTTACGATGAAATTGTTTCAAGCTCTTTTAATACATAATATAAAGCGATTTATAACAACCCCAGCAAATAAATCGCATGCTATTTATATCTCTATCTCAAAGAGCTACAAAAAATACATACTACCACCAGGTTTCACAATATAAAATATATCAAGTGTGCATAGCAACGGAGTTTTTCATTTTAGAGAAAGGTAATGACTTTTTTCCCGTAAATTTGTTGAGTTAGTGGGTGGACGTGTTACTCAAAGTGTTTGCTTTTAGATTTTCTTTCTTTGCATATATATTTTCATGTACTCTGAGTGTCAAAAAAAAATTGTTAAAGACGACTTAACTCTAGATGTTACAATCATAGGGCTTTGAATAGTGTAGAGCATGCAAAAAAGAATCAATAAAATAACTCAAAAGGTGAACAGATTTTTTATCGGCCTTCATAGCATACCGATTGATGTTTTAAGCTCAAAACTCGTCCCAGTCACTGGTGATTTACAAATTCATAATCTGTCTCATATTCCCGAGAGGCTACCTATTTATGTTGATTTCATTTTGGTCGAAATTTCTGAGTGTAGTGTGAATATGTTAGTTTATGCTTTAAAAAAAAGCCTTTATAATGAGAAAGACAAACAAATCCAATACTATTCCAATTGGAAAATATCCGAATGTTTAAATAATGGAAAATACTTTAAACAACGCAATTGCCGACCAGGAGGATGCATTTACGAGCTCTTGTCTGTGAAAATTGAGGAAGAAATTGGCACTTCCAAAAGCTTTAACTACAAGAAACGAAAAAGGAAAACATGGAAGTGACAATTAACGCGCGAGACATGCATTTATTCTGTGGATAAAATCACTTTACTTAAAAATTTATATCCGTTTATTGCCTTCTAATACTTGATATTTATGATGGATATACAAAAGACTTGTCATCGCGAGCCTTGAAGGGTCAACTTAGACGAAACTTAGACGAAATATTATATGACTGCGACTTTTGTCGAAAAATTTAAAAAATTGCATTTTTTTTCCCCATATAAAGATTTTTCATACAGTGGTTCTTAAACTTGAACGATCCAAACCATTTTCAACGACGTTCGTCCTTGGGCCGAACGACGTTAGTAGATCAAATTTCATCAAACCATTTCAAAAATTGCCACTTATAGGTTAAACACAAATTTACTTGAAGAGACGCCATAAGGGCTAACGGAGAGACAGACTCAATATAATGCGGATCTTAAGACCTTCTCGATGTTACATGGCCCTACATAAACTGAATATACCCTGTACCACAAAGGAATATTTAATACTCTCACTCCCCGATAAAGAAAGCAAAGCAAGTGAGCATCGAAGAGAAATAAGATCTGAACGCCTTTCCCTGCTTTTGCCCTGCTTTACGTATGAAAAGTTTTCAAAGAAATTGAATTCAATTCTCAAAAAGCCAACCTTTTGGCATCTAAGTATTAAATAGAGGCAGATAACAAATTAAAATGTAATTTAAGCCAAATTTACACTCTCCAGATTCATTTGTCCCTCCTTATCGCAGACTTAATCTGCTTGTGCTTAGAAAGGCGGCAGTATTTTCGCAGTCATAAAAGTTAAAGTTTGTTAAAATATGCTTAGATAAGAAAATCATGTTAAAGAGATAAAATTTCTTATATCCAAATAATTATTATGTAATTTAAAAACAAACATAAGTTTTATGCTAATTTATGGAAACAAAAATGTTTATAAATATTTGAAATATTTTCGAAAAACTTCACTCTGTCTGCAAAGTAAAGCAAGAAATGACGATGAGTTTCTATTTAACAAGTCTTGTAACTTTTGGTAAAAATTTTGAAAGTGAAGATTATATTTTAGATATAAAAATCTATTAAAGCATTTTAAATTTTTGCAGCATTCTTTGCTGACTCCAGTCAGGGTCGCCTTCTGGAATCAAGATATATTTTACCTCTACTAACGAACAGAGTAGCGGTAAATAATATTGTCGAGACTGCACAGGCAGACCGCATCCTAAGCCTGACGGAAAAAACAAAGCTTGCAAATAATTCGATGAGTAATCTTCAAAAAATTAAAGCATTTCTCATTCAAAGCTTACAACGTTTACGCAAAAATTAACCAGATGGAATACTACCGGCCCTTCTTCTTACGAAGATAGAAAACATGTAAAATTAAATCGTCCACTAATGCCATGCCATCCATTATGTACAACAATATAAACACTTAAACAACACTTAAAGCAAGAACATTGTGTTCAAAATAATATTAATAAAGTTTAGAGAATGACATCGAATACAGAACAACTTAATGCACGATACACTAATTTTCAATCACTTTCCATAACTTGATTAGGTCAATGAATCCGTTTAATAAGAGTAAAGTTATTATCAATAACACTCAAAAGATTTTATCGCATATATTGATAATAAGCGATAATTCAAGCAGACTAAACGCGACTAAAGTGAATAAAGCAAAATTTTCAGATACGAATTCGAAAGAGATTAAAAACAAGTCAAGGCACACGCTTCGATAACCTAAAAGCGGAAGTTTTCATTCGTTTGTGAGAACAAGCAGTGACCACGGTCTGCAAATTAAATATCCTACCTACCGCCCTACAAATAGTCATGTAACAACCAACTTTTCAAAGGAAGGCATTGTATGGGAAGATTAGAACACGTCACTGTACCAATTATCATGAAAATATCTTAAAAGTTGCAGCTTGTGGATTGAACTCAGGAAAATAGGACGGACAGACGGACAGACAAACTTAAATCAATTAAGCAAGTGATTCGGAATCGATCGGTATAATAAAAGGTTGATCTATCTTAAGTCCTTGGTGGTGTTGCACACATCTGCACACACTCAATATACCCTTGTACTCTATATGGTAAACTTTTAAGCTTACAAAATACTTTCCCCTTTCGATCCTTCCCTAAATACGTGTTTACGTTTTCTTCGCATCATTTTTTTTAAATTCTATTTCGCTGAATCATTGCTTTTATAATAAAATATTCAATTGTAATTAATGGGATATTTATTACCTTGAGGATATTTTAATCAAATTAAGCAAAACTAAACATAAATTTTTATTTATTATTAATATTTATTCTTTTAATGCTTCCATATATTTTTTACATCGCTTGATCATTGTCCGTCCATAATTAACATGAATACAAATTATTATTGATGCTTAGTTTCTTAGAGATCATGGAAACGGTTTATCGGTCAAAATAAACAACAATCCTTTGTATGTTAATGTGTGTAGCATAACCTGTTGGGCCTACGAGTTACACTATAAAAATCACATTTTATGAATGAATCGCTTCAAGGTTAAAACGTGCGCTGCAACTTTCCAAGTGCTTCGAAACAACACGCAATACCTATATAGAAGTATTCTTCAATGTTTTATAAAAACTCATCATCACTAAACCATTGTCAAAAGGCAAATTTTAGATTAATTTATCACTTTTACAGAGCAAATCTTTTCCCAAAATTTATAGCCTTTTAATTTCGGTTGTAAAATATAGAAACTGTAACGCAGCTAACTCTAAGTTTGGTCTGGTTTGCGCTTCCTATTCCTTAGAGTACGCAATTAAGGTACATATTTTTCACTTTCAATTACACCTTCCTTATGTAATTGGTCAGGATTATGTTGTGTAGGGTATCCTGTTCGGACTACCATGAATTGACTGCAACCGATGTCGTCTGCTTTATCTTCTTTATCTTCAGCTGTTGTTTAGCTATTCATATGCTTTTCACTTTCCTCTACAGCCTTATCATCGCTATTAATATTTGATAAGCTTTAGTGCAAGGCGCAAAAACAAGCTTCAAAAACCCCCGGAAAGTGTATAAATTTATGACCAGTTTCAAATTTCGAAGGCATCTAAACATAACCGTGTGTTCGTCGATCGTTCTGCCTGCGGAACTTTGTAGTATCTGAGGTAAACTTTCGCTAATTAGCGAAAATAAACATATCGCTTACAAATTTGAAAAAGAATTTGGAAGGACACGTCTAAAACACTCACACACCTATGACGCAAAAACTTTTTTTTTGAAAATAGAAAAAATCAGCCGCATCCACTCTGAAAGTTAGTTCTTAGTCTTTTTTAGGATAAAAATGATGATTATAAAATTTTCTTACTTAATTTCTTTGTTGTTGTTTTTTTTTTATATCAGGTTAGTTAGATTATTTTATTTATTTTTCTGTTTTTTTTTTTTTCTTTTTTTGCTAAAACTATTCAATTTTTCGTTTTCATCATGGCAAGTTCCTTACCATGCACTATGCTGCAAGCATGTGGAGTGAAAGCCAGGCCATCTATTGATAAAAATGGAAATGCTTGACATTCAGGTTTTTTTGATTTTAGATGAAAATCCCCGTAAATTGTGGCAATCATGATTGCATTGCTTTAACGGCTATGAACATACGGCAATACAGTTGACAAGAAGAAGCATTCAGTAGCAAAAAATTATCGATTTGCGATACACGAAAAAGTGTAAAAGGTTTGGAAAAATTCTGTAAACGTTCAGAGAAAAAAAAGAAGTTCTACGTGAAAGAGTGTTCAAAGAAAATTTGTTATAATAGAATTAAAAGGAAAATTATTGAAAGAAGAAATCATTTGTATATATCACAGCACAATAATAATCAAGTAGTTAATTAAATATATATGAATATAATATCAATTGAGTTATAGCATAATAATAACACTAGTCATCAAAGCAAATTTTCTTTAATCGTTTTTCACAGAGAAAGTTGTTAACAAAGTCTGGCTTTTCGTTTTTTTTTATATACTTTCTGTTTCATCCTCTTGTTTGTAACACCGTAATAAAGATCAAAGAGTTGACGCTTTTGTGATTTAAAAAGAAGCGAACGTAAAGTTCAGAGCAAAATGGCATTTGCCGGATTAAAAAAGCAAATTAATAAAGCCAATCAATATGTGACGGAAAAGATGGGCGGAGCTGAGGGAACTAAGCTCGATATTGACTTTGTGGAAATGGAACGTAAGACAGATGTTACTGTTGAATTGGTCGAAGAATTGCAAATTAAAACCAAGGAATTCTTGCAACCGAATCCCACGGCCAGAGCGAAAATGGCAGCGGTCAAGGGCATATCAAAGTTATCGGGCCAAGCGAAAACGAATACCTATCCGCAGCCTGAAGGTCTCTTGGCCGACTGTATGCTTATGTATGGCAAGAAGCTGGGTGAAGAGAGCAGTGTTTTTGCGCAGGCGTTGGTTGAATTTGGTGAAGCGCTAAGACAAATGGCTGATGTAAAGTATTCTTTGGATGACAACATCAAGCAAAACTTTTTGGAGCCGCTACATCATTTACAAACAAAAGATCTAAAGGAGGTTATGCATCATCGTAAAAAGTTACAAGGCCGACGACTCGACTTCGATTGCAAACGTCGCCGGCAGGCAAAAGACGATGAAATACGTAGTGCTGAGGAAAAGTTTGCCGAGTCGCTGCACCTAGCCCAAATGGGCATGTTTAATTTGCTCGAAAATGATACCGAGCAAGTGGCGCAGCTAGTCACCTTTGCCGAGGCACTTTACGAATTTCACTCGCAGTGCGCAGATATATTACGAACCCTGCAGGAGACGTTGCAAGAGAAACAAGAGGAAGCCGCCGCGCGTCCCAAGCCAGAATTTGTGCCCAAAACCTTACTCGATTTGAATCTTGACAGTTTGGGCGAAGGTTCGGAGAGCTCGGGCACACCGGCCCATATGGCGATCGGTGCGTCTCCGTTACCGTCGCCCATGCGTTCGCCTGCCAAATCGATGGTTGCGACACCGTCACGCCAGCAGATGCAGCCCTATTGCCAGGCGTTATACGATTTCGAGCCGGAAAATCCCGGCGAATTGGGCTTTAAAGAGAATGAAATTATAACACTGCTGAATCGCGTTGACGAGAACTGGTTTGAGGGCTCGCTTCACGGTCGTACCGGCTATTTTCCACAGTCGTATGTCCAAGTGGTTGTACCACTACCCAACGGTAACTAAATGATTTAATTGCAAGCAATGATATGGTTCTAAGCATAACGGATTCTATACAAATTGTAAGTTGGTTCTCATTATGTATGTGCGTCTGGGATATTATAAAAACAATATTTTGACAAACAATAATTAATTTATTATTATTATTATTATTATTATGTTTAAATTAAAGGAAACAAAAAATGAATATATTAAATTTACACAAATTAAATGTTAATTAATATATATTAAATAATAATAAATATTAACTTCAACTTTAAATGAGAGACAAAAAACTATAAACTATATTTAGTATATTTATGAGAATACAACAAAATTAAAAATACTGCTTCTATTTTAAAGCAACAACAACAAAAATTACTAAAAAAATATTAAAATTAAAATTAAAAAAAAAAACAAATTTTTTTTGTCCAAAAATGCTACATATATAGTTTTCTCTTCCATCAAATTTTAAGTGAAAAAAGTGTTAGAAAAACAAAAAGAATATCTGAAGAGGAAGTTGTTAATTATGAACTTTTTCATGCCCTCTCACTTTTCCCCGTTATATTAACACAATGTTGTGCTCCAAAAATACTCCTACTATATAACCGCTAATATACCTAATATTTAGTGTGTGTAATAATTGTGTCATATAACTGTGAAAAAGGAAAACGTAATAACGATAATGTCCGATTGCATCACTTATGTAAGGGTAAATAAAAAAAAAAAAAACTTATCTCCATTAATGCAAAATTTTAATGGAGAGCAAGTAAGAAAGAAAGATTAAATTATAAACTCAATCGTACATATATATATAAAAAAAAGGCTGGCATTAATTAGATGTTACATATATAGAATATTATGTTTTACATAATTTTAAATGTGTATTTATTATTATTAATATAAAAAGTTTATAATTAAATGTTTTTCACTCCACTCCCGTTTATAAAACCCTTTAACATTAAACGGCTAATTATTGTTATTATTATTATTATTATTATTATTACATATATGATACATGAAACATGTAATTGATTGAACATATATATTCAAAATCCTTAAGATATATAGTGTACATTAAGTCTCAATTTTTCTTTTGATAAACAATTAATTTTGTTTTTTTAATGTTTGTTGTTATTTAATTTTATACATATAAACATTATTATTTATGCATTATACATACATACATAATTGTACAATTATTCAAGATTTATATATATTAAATTGAGTTAATTGCTTTAAGTTCCTTGCTTTATTTAATTTATACACACTTTTATTTTTATACATATAAAATTATATTACGTTATGGATTTTGTGTTTCCAAAATGAAAAAAAAAAAAAAACTTTTTTGTTATATATATATATATATATATATATATAAAAAAAAAAAAAATTATAAATATTTTTTTTTTTAAATAATTTTTTTTTGTTTTTTTTTTTTTTTTTTTTTTTTTTAAATTTTCATTCGATTATTACGAGCCGAGCTAGCTTATTTTCTTTATATCATAGATGCAATCCACATTAGCATATATCCATACTTATGTCATTTTTCCAAAGTTTTGATTTTATACTTTTCTCTTTATTATTTTCTTTTTTTTTATTTATTATATGTAGTTTTTAATATGGAAAGTAAAAAATTTTACCGAAAATCTTTTGGCTAAATTTCAAAATCGATATATATACATATATGCATATAGTTTTATAAGAGTAACGAGTTTCATTCATATTTTTGAAAGTGGAGCGGTTAGCCTACAAGATGGAAAGATAAATTCTTGCTAATCTCAATCGAAACTCAGCATAGCATTTAGTTAAATATATTACCGATCGATATAGTACTTACTTTGTACTTTTGCTTGCTTAAGCTTGGATTGGCTTTATAAATAATGGGCTTCTCTTTCACTATGACAACACTTATCTCTCATTTATTCAGTATATCAATCATCTGATTAGTATTTCGATTTTGACTCTAATCGATTCTAGCGGGACATAAAAAATATGCCGACAATTTTATTTTATGCGGAGCAGATATTTGTTATTCAGAAGACCTAACTGCTTCCGAAATATTCCAAATTCATTTAGCCAAAGAATATATTCTAAGACTAAAGTCTTAAAGCATTAACATCTAAAGCTATCGGATTTATTGAAAACTCTATCGCATTTAAGGTGTGAGTCCATGTCCATTATGTTGTTAGCCGAGACTCTTTGCCTGCTCGGCCCCTCAGTCCCATCTAGGCACTTTAAAACAAAAGTACTGCTTGAAGGTCCAAGATTTATACGAAAAATTTATGTATTTTTTTTATTCATTGATTTGAATTAAATAAGAAAATTATGCGAACTAAGGGAAGCATTTCGCTTTTCTCCTTATCTGCCATTTTTTTTATTTTAGTTCACTTTTTTCAAAGACATTTCTTATAAAGCAACGGATTGACTAAATATCTCGATGCATTTCCATTGAAGGACGAACAAAAGTATTTGCGAAGTGAGAAAGACAGTCAAGTTCGTTAATATTTATCGTGATAATAATAATTATCGTGAACTTTCTTAAGCTTGCTCGCTCACATGTAACGCAAAACTCGCATTGCAACAACAAACTTTACTGCAATTTGTACTTTGTGTGATTATAGTTCAAGTCAAGATTTGATTTGTATTGCATTTCGGAGGCGTGAATTTTCAATGATAATTAAATTGTTTAATTTTTTCGTTCTAGCAAATACATTCATTTATGTCCCATAAAAAAACGATCATCGTGAGAACTGAGAAGATATTGTTTATAAAATAATGAAGTCAGATGTACAAACGTACATCAACAATTTGTATATCTTACACAATATGGTAGTACAAGGGTATATTAAGCTGGTGGATGAACGTACAAAACACTCAAAAGGACTTGAGATCAATCAATTCACTTTTTATTATACCGATCGATACGGAATCACTTTCTGAGTTTGTCCGCATATTCTCGCGTTCGTTCAACCAGCAGGTCACAAATTCTTGAGATATTTCTATAAAATTTCATACTCCGACGTTACTTGTTCCATTCGCGAACGTTCGATTCGGATCACATTTTTGACCATCGATTGTAAGAAGTCATTACATCAATAACTGTACTAAGCTTTTATTTATTTTAATTTATAGAAAATACTGAACCTACTGTACGTAGATATAATTATTACGACTGATGAAGGAAACTCTTATATAAGAAATCCTTTATATGATACGACTTTTTAAGGTTTACTTGAACCAACTCTATAATCCTTGTTATGAGTCTTCATATAAAAGCCGTATAATGAAGTGAGACACCACTCGTCGAAAGCGTAATAGAAAGTGTCAATTATCCTCTATCTGCTAATTCCTTGCATCCTAGCAATATTCAATGCCATAATATACTTACATTCATGCAAATGTTGAATTTTCTTGCTATAAAACTTTAGATAACACATTAAATAAGTGAAAGCAAAACTTTATTAAAATTCTGAATAGAAAAGTAATGTCATTAAAATTTGTAAATGTTAAATCAATTCAAGGACAAAGAAATCCTAAATAATCAAATCGCTAACTTATAGATTACTAAAGCGTAATTTTTTCCTGGGAAGAGAAAAATAAATTTAAAATCATTTCGTGTTGAAGCATTTCCTGCAAAAAAAGTATAAAAAGTGAGAAAAAATGTACTTTAGTTTGATCCGTCCTTAACGGAGACGTTTAGTCTACATATGTACGTCTGTAGATCTTTGTATACATTAGTTTTGTAAAAGTCGAACGTGGTCCGAATCAAAATGTTCTCATCATTCATTGTTCATGTAATGTTTTTATTGCCCATAACGCCCAAGTTAATCCTTAAAGTGTACTTAAAGTAAGTTTCCGATCATAGCTAGCTATCCATTTACGAGACATTATCTGGGCTCCAAATTTCGGGCCTTTGAAACTATTATTAATAAGGAGAAGGAAGAGAAAAGTTTCAATTTTTTTTTTTTGCATTATATGCAGATATAGCTGTAAGACCGGGGAAAAGTTGAATCCATCTCGCATCATAAGAAAGCTTTCCGTTGCCTATAAAACGTAAGAATTTCTAAGAAACTGATTCATCGTGCGGCTGTTGTGCGGTAATGTGAAAGCTCAGTTAGATAACACATTGTATTTATTTTAATTTAGATCACAGAAGAATGGAAAATAAGAAGAAAAAAAAAATTGTTTTTTTTTTTTTTTAATCTTAAGTATATTTACGTTTTTGTGAATTTTAATCGTTTAACTTGATGTTCGTAAGTTAATAGGTTTAAGTACTTAACGTTTGTTGCGAAAATCCCCAACGCTATAAAAATTTAGAATTAGTTAAAATATGCTCAAACACGAAATGTGTGTTAAAAAGATAACATATTTTTGTTTTCTTTTTTTTTTTTTTATTATTATTTATTATTTATTACATTCAAACATTTGTTATGAAATTAAAAAAAAAAAACTCTTATTAGAATTGCGAAATTTAATGTTAAAAAAAATTTGTATAAATACTTGAAAGATTTTGAAATGTTCATTAAACCTGTTAAGTGAAATCAGAAGTCAAGATGATTTACTTTTCGCTAATTTTTCTAATTTTCGGTATTTAAGTGAAAATTTATATTATTGAAAAAATACAAAACATTTTTTCTAACACATTAAAATTTTCAGCCTTACTTACTACCTGTAGTCAAGGTCAAATTTGGGGAAATCCGGACACAATTCCGCCTCTTCGATCGTATAGATTTGCTTTGCCCTGCCCAGGATGCCCGAGGCTTGCGAAAAGGTCAGCAGGCGTGTACGACCACTCATATGATAGGCCGCCTATAAATGTCTAAAAAAGGATCGAACGTATTATATATATTATATACGGGGAGGAGAGAAAAAGGAATATCGTTGATCGTATAATTTACATCTGTATAGATCGACAGAACTGAGCAACAAAATCCTATTAATATAATATGAATAAAATTTCGAATATATAAACTAAATGCTTAAGTCCAGAAAATTTTTAATTATACGCAAAACGTATATACATATGTATGTATAAAAATTTTTCTCACTCGAAGTATTTGTTTGAATAAATTATTCAGAAATTTTTTTAAGATTATTAAGCGGTTTTTTTAAAATTTACTCTACTTATGAATCTGTTGTCATATTCGATTTACTGTTAACCATTACATACACCACCTAAAGCGGTTTCTCCTTTGCCTCGTTCAAGAAGATATCAAGAAAAAAAAAAAAAAGAAGAAAACACACACACACACAAACACATAAATTAGATGAAATTTAATTTTGTTATATAAAATTATTACGCCCTCTAATGAGATTCCAGCTTTAAGGCATAGAAAAAAGTACTTAAGGGAGATTCTAAGAAACGCACATAAATGTGTTAAAACACTCTCGGACAAGCAAGGGACATGACGGACTGATACGGAAAAAGAACTTATATAATTCTGATTAATGACTGTAATTAAAAAAAAAAAGAAAAGAAAGGCTTTGAAAGTGGGCGTGATCATGATAAAACAAAATATCATTAACAAGACAAGCAAGGAATTATGAAATGGAAGTAATGCGAATCAAATCAATGATATAAACATTTGCCACTTTGTCCATTGTCCGGCATTTGCCGTTATTTTTCCAACAATTGCTAGTGTGTTTATTAAATAAAAAAAAATTTTTTGATTTAATTTTAATAATAAAAAATTTTTTAATAATAAAAAATGGGAAAATGTCTTTTTTCGCCTTCTTTTAGGAATTTATTTCCTATCTATCTATGTGTGTATTGATGTCTAAATTTTTTCTTTTTTTTTTTTCCTTATACGAATAAAATAATAAAATATAAAGAGAAAAAGAAACAATAAATAATTAAAAATTAAAAAAAAAAAAAA
>NW_023998417.1:2923889-2943680 GCF_014805625.2 Glossina fuscipes
TAATAATAATAATAATAATAATAAACATTTCATTGCCATATACGCTTTCACTATTAAGGATATCACATAGCAATCATATTCGTTATCATTGATGACATTAGTAATACTAGCTATCGCTGTACTTCATCTATATACGCATAAATTTATACATACATAACTGAAAAAGGCATTATTCAGACATTCTATAGTCTTCTATATACCATATATCATGACCTTAAACTTTTAATAGGAAAAGAGCAAAGTCTCATTATACACATATATATATACGCATATATACATATATAAACATATATATATATATATATATATATATATGTATATGTATTTATAATGAATAATAAAGAAATCATGTTTGGAATATTGTACACATACTTATACATACTTATATACATGCATAACTACCTATCTACCTACCTACCTAATACAACAACAATAATATTTATAAAATGAAAGAAAGAAAAATAACTATGCATAATAATATATATATATATATAATAATCTACAATATGAATATAATCAGATTTTATGATGCAAAAGGGGAAATTAAAAAAAAAAAAAAGAGACAAAGTCATAGAGAAATCTTAAATAGTATTGCAAAGTAAGATCTTTCCCACATATAAACTATATTCTCTACATATACATATATATATATATATATATATATATATATATAGTTATATATATATATAACTATTTACTAAGTATGTATGTGTATGTACATGATATACAAGATGTTTGTAAATTTGTAATGACGACAGTTATTATTATTAATATTAATAATAATAATAATAATTATGATTAACTTAAAAACGATGAGAATGAAATGAACTCAAAACAATAATAATTGTAATGTGCTGCAAAAAAAAAAAAAAAAAAAAAATTAAAAAAAAAAAAAATTTCCAAAAACAAGAACAATATATATATATATATATATTTATTAATTAACGAGAAAAATTAAATTGAATTGAAAGAAAAAAGAAAAAAAAATGAAAAAACAAAATGTTAAATAAATAATTTAACAAAATAAAAACATTGCATAAAAAAAATAATTACATACAAACTGTTTATTTCATACGCATATACATTCAAGAGATTTACATAAAATTTATGAATATTTCCGAAATGAAATTTTGCATAAAAATTTTTTATTAATAAAATTTTCTTTTATATGTTCTTTCTTTCGTTTGAAAATAAGCCCTAATTTTCGTCTTTCCATTAATTATGGTTTTTTTAATCTAACAATAAAAATATAAACATATCCATCCAAATCATGCTAACTGCACCTTCCTCGTATATATACGTTTGTTAGCGAATTTTAAATCTGTTTATCTCTGCTAAATTGTTGAGTACATGTTCTTATGTTGGAACCTCTTTATGTATAGTATATAAAATTTTTCTTTTAAACCTTGAAATTCAAAACAAAATAAAGTTTTTATTGTAAAATGAAAAAATTTCAGATAATTGAGGAATCGAATCAGTTTTTTTTATGTTTCTAACAGAAATCATTGATTAAATTGTTTTGCATTGTTCGCACTAATCATCTCTGGACACCGTGACGGAATTTGCATAAATAACTTATTCAAAAAATTTGAGAGAGACAACGACCCCTTCAACATTACCTAAGGTTGTGTTATTCTCAATTTTCGATTCAATTGCACAAATTGTCGCAGTTGTATGTTGATTTCATTAGGAGTTTCGCAAAACCCTCGAATATTCCCTAGATAGTCGCGTCAAATTGATTGTATGCACACTAGAGATCAAAATCGATTTTATAGATAATAATAATTTAGTCCAGTTCCTTTGATAAATAATTAATTAATTAATTGTCAAGAGTAGTGACATATGACTGCAGTGGGTCAAGTTTTCATTACACTTTTCAAACAAAACCCGCTTTCTTCTGCTACACGGAGGGCTAGCATTTCATACAATGAAAAGCGTAACTCGATCCCATGATCTTCAAAGATAACATGAACCAAGAGTTTTAACGTTGACAGGTCCACTTTATGTTACTAATCAATGTAGGACGCAACGAATTTTTTTTTCAATTTGAGATTAGAGTTACTTTTCATATATAAAAAGGCACTGTTCAAGATCACATGATTTCAATTCGTAATGACTTTTATAGAAAGCATTACGAGTCCACTAATAATAGCCATATGATACAATGGCCTTTCCCTTTCTTCTATGTGTTGGCATTCGAAGTCTTCAAACTAAAAAGGCACCTCTCTCGATATTCTCTCTTTCTGTTTTCTATTGTTTCTAATTTAACTCTCTTCTTGAATCATCCCCCTTTGTTCCCCTATTGTCTTATCCTCATATTCATCCATTTTGAACCACTAAAGCCATTTTCTGCTCACAAAATTCGCAAGAGGCTTGTTCTATGTAAGCACTGCAGGTCTTAGTGTCGGAACTTTTCGCTGCTCGTGAAATATTTAATATTCGTTTCCAAAGAGGCTGTTTTCCAAAAGGTTTCTTTAAAGTTTTCATTCCTTTCTTCACATCTTGCAACTTTTTAGAACATCATTATTCTCTCATCGTATGAGACACAAGCAACTTTTACTCTAACATTTAATTAATGTGACCTTAAAAACGCGCTTGCTCTGAATGCGCCTGCCTGCAATTGGTCCACTCTAAGGAACAAATCATCATAACTAATTCTCATTCATCAGTTTCTACTATGTCGAGGCGATTGCGACTCTTTTTAACTAATCCTTTCTGAAGTAAAATTTTCCATGCCGGCGTTCACCGCTTAATGCGGTTAATTCGTACCGTGTTACATCGGAACCGTGCAACTTTTTCATTTCTCTTGTTAAACTAAAATATCAAATATAAAATAATTTAATTTAAGCTTAGATATTACGTGAATCAAGAAAATGTATACCATGTTGTATCGAAATCGTGTTATACGACACTTTGAAATAATTTTAATCACGACTATGTCTACCGTATTGTATCGAAAAGAAATCTTAAATTGTAACATATTTTTCTTCTTTTTATTCTTTCAACTTCTTTTAAACGTACAAATAAATTAATTAATTCCAATTTTTATTAAAAAGAAAAAAAAAAACAATTGAAATTCAAACATCATAAGGAAATATAAAAATTAAAAATATATTCAAAAAATAATAATTACGATCACAAAATTAATTTTCATCAAAAATTACAGTTAAACTATTTTTTCTTTTCAAAGTTTGTCCAAATTTCTCTTATTAATGATTAAATATATATAAAAGCAAAAGTCAATTGACAAAAAAACTTACTCGACTTTTTGCTTTCGTTTTGTATCGAAATCCTGTCGTAGCATTCCTGTCAATTATTCGTCTTCTATTGTAAGCTTGCTTTACATGTACAGTGTAAGCGAAGAACGCCGGTGACGCCAACACTATACATAATATATATTAAATACATAATATATATATATATATGTTACTCGTTTTTACTATTGTTCACATATGCTATTGTTTGTAGTACTATTTTCATTCGTAACTGTGTGTAAGCCTTAATGCGCATGTCGTGTAAAACGAATGGAACATTTCTTGAATGACATTTGACATTGACTTTGAATGAGAGTTTATTCTACTTGGAGAGGGGGAGAATTTTTACAATGAGAAAGCAAAGTAAATGCAAAGTAAACAAAGAAATGTTTTTTTTCTCTTTTTCGGAGTCGAAAGAATATTCCCTATAAAGATGGTTGGTTTAGAGCGCTAAGACATAAAAACAGAAAAAAAGCACAAAAAGAAATGATGATCGTTTCATTTAAATTTTAAAATTATTTATTTAATTTATTTTATTGCATTTTATATTATTTTGTAAGAAATGAAAATGAAGCAATAAAGACTATTTCTTTTAAAGTTGACATGTGTTCATCAAATTCTTTTATTAAAGAAAATAATGAATGGTGTTGGAATGGTCCGAACTATGATTATAAAATTTAAATAGTTTATGAAGATAAACAAAACAATATTTCGAATTGCAAAACTTCAGGCTAACGAACCAAATTCCGGTACTAAGAATTATAAATTTATTCTAAAGTCGTTTGCTTTTGTTTAAATTTTTCTGTAAAACAATATGGGAAAGCGGCTGCCTAAAGTGTAGCGCTTTTACTATTAAAGTAAAATTTTCCTTATTGTCTTGTCTCATTTGATTTGTAACCAAATTTTAATGTTTTTCATTAAAATTTCCAGCACGTTCCTGTCGGCTAATGATTGAACCTAACCCTTAGCCCATTTTACTTGATAATTCCGTAATCAGGAAAAGAAAAACGAAAATATATGATTAATCGTGTAATTAGGAGAAAAAATGAAAATTCGTTTCGTTTATTTCTTAAAATGTTTCATCTACTTTTTTGCATTCATTTACATGTAATTGTTAAAATCTAAGGCTGAAAATTCCCTTATACAAAAGATGCCAGATCGTTAATTGAATGGTCTACTTATAAGCTTCTTAGTTAAGTTAAGAATTTAATACCTTACAAAATAGTTATGCAATATTTTTATTAAGTTTTTTAACAATTTGCTCACAAATTGACTTAAACCCTTAGAAACGTTTTGTTAATTTAAGTAACATTATCCCTTCGTCTATGTGTAACGATTTCTTTATTTATATTGAGAACGACTCGCTCTAAGTAATTTTCTTGAATACGTTTATTCTTTTCATGATGATGTCTAACTTTAAATGAAGGAGTTTAAAATTTTAACATTTTATTTTATAAATAATAACTCAAAATGGCTTATGATTTGACATAATGTTTATCAAGAAGAGGTTTATTTATCAAAGACAGCTATTTTATACGCAAATCAATAGTCAACGAAACTTAAAAAAAAAACACTTTTATAAATCTACTGCTACTCCCATCAGCTTATCATATCCCTAAAATGGGGATAGAATTTTACTTGTGGCAATATTTAATCATTAATTTGCTGTCTTTTATCAGAGTTGCTTCAGTGGATTCCATACGCCGAACAAAGACGGACGTATTAATTTCAGTTTCGTTGCACATGTAGAAGCAATTTCTTATTTTTTTTAGAAAAATACAAAAAAAAAAGTGAAAGAAATTCTAGTAAGAAAATTTTTTTTCAGCTTATGGTAAAATCCTAAATTCCTATTAGTTAACAAATCTGTGAAAAGCACAAATCAAATGTAAGCAATCGCAAGAGCTGCAAAAAGTACGAAAAAAACAGGTGGAAAGAAGTGACGGAATTTTTCCAAAAATAAATTTTTTTGCTTGCGTGAATCATTTGAGTTGGTTTTTTGGTTATTTTTCTGGGGCGGTCGAAGTACATTATCACGCTAATCAAAACTAGTAAAACGAGAAGTAAACTGTTTTGTCAAACAAAAAGGAGCTAACACGTCAAGATGTTTAGTTTTTTAAAGCGTGAGAAAGTCAATCAAGAAATTGTCGAGAATGTTATAGGCGAGTTGAAGAAAATTTATAAAACGAAGCTCTTGCCTCTGGAGGAACATTATCAATTCCATGACTTTCATTCGCCCAAGCTCGAAGATCCAGACTTTGATGCAAAACCGATGATATTATTGGTCGGCCAGTATTCCACGGGTAAAACAACATTCATACGTTATTTATTGGAACGTGATTTCCCAGGCATACGCATTGGACCAGAGCCTACAACCGATCGTTTTATTGCTGTCATGCATGACGAGAAGGAAGGAATAATACCCGGGAATGCTTTAGTAGTAGATCCCAATAAACAATTTCGGCCATTGAGCAAATATGGCAATGCATTCTTGAATCGTTTTCAGTGTTCGACAGTAAATTCGCCGGTATTAGAAGCTATTTCGATCGTAGACACGCCAGGTATTTTATCGGGTGAAAAGCAACGTATAGATCGCGGTTATGACTTTACCGGCGTTTTAGAGTGGTTTGCGGAACGCGTAGATCGCATTATTTTATTATTTGACGCCCATAAATTGGATATTTCCGATGAGTTTCGCCGTTCTATTGAGGCGCTCAAAGGGCACGACGATAAGATACGTATTATTCTTAATAAGGCAGATATGATTGATCATCAGCAGCTGATGCGCGTTTACGGTGCGCTAATGTGGTCATTGGGAAAGGTATTACAAACGCCCGAGGTGGCGCGTGTATATATAGGATCTTTCTGGGATCAGCCTTTACGTTTCGATGCTAATCGCCGTCTTTTCGAAGACGAAGAACAAGACCTCTTCCGCGATTTACAATCACTGCCCCGCAATGCAGCTTTGCGTAAACTTAATGATTTAATCAAACGAGCCCGCCTTGCAAAGGTGCATGCGTTCATAATATCGGAGCTACGCAAGGATATGCCTTCGGTTTTTGGTAAAGATAGTAAAAAGAAGGATCTAATAAAAAATATCGGTCAAGTGTACGATCGCATACAACGCGAACATTCAATTTCGCCTGGCGATTTTCCCGACACTAAGAAAATGCAAGAAGTTTTACAACATCAAGACTTTTCCAAATTTCATTCGCTGAAACCACATCTGTTGGAAGTTGTAGACACAATGTTAGCCAGAGATATTGCCCGTCTAATGGAAATGATACCACATGAAGAAGTCAGTCTAGTATCGGAATCAATAGTTAAAGGTAAGTGCGATTATAATATATTATATCATAAGGCATCTATTTTCACATATTTAAACTGCCTCCCTCCCTTCCTCTCTCTCTCTCTCGCTCTCTCTCTCTGTCATGTATCAAACACTTTCATTATTTCATTCCCGTATACTAAAGAATTCTGCACTTTTCCAATTGTATTACTTTTCCCTATAAGTTCGTTATAAATATAGATTGTTTGCCTTTCCATACGTATAAATACTTGCGTGAATAGGTAGCTATCTATTGCAATATGTATATCTGGCCTCCCATTAAACTCTTGCTGCTCTTTTTCCTTTCAATTGTATTGTTCTTCTCTTTTTTTTTTTTTTAGTTATTTACTGTGGAAAAGTAAACAATTGTCAATAAACTTGATTTGCTTTAATAAGTGAATAAATCGTTCTCTCTATACCTGAACGCAAATTTTGCGCTTTTTTACACAGTTGAGCAATTGACCCAGTTACGAAAAAAAAAAAAAAAAAAAAAAAAGGAAAGAAGGCAAGAAAGAAGCATGTTCTAAAAAATGATTACAATAAAAATTAAAGAATACACAGTTTTTTGTGCTTTTAAGCAAAATAATTGCGATGACAATGATGAAATTTTGTTAATAAATAAAAAAAAAAACAAAACCGGGTTAAAGATAATAATTACAGAGACCGCAATAAGTTCTTAGTTATTAGGCAAAACTACTTTCGACTACTTCCGCCAACTGCTCTTGTTTTTTTAACTGATTCATAGACCTATCTGGACCGATTTGTCTCTGAAAAAAGTTGTGGAATTTTTTTTTAATTTTCTGAACTTTATTGCTTCAACTGACTTGGCTTAAGCTTAAGCTAATCCCTAAATAAACATAATTTTTGCTCCCTCTGATCCAGCAGACATCTGTATGCATCATAATAAACATACTCACAAACTTTTATATATAAAATTTTATATACACAAGAAGAACAACGCTTCTTTTTTTGCCTTTCGCTGCTAGCAGTCTTTCCGATTGCGAAGAAAATTTTTTAAAAGACCAAGACTTGAAAGACTGCAGCAAAAAACTTGTGAAGCTAAAATACATAATTTTTTTCTTTTTTGCTTTAGTAGAGTAAGAGTTTATCTCGACTTTACTTCGGAATATGTATTTATTTTTTCTTCTTCTTCTTCTTAATTTGTGGTAATGATGTCTGTCATCCAAGAACCCAAATACGATAAGAAACTTCTATAAAAAGGTAACCGCTACAATTTATGCAAGTGACCGCGACGGTGACAATCGCAGATCATTTTTGAGGAATGAAGAGCAAACATTTCTCTTTACATATCCGACTTGTCATTATCATTAAGTACAAGAAACTGCTTTCAAGTTTTTTCTTTTCTATTAAAAAAAATTAAATGCCATATTTGAAGTATAAGCTACAAAAAAAAAAAAAAAAAAAAAAAAATAATTACCATGTTGTTTGTATCGTTCCCTCTATCGGCACAGAGATTTCAATGTTGTGAATTGTTTCAATTGTAAGCAATTTGTCCAAGCGCCAGTTATAACTCTTTCTTTTACCTGTTTCTTAAATAAAAACAGACTAAACGCTAATAAGATTTGCTAGTTTGAATAATTAATTCGACTTGTAATATCTTATTGCCGCATATATATCTAAGGAGGTCATAGATGGTCTCGTGAAGCTCTTCTATAAAGTGAATTTCGGATTAAAGCGTTTGTAGCCCCTTATACATTAAATAAACTTTACTCTTGGGTAGATCTAATGTTGAATTGATTTAAATGGAGGGGCTTGAGCCACATTCGCATGATTTAAGTCCGTCTACCACACAAATCCTTTTTCTTTAAACTCTTACATCAAAAAGCGGTTTTCAAAGTTTCATTTGCATATAGTTCCAAGTTTGGAGTAATCTGGTAAACATTCCTCAAAACGAAAAGAAGTACTAAATATGTCCTAGAAAAGTCCATAATAGGCTCTCGCACATGCAGGATTGTCTTGCAAGCAGGGGGTAGCGGAAATCGCTTGTAAATTATTCGATGGGTTTACGGACCTTGTCTGATCAAGCTTTCAAGGCAGGGGCAGACAATAAAATTAGAGACCATCTGCTTATACATGTGAACATACACATCTCTTAAAGTAAGCAAACATGGATTTACGGTAACTATAGTGATCTGAAGCTATACTCGAAAGTAAATGAGTTTAACTATGAGTTTTCGGTTCTAGTACTTCACCTTGTTCGACGCGGAATTATCTCGGACCAGTCGAATATCTTTTGATGCAAAGAAAAGTCCGTTAATCTGCACTAAAATTTCTCTCGGAATTAAATAAATTCTTCCGACTTTTCTTTCCTCTGAACTATTGATTACTATTATGATGATCGTGATTATGATGATTATTGTTATGATGATAACAATGTTTAATATTCCGTAGAGTTTATTTTCACTGATGATTAGCGAAACTAAATTTTAATTTCCGATTAGTCTGGTTCGATCTTTAAACATTCATTTCATTTTTATTAAAATAATTTTCTATATTCGTGTACTAATGAACTGGCTTTGGTATCAGCCAGCCTTGTTTATAGCGTACGTGTTCTAATTACATAGTTTTTCTCACTTTGTTTAAGTTGTTTATTACTCATAGCTAACGACTGATTAAATGCCTTGTGCTATTATAACCGAATGACAAATCTCAAGTCATCACGTCATTAGCATACTGATAAGATAACTAACTGCTGCATGTATGATGTAAGAGTTCTATTTCAGTATTTTTCTAAAAAAAACAAAAAAAATCTTATCTTAAATCCTAAATTTTACCAACAAAAGGCGAATTGAAAAGCAAAACTAACGAGAAAAAGGAAAGAAAAAAAAAAAAGAAAGAAAATTTTACACTCGGTAGAGCTTGGCGGCGAATAATGATCGCTGGCGCTAATAGAGTTTGAAATGTTTGCATTTAAAAACTACAAAGCATGACTTTTAAATGCAATTTAAACAAGCACAACAATATAATCAGTTATTTTAAGACAAATAAATGCCTAACGTATGCCAATGAAAACTTTTTCTTGCAAATGTTTAAAGAGTCATTAGTAAAAGAGAAATAACTGCATTTAACTTTACTGTTATATGATAGATTTGTCGTAACTTTTGTAACATCAAGATATATGCGTGAGTTATACATGAACAAGGAAAGAAATTATCATCGATTTTGAATTTTATATAAGAGAAATTTTATTGCCTCTTCCGGCCACCAGTAGCAGTCTCCCGCAGCAAACTAGTTGCCACATAAAAATGTCGATTCAAACAGAACCTCGCAGACAGTTTGCCTAACCAAGCTGCGATTTAACACAAAAGAAAGTCTGAAGTTTTATATCTCTATTCTTTCGAGATAATAGATTGCCATCAATGCCATGTATTGGTCTAAGAGTATCGGCAACCCGACAAAAATGGTGTATAACAAAGATTTTGTGTACAGTTATGGCAGATCGGTGATAAAATTTCATAATTTAAAAAAAATGATAGCGAATTTTCTCTCTTACTTAACTTCCAATATATATATATATATATATTGTATATATAATTAGAAGTAAAATGCGAAATTAATGTAATATTATGGAGATCATTAGCATAATTGATGATTTATTACTCAAAATGCTCTGTTTATGTATGATTGTTATATGTTTATAGATTTATGTTATTCATAAAAGCAGTTTCGATCGGCCTATGTAAACTCACTTATATATATAAGAGAAGTAGGAAAATTATATTGATTAAGAAATCAATCATCCAAAGATTTTAATAATTATGGCCTGCAAGATGGACAACAAAGAACAAGATGTACGGAGGGACAGACAAACTTTAATCAATCCAGGTTCATTTTCAATATAATGAAACGTGGGGTCTATGTCAAGTCCTTCCGTCCGCACAAACCTAATACAACCTTATACCACAAGTGGTGTAGGGCATAAAAACAGCACTAGATTATGGAATTCTATGGAATTATAAATTGTTTAGTCTACGGTGATCCAATAATTGCCAATCACTTAAAGGAAAATAACAATTCGCTCACTGTTGGTAAAAGAGTTTTCTTCCAAAACAATTTTTAGACAACGTGACAAGGTCTGTGATGGCATTCCTCTTTCTATGCCACGTTCTAGCGATTGATCGTCCGCAATAGTAGTATTTATCGCACTTTTCTAACTAAAAGAAACTGATCTGTTAATAGAAAAATTTCAATTCAACAGAAAAGCATATGAATAGCCTTCGAGTTCTTTTATTGAAATCTGTCTGCGAAAGTCACACCAGAGAGCATTAGAACGGGAACCTTTTTGTTTTCGCCGCACAATATCTTCTCTCTAACTAACGAAATGAAATTTGAGCAACGGATAGAAGTTTGGTCTCAAATGCCACACCCTAGCTTATAATTTGTTTTTGGAACACTAACTCACTAACTCCGTGCGTTACCGCAATTTCTTACCTTTAAAGTGAGTTTGTAATGTGTTGAATGCATGATAAAAAGTAATCATTAAATGACGTCAAACACACACATACACACACACACACCTATAGATGTACTCGCTGTTAATTACTTATCGCTGGAATTCCAAAAGTGTTCGACTTACGCATATCTTTGCTGATACGTAAAGATTGCATGTAATTAAAACCACAAAGCCAATAATAGTTAGTTTTACACAAAATTTTGCAAATTGTGCTGCTAACCCAGTTACTAACATTTCGCAGTTATTAGGTTGCTATGCTCTTGCAATGGCGTTTTTTTTTTTTTTTAATCTATTAATTAATTATCATAATCTGCAAAAAAAAATTGACGCAAAACCAAGTTGAGAAAGTAAGCAACAAGTTCATTAGATTTTTAGGGTTAGGTACGAAGTTTTTTTTTTTTTTTTTGATGAGCAAGCAACAATCTGTAGCATGTGTAAGGTAAAATAGCCATAGGAGAGGAGGTAGTATTTGGAAGCATAAGAGGAGACCATAAACACTGCTCTCCATAAATCGTTACTGTATAACGTTACAGGTCGTTGTTTACTTAGTTTAGGGAAAAACACAATGCACAGTATTTGTGCGGCATACAGTTGGTTACCAAACGTATGGGAATTGACTCGGTTTCTTTGAAAGCGATATAAGTCCATTTTATATCATACTCATAATACGATCATTTTATAGCTTTTTTAGGTATAGAATTGATTTAGTTTCATATTCTGCTATCATTCTTGTAGTATTTATTAACAGAAATTTCCTCATAATTTTAATGACTTGAAATAGACTTGGACTTATGTCACTTTGCCAAGTCAACAAGGTTTGAGAATCATATATTTCTAAGATATTAAATAGGGGATTTTCCGGATGTGCGATAATATTAGGTATTTGCAAAAATAGTTGCCATCATTTTCTACAACATTTTACAATATTGTTGGCAATATGGCGATATCAGCTCGAAAGAACTTGTATTGATGTGGCAGCGATTCATCCACCGAACCATTTCCGTCTCCTCGTCTTCAACTTTGCGACGCCATGTGCCACGTGCGAGTCGTAAACAGAAAGCGTCACGCCTGATAACTATGCTGGGTGCGGGAAAGCTTCCAAAAAATGACATTTCCAGTCACCCCGTCTTTAAACAGTTGCACCCAAAACCGACAGTTGGCGTACGACAAGTCTCTGCACGTGTTTGCTAGGCTTTGGCCCGTATTATATTGGTTTGATAGTGATCTACCTACCGACCGAAATTTCTGCAAACACCTAATAGGATGATATAAAGGTTCGCGTATTATATTTTGGGTATAAATTTTATATCTTTGCGGGAAGCGGATTTGCAACACTCCCAATACAGCTATAGATAAGAGCCTTATTTTTTTTTTTTTTTTTTTTTTTTTTTTTTTTTTTTGTAGATGAAAAAATCTTAGTAGATTTGAATCATTATCATTTTTAATTTTTTGCCAAAAATTGACTTGTACCACTTTCAAAGGGAACAATTCACTCACAATTTTTATCAATGCATTTTATCAGCACAAACCGTAAACAATTAAATATAGTGTACAATAGCCACAAGTGTTTTCTAACCATTCCATTTTTTTTTTTTTTTTTTTTTTTTTTTTTCCATTATATATAATTATGTAATAGAGGAAAAGATAAAAAGCAGATGAAGTGGAGTTTTTCCGATAACAACCTAAAAAGTTTACTTGTTTTGCAGAAACGCACAAAATTTAAATTCGAAGCAGGGCAGCATCGTCAACAACACCTTTTGAAACAGGTTCTCTCCGTACCACACTGTTTTAGCCCTTCTTCCAAACCGTACACTGCCATCGTCTCATCGTCTATAGAGTGTACAAGAACAAAATTTTCATGTCTATAATATGGAGGGAGTGAGTGCAGTCGATTTTTTCTATTGTCAAATTAAAGGTTTTTTATAGGCATGTGGGTGGGGGTTGTAGACGTGTCCTTTGAAAAGTTTAGATCAATTCCAAACTCTTTTGAAAAACTTTTATTTTGAAAATAGTGGAAATCAGTCGCGCCTGCTATTAGGTCACGACTCTGCATAGTTTTCTCACTACTTTTTATTTATTCTCGATTCATTTAGGGTTTTCTTTTCGGCCTGTTAGGATCTTCTCTTTTGGTTTACGGCATACGATCGCGATTCATATCTCATTCTTATTTCGATATATTCTTTATTATCTGTTGTAATTGTCGATCTTGTTCGATCGTTCAATTCTACACTGAAAGTGGGATCTATTTATCAATTTATTTAGTTTTGATCATTTTCAATGGATTTGGAAGCAGATCACTACAGGCCACCTGAATGAGCAAAGAATTGCTCAATGCTGATTATCTGGAACAAACTTGGCGCCTATAATCGGGAAGAAAAAAAAATTCATATATATTTTGCCAAACGTTCTCTATTACATTCTATCTATTGCCCTACATTTGATTGATATTTTCAAAATTATTAGCCTACATATGTATAAATGTATATATGTACGTTATCACTTCAGTTGTATACGCGCACATGGCTACCTACCTTATCGTACCCATATTTGTACTTATCGGTAAATAAACAGTAAAAACTTGTACCCTTATAATAGAATTAGAAACATATGCTGATATGACTTATGTTGTTTTTTTTTTTTTTTTTTTGGTATGACATTGTCAAGTAAGTTGTTAGCTGTGCGAGTATTTGTTATTTTTGTCTTACGATAGGCAATTAAACCGCAAACAGTGATTTCGATTACATTTCTAGTATAAGTATTTGCTATAATTGTTGTTATATTTGAATAGTTTTTTTTTTTTTTGTTAGAACTTGACGTTAACAGCAAATAATTCCTATGAAATTTTTGCTATGAATGATTGTTATATTAAATTGATTCTGACGAAGACAACAAAGAAGACACGTTTTATGCATTGTCGCGAACAAATTGAGTTAGCAACACTGATCAGTTATTTCGATATGTTAATGCAGACCTTGATGTTATCGCGTCTTTTCTCTAACTAACCTAAATAGAAGAAGTATTTCTTGCAAAAACTTTTCCTCTCAATTCTCTAAAAATCTGTGTAAGTTGCCTGAAATGCATTGAAAAGCCCTGCACTTAATGTGTAATAAATTCATTACCAATGAAAAATATTTTATTCTTCATTAAATTCATATAAATCAGAAAATCATGTATCCGACATCTCAAGTGTATTAACCGGTACTGGTATTTTTTGTTAAGCATTATGCAATAATAAACTTATGTACGTACAATATGAGGCGAAAATTGAATTCTCGTCATTCAAGGCAAATGCTTGAAAAACGCTTAGTCTCTTATTAATTAATCGTAAAGTCATTAAGAGAGTATTTTTACTCATTATTTGCATTTGTATTTGTATAGATCTGTTTAAAGTCCATAAGTAATTCTAGGTCGATCTGCCTTGTATTAATTAATATCGAAAATATTTTTGCTATGCAAGTAACGATTTCTAAATTTCTAATATAAAAAAATTAAGTTTAAAAAAAAATGAAAACAAATTATTGTTGCTTTTCTGGACCTGGTAAGCTGCCATGACCCATAATCCCCATAATCGTTAACATATTCTCATCCGAGCAATTTTTTTTTATCTTCGCTCATATAACGGGAGCTTTATATGGTAAAAAATATTTCATGGTGATAATTGGCTCATGATAGGTAAATTGACAAAGAAATCTATCTTATCAAAGTTCAACCCCGCAGGTCTATTTTTTGGATACCATGCCAGGATTCTCATCGAACGCGTTATACCCTTATAGGCCAAGAAAGCCTAATTGCTAATTTTTTTGTGGCGAAAATTTGCTCATCGTGTAGTAATCAAGTGAAAAAATTAAGTGGACCTAATTTGAACCACATAGGTCTATTTCTTTTCACGCTCTCCATGATATCTTAATAATTCATGGGCGAATCTTAGCCAAAAAAAAATGTACGGTAGAGTATTTAGATCACATAGGTCTTTTTTTTGGACCCCCACTTATATAGGCGCTATCAAGAAAAGCAACCTCTTATATGGAGAGAAAATCTAGCCTTCCAATGTGTGGGCTTTCAAGAAAATTATGGCTTTTACCTGCAAATAATGTGGACTTTTTGGTGTATCATTACCAACGGGATTGAATAACTGTGTACTCGACGAAGTTGTGTAGGGTATGTTATGCTCAGCATTGCCAGAGTATAATATTCGTATTTGTTTTTAATACACAGTTCCATAATAGTAAGTGCACATAAAAATAGGATACAATTTTTTTTGGATTCTACGACAAAAATTAGAATTGTGTTAGACAATGTGATGATGTAGGGTATTGAATAGTCGGCCTATCCCAACTACAATATTCTTAGTTCTCACATCTAATTATTACTTCTTGCGCGAATTTTGGATCACTCTTTGAAGAACTTCATGCTTAATGCCTCTGCATATTGAATTCTGCTTCACACTTCAAGTATTCTGAATTAAGGTCTCGAAAGCTAGACGTGTTCGTTAACTATATTTGAATTTGACATTTTTTTGCCTAAACTTGTAATGAATTGAAGGCGAAAATCGCCAGAATCTGTCTTAGCTGAGAAAAGATGGTCCGCTCGAAGTTTCTTCCGTTGTTAAGGTCAAAAACTCTTTTACAGAAGAAGTTTTAGGCAATTTAGGCAATAGAGGAACTCTGCGTTAGACTTCACGTTGTTTTGCTATTATTCTACCTGTAATATCTGGTTGTAGGGTTACAAAAAATTTGCCAAACTTAATGTCCTTTCTTCTTTGGCTGTAAAAGTGTGAAAGGAAAAATTCTTCATAAAGTATAGGAAGGTATTTGTATCAAATATCATTTCACTCTAAGAAGTCAAGTCGTTGTTATTGTAGAAAATTTCTTAAATCTTTCTTCAGGTAATTCTTTCCTTTTCAAAAATCGGTTTTTGAACACCCTATGCAAATAAATATTCAATTTTCAACATTACACATAGTATGCTTAAGCAGATATAGTTGGAAAACTTTGCAAAAATTTCTTAGGCCAATGGGTAAACGCATCATCAATTAATTGTTCCGACTGGAGAAGGAAAAATTTATTCAAACCTTTAATCGTTTCACTGTTAAATGAAATTTACGTAGAGCGTAGACATAAAGAACGAATGACTGACTCCTTCCTCAACCGAATTATTTGTCTATCGTTCATTGTTAATGTACTTGTATATCTACTTGCGTATAAAGTAAATAACGTTTAACTTGGTGGAATAACGTCATCGAAAGTCCAAGGTTAGTAAACATCGATAAATAAATATTTGATAATTATGTGAAACTACAGCAACTGTTACTGGTGGAGAGGCTTTCTTAAATCAATATAATATAATAGATGCGGAAAACTTTGTCAAAAACATATATAGGAAACGAAACATATATAGAAAAGAATGCGTAGCAATTACGTATAATTATGAATTAATTGAAAAATGAAAAAAGAATCCATTAAAAAAATAAATCACTGTTTTGTGTTAGAAAAAGGAAAGAAATTCTATGCTCTTGAAACCCTCAAAATATATATACCATCCATCAATCTAAATTCCCCGATTGATATGAGTGCTTAGAAAATGAAATCATGAATGAAAAAAATTGCATTTTTTTTTTCAATTCCAACAAACAAACAAAAAAAAAAAATAATCTTAAAATTTTTTTATATTTTTTTATTTATTTTTTTTTTTTTATAAGCATCATCTTCCTGTGCTTTCATACATATTTTAGACATACATAGTATGTGTGTGTGTGCGTAAGATGAAAAAGAATCTAAGAAAAATTGTTTTGCTGCCTATATTTGAGCATTTGAGCGTTTTAAGCTTGTATATATCAGTCCAACGAATCGTGTGTCCATAAATAATAATGAAGTGTAAAGTATTTGTTACACTTGTCCGCCCCTATGCATTCTATATCATCACTTTAGGTATTACTATGCGACAAATAATAATTGAAATTCATGATCCACATTTACATATACTTTACACTCACTTGGGCACAAGTTTTGCGCCAATTTTGATTAGAAAGACGACGATTGTCGGTTGACGCGAACTGTAAAATAAGCAACAAACACTTGAGCTTTTAAACGAATGCTTGGAATAAGCGGACATAGAGTAAAAAAAAAAATAAATAAATAAAAAGCAGACAGACTAAGGAAAGAATTAAAAAAAAAAATTTACAAAGAAAGGTAGAAATGATTGAATAAAATATAAATAAAATTCATGTAAATTAAACTTAAGTTTATTTATTTTTTTCTCTTACTTTTGTTTGCTGTATAAGCGCTGACATATTTAATGTGCAATAATTTCCAAAAGCAATCAGACATTTTTGTCATTTTCATTTAATTGAACCCGCGACAGCTAGCAATGATGATAATAATAAGTCAGTCTGCCATCCATATTTTCAGTATGACGAACGCAACTTTAACAAGTAAGCAAACTATATACGATCGTGGCCGAATCTTTGATACCCATCAGCGTTATCCTAAATGGATGAAAAAACAGTAAAAGAACTAAATCGTGATGCTCTATAACATGCAGTGGGCGCATCGAATTTTTTCTACTCAAAAGCTTTTATCGCATAAACGTGTGGGCAATGTGGGCGTTTCGCTTCAAAAGTCTAGGTCACGTCCAAGTACCAATTTGTAGGCTAACGGGAGACACTTTACCACAAATACTATAAAGTTGCGCAAGCAAACAGATGGACAGATGGACAGACGAACAGCAAGCGGACATGTTTAGGTGTATTCCAAATATGGAACTGGCTACAGTTTATGAGTAACTATTTACACAGATACTACGCCGCTGTGTAGATGGATAGACGCGCAGACTTAGGTGAATTCCAAATTTGAAACTGACCAAGAATTTATTTACTTGATGGGGCTCTTGAAGCTTGTTTTTGCGCATTATATAGGTGAAGGTTAAGGTAAAGGAAAAATGAAATTAATTTTTCATATACTATAACATATATGGGTAGGCGTGTTTTCCTACACGTACTACAGCATCGCCATATTTGTTTTTTTTTTTTTTTAGTTTGGAGGTATGATTATTGAAAAAAAAATGCAATTGAAGCCAGTTTAAGTTCTTCTTCTTCTTGAATTTGTTTTTACATTTCAATTATAGCGTATTTAGGTTTCCTCCTCAACTTGAACTTCCGTTTAATTAAGCATTTACCGTGATTTTACTAATTTCAGTTCTCATCCATCAGAAAAGTCTGTCCTAATATATTAGAGAAACTGCAAGTGTTTGTTTAATTCTTTTCACACGCACACACAAACGCATAAACAATGAAGTGAAAGGAAAAAAGTGGTTGTTTAGAACTTCCCTATTAAAGTCCAAAAAAAAAAAAAAAACAAACAGAAAAAAAACACTGACTTACAATTATTTTTGATATTAATATTTTTTATTCATACAATGAATATTTGAGTTATTTTACAAATTATTAATGAGACCAACAAACATATTATATTATGTTTATATTATGTCATAAAAAAAAAAAAAGAAGAAAATTGTCGGTAGCTCAAGTGAATGAACTTTTGCAGGGAGAATTGATTACAAACAATTTTTCTTTTTTTTTTGTTTTCTTCTTTTATTCTCAAGAACGATTTTTTTTTTTTTTCTTTGATTTCGTACGCACACTGCCTGACTAGGAGGTGACTGGCAGGCCGGCTGACTGATTTTCTTTTATGGGATGTAAATATTTGATGGGAACATAAAATTTTGTTCACAGGGTTTATTACTATTCTTCTTCTCATGCGTGCGCACATCCAACCACCTCATTATAATCGAGATCGGCTTTGCTTCCCTTTTTCAAAAATAACAAATGCATTAATGTGCCTTGTTTATGTTGCATAGACTCATAAATGATGATTTTATGCGGACTATGGATATGCAATGTTGTGTTAATATTTCGTGTGTGTTAGTAAACGCTGACGAAATTTCGAACATTGAAGATTTTGAATAAACGAACACTTGCATCTATATTTATATAGATATTTTTCATTACTGCTCTCAATCTATCGGGAATTTGTACGAATTTAGAGCAATTCTTCTTCTTCTCAGATAGATTTCCCCCTAGATGGAGGCGAGTTTTTTTCTCTTTGTCAATTATTTGAATTCTTTTATTTCTCCTCGGGAAAACTTGTAAATCAGGCTGAATTTTTCTTGCGGAAAGTCATTAAAAACCATTAGCTAAGACGGATTGCAGTATACTTTTCAATGTGAACATATCACTATAGAACGATTGGATTAGAAGGGCCGAAACGAAACAAAAAGGCTTGAAATTCATATAAGCCATAAGAGCGCGGCTGGTTGAAGGATCCTCAGGATTACTCATCTGGCAATAATGAATATATTGGGAATGAAAAAATTGAAAATTAAACCGATCATTAAACGAATGCCCTAAGGACATATCTATATATATATATATGTATGTAGACCGGCTAAATAGCAAATGCATACGTTTTCTCGAAACTTTTCATTCAAAAGCTGATAAAAACTTCACTTACGTAAACTTGTATAAATTAACATGAACATGTCTTCAATATATATATATATATATATCAAAGACTCAATATATATATATATATATATCAAAGATTCGAAGCGCCAAACAGAACAAGAACAATGTTTATGTTTTTATATCGGTAGCGGCTAACACCAGATAGCCGTCGTTTTCGTTGCTTCATAGCGCATTCATCTCTTATCGTCAGTTAGCAGCGGGCAATTTTGGAAAGGCC
>NW_023998417.1:2943690-2986804 GCF_014805625.2 Glossina fuscipes
AAGAATTTCACAATGACATAGGCATTGGCCTTTCATGGAATTGCCCAAGTGCACGCAAATTTCATTATTTTCCCCGCATTTTTTCTTCTTTTTTTTTTTTTTCTTCGTAGGTTTGGTTGATTGAATCATTTATTTAGCGTTTGTATGTTAAAAAGTTCAAAAGGTGTGCTGCTATGTGTTTAATGTTTTCCTTTATATTCTAATTTCACGTTTCTCTATGCAATTTATCACTTGTTTTTTTTGCCTTCAATCATATTTTTAATGGTTACTCGTCATACAAATAATTATATATATATTTGTTTTTTTTTTTGTTTTTTTTGTTTTTTTTGTTTTTTGTAATCTTCTAGATGTAAATATAATTGATTCGCCCCGTTTAAGTGTGAAAGAAAAGTTTTCTGCGAATTTTCAGAGATTTCGAAATCGTTTTTATGATTTATTAAAAATCGCCAATATGTAAGATATGATGATTATTCAAGTTTCAGATTCCAAATTTCATTTGCACTTCTTAGTTTGCACTTATTAGATGCACTGATAATGGAAGCGCAAATTGCAAGGAAGCATACATCGAGTAACTGTCAACTGTAGATTCAGCGTACAAAATACGTTGAAATTGAATGTCAATATAAAAAATAGGCATAAATGATAAAATTTCACTAAAATTAGTTTGTTTTCATCAGAAACTATTTTTATACCCGTTTTTTTCCATAATGTATGTAACACGCAAATGGAAGCTTCACAGACCCTATGCAGTATATTTATTCTTGATCATCGAGATATTGTGAATTAATTAAATCAGATCTATCCGTAGGTGCGGTTGTATGTTGCTGACATTCGCCGGGTTACTAAAATGAAGACATCGCATTACCCAGACGGACAGACGGACTTTCTGATTGTTGCAAACATTTTGACAAAATGAACGCAACTTCAACTTCCAATCTAAGAAACAAAATATAAAAATAATTCATAAACTTTAGCACTAACTGCCATAGTTAAATTTGACGACAACAAAGTCTTTTAAATGTCATTTCAAAAGTGATACTAATCGGTCAGGGAAAAGTATAAACAAGGAGGTGGGTCGAGGATTGTTAACATGAAGGATGACCTAAGGACAAATATAATTTGTTTCCTTTTCTAAGCCAATATTTAAAGATTAAGAGAATTTAGAATAAATTAAGAATTTGAGCCTTCACGTGAAGTAACTGGCGATTAAAAAAAACTTATGGTGCTAAAAAAAAAAAAAAAAAAAATAGCCTTGAATTTGAGCCTTCACGTGAAGTAACTGGTGTTTAAAAAAAACTTATGGTGCTAAAAAAAAAAAAAAAAAAAAAAAAAAAAAAAAAAAATATTGCCTAAAATGTCTTGCGCTTGCTGGGAATTAAAATGTTGAAATCCAATCTAAAATATTGTTCATAGCCCACAAAGTACATTAAAAAAAAGTCACTCTCCATTCCTGTGATTGTTTAGGAATGCAAAACGACGCAATAATGCTAAGGCAAGACTGTTAAAAGAAAAAAGCATGCAAAATCTACCCTGAGGATCTAATAATAAGCAATCGGAGAGGTGGAAATTTGATTTGATCCAAATACTATTCCGTAGACATATCTGGCTATCAAGGACGAATTGCTTTTTCAAATACTTCGGACAAAATTCGCGCCAATTAAGAAGAGATACAGCGTGAAGGTTGAATAAACATACACACAATCAATTAAGAAGAAATTAGGAGGCGAAGGAAGTTAACGAATTAAAAAAACAAGTTACTAAATATCACGGTCTAATACTATATATGAATACTTTTATGCGCAATTCTCGAATGCTAGAAAGGCAATGACACAATTAAGATATTTCTCTTTTCGCTGCTATTTATGAAAAGTTAAATTTTTGTAATTGAATGATTTTCATCCATCCGTCCATCCATCCATCCATCCATCCATCCATCCATTCATTCATTCATTCATTCATTCATACCTTAGAGATTTTGTGATGCAGTTTCAATTACAAGCAAAATGATACTTCGTGCCGTGCGCCGTGCACCGTGTGCGGTGTCTGTGCGACAAAATCTTTGAATGCACAATGCCAATCAATTGTAATCTAAAATAATGTAGAATTAAAATATAATACCAGATCGACTTCAATTGCCGCCAATAATAACAAATGTCGGTCGATTGTTAAGTAATCTAAATATAAAAAGCAAAAGTTACATAGCATAATGCACAATGGAATAATGGATGGATGGATAGGATCTTCTTCTTCTTCTTCTTCATCTTCTTACTCGTTAACAATTTATGTTTTATGCTTCTTGATGACAACTGTGCACTTGAGTTGCAACAACTTTTTACAATAAAATTGCGCACATCTTCAAGTAGATTTTCTCTGCAGTTATTTGATTCGAAGCGCACTGCACAGAGCACACAAAACTAAGCATGCATACATACATGCATACACTACATGAAAACAGAATTTAATTGCAACTAATTGAATGGTTTACACATCGTGCACATACAAATTCATTTTCTTCAGCAATGAATAGCGAATTAATATATTTGCATATACGTGTATCTGTACAGATAATCTACCTGCTACTTATATAGTCCGAGTTATATATATATATATATATGTATATATATATCTAAAGCATGTAAACAAATTTGAATATAGTTTAAGTCGAATTTTTTTCACCTAACAAAATGAAAAGCATAAGCCTACGATTATAACCTCGCTTAGGCAACAAGTAACGCTTCAAGTTTAATAATATAGTTCTTAGCAAAAAATAAATGCATTTGCTGGAGGAGCAAAATTTTTGGTTACTCAACATATAATAAAAGATCATACATCGGTCAGCTAATATTATTAGAGCGACTCGGAGATGTATCCTGAAACTATTCTACGATATTCTAAGCCGACTTATCGCTGTTCTATCTGTATCTAGTTTCAGTATTTTTAGCTTCTCTCACTTTTGCCATTTTGAGGCCCCTGCGAACATGTGGATAGACATGGCCGAGCAATTTTACTTAATATCTGCTACCAGACAAGAACATGTATATAACATGTATATTTTTCTTATATAAAGGGATGAGGGTACGTACTTCCATTACCAGATTATGGTCGTAAGAGCGGATCTATAACCGAATCTTCTTTCGGATGTTTCACTCGCCTCGATTTTCGATTAGCAGTTCCACAATGTATTTTGTTGTTGAATTGCTTTGGTTTTTGAACTTCTTTCAAACCGCCTTCATAAGGCATCCCCTTGATCCAAGACATAAAATCTAGAGCTTAATTTAATAAGAAATCTACTTCACAAAAACAACGCAAAAAGGCACAAGTTTGTAACAGATCCCTGTTACAAAAAGGACTTTGATTGAAAGGGGGACCCTTTATTTAAACTCTAAGAAAGAGCTGTTCTTCGCTTCCTTAAGGAAATCAGGGCTCATCGAGGTAAGGAATCCCTCACCAAGTCCGCTTGTAAACTTGGAATCGTTTGCTGAGATTCTATTCTATGCTTGACGAGCGTGCACAATAATTTTGTCTTGACTTGGATCTAGTTCTTAATATTAATGGACTCGATGCTATTGCATATGTATTCCATAACCCGCATAACCTAATAGCTAAAAACAAGCTCTTCTGCCAAGTGTGGAAATCACCCATCTTCAGTTCGTAGTGGCGTGCGTAGAACATACTTTTATTACCATTGGTGTGCGATCGTAGTTAGAGTAAATGTGTTTTGTTGGTGTGACGATCGGATGTATACATCTCTCAGGCTGTCTCCACTTCTTACTGATCTTCAGCATGTTACACGCGTAGAGAACATCGCCTGAGTAGTTGGTTGTTGGTCACATTAAAAAAAAAAAAAAAAAAAAAAGTTCATCCAGGATTTCCCGTGGCTTAGCTGCAAATAGAAATAAAAAAAAACACAAAATATTTCCACCTTCACATCACAATTAAAATCACAAGATTACACGTTACACTTGAGCACTTCACCAAATATATTGCACTTCACCATCCACTCACTCGCTCGCATGTGGTATGTGACATATTTCAACTGAAATAAATTTGATTTTACATCAATTTTCAGGTGGCGCCTTTGAAGGAGTTATCGATGACAACGTTTCACCATTCGGATATATGAAGGGAGAGGGAATTGATGCCGGTTACGGTGAACACGATTGGATTTGTAATCGCGACAAAGAACGAACAGATAATATATTTAATAAACTGGGACCTGTGGGTGGTAAAATATCGGGTCAAGGTAGAATTATTTCTTTCAATTTTTTGCTATAAAATATTAACTAACATATATAATTTAAAAAAAAAAATAAAAAAAAATTTATTTTTTTTTAATACATTTTTAAGCTGCCAAACAAGAACTAATTAAATCGAAATTACCGAATTCGGTGCTAAGTAAAATTTGGAAACTTTCCGATGTCGATGGTGATGGTTTTCTGGATTCCGATGAATTTGCTTTGGCAATGCATTTGATTGGCGTTAAACTGGAAGGCTGTGAATTGCCGAATGTACTACCCGATCATTTAGTACCACCGCTGAAACGTTGCTAATGTTCCACCTTTTTTTTAATCTAAAATTCATTAATTCAATGTAATGCTTTGCAATGCGTAGTAGTCACGTCTCTCTATATATATATATTTATATATATATATATATATGGTTTCAACTAATAATTATTATTATGTCTTGTGGTAAACGTGTGCACTTTTTGTTAGTTAGAAAGGATGAAAAAAAGGATTCGAGAGAGAACGAAGCAAAAATTTTGTTTTGTATTAACATAATTTTTGATTTCATTTCTTATAATGCGAGCAATCAATCTCTGTTGCTTACATTACTCTTACTCTATGTATGTATGTATGTATTATGTGTACGCGTACTGTAAAATCGTTACAAAGAAGTTCAAAAAACAAAACAAAAGCAAAAAAAAAAAAAAGCACTACGTTTTTTCTACGTTTCTTTTTTTTTTTTTCTCGTTACTGCGCTGCCTATAATATACAAAAAAATTTATATATTTTGTTAACTTTTAAATAAATTATTATAAAAAAAAATAAATTCAATGTATGAAGAGAAGAAATTTTCTAGAAAAAAATATCTTTTATGCTATGCTAAATACATATGTTCCATCACTACTATCACACTTACACTCACAACCATAAGAAGCATAAGACAATTGTTTAATAGTCCGTTTGCTGCAGTATATAGACAGACAAAAATGTATGCAATAACAATAACAAATTCGTCCTGATCTTCACTGACTTTAGGTCGATTGCCATCGATTGTCCATCTCCTTGTCTGTTGTATTTGTTGTTATCCAAAGTGAACTTGTAAATGAAGAGTCAGAGTTCAGTTCCATTTACACAAATCGCATAAAAAACCTTCAGAGGACAATTATTTAAGAATTTTCCACAATTAACAACAATAATATGCATAAACCTATATATATGAGAATATTATAGAAAATTATTTTGTTGTTACACTGATAATCGAAAGATTATTCATATCCCCTTTTATTTTTATGTTTTCTTAAGGTAGTGAGTAGAGTCATTCGCCTCATGGCGAATATTGCTTCCTTGTTATTTTATAAATTTTATTTTTGCTTTTATTTTAAAAAGAGGAAAGGAAAAAAAAAAAAAAAAAAAGAAAAACTATTTATCTCTTTCTATGAATTGATTGATTGATATTGAAAAGAAATTTGTGCAATTTTTCACTTATTATTATTTTGTTTAAATCTGATGTTTTAAAATTGAAAAAAAAAGTACTAAAGAATATATTCTTTGTAAGGATAGTTAAAACATGTACTCTTAATAATAAAAGAAATTATTTACATGAAACATATATATTTTGCACGTTTTTTTGTCATACTCTATCAATATTCGGTTTTTAAGAAATGAAAGTATAAAGGTATAAATGATTAAATATTACTCTGAACAAAGAAGTTTACAAAACTATTCATGGTAAAAGTAAGGCCCAGTTACCTTATCCAGTTCCCCTATCTTTGTATATAAAGATGATGGATCTTTCGAATTTTTCTTAAATTATTAGGTGGATGGCTAATGAAATCATCCATTGAAGTGAATATTTTTAGTTGATCCATTTCACAACAATCTTGAAGATAACTCTTCAAACGGTTCAAATATCTTTATTGTTTTATGAAGGGGTACGTACACCGGGTGCTCCTGTACGGTTTCGTTCCAAAATTAATTTTTCTTTGAATAATTAACTATCTGCTTAACCGATACCTCAAATTTTATTAGCCGCCTATTACCTCTCGTTCTGGCTTAAAATAAATTGTTGAAATGCATTTCTTTTTTTTTTTACTTTTGTTGATTGGAGTTGGAATCCCTCTCTTTAGAAATAGCGAACTGCATAAGTTGTTATATCGGAATTCAAAAAAGTGAAAGTACGCTAAATATATCAGTTCCTTTATAACCTCGAAAGAAAAGCATCGAAAAAGTGGATAGTAGATATATATGTACATCCTTGATCAGCATGAAATTCTCAATCGATCTAATTATCTTCTTTGTTAAAGTTAAAATAGTAGGTATTGCCAAATAATGTCCATAGATTAAATTTGAAGGCCGCTTAAATAAACAGTGCTACAGTCACTAAGAAATCGGAGCCCCCATAGGAAAAATCGAAATAATTATCTAACTAACAATGAGAAGAAAAATGTATTACAAACCGATATTCCAGTCCGCTACATAAGTAAAAAACATGCAGTTCCAAATAAAATTTTAAACTTAGAGTTACATTTGATTTTTAATTGTCTATGAACTGATGACCAGCTGTTGCAAGTAGCTTCGATGAAATCGCTGATTAATAGCTTGTAGACTCCGTGAATTGTTAAGGAAATGTTTGGACACCGTTTTGACCTAGAAATGCCTTGATCGTGTTTTTTCGAAACCCCACTTGGACACATTTTTACGCCAACCCAACATGTTCAGTTAATATATTAATAACTAAAAATTAAATGTCCCCATAACTACTTTATACGATACGAGGTTTACGACGTTCTTTGAGAGACGTGTGCCGATGATCGTGCTTAGACTATTTATTATAAACTATAGAGGTGCATATATACACTCATACCCTCTCTCTACGTATATTGTCTTTCTAGTTGGTGTCCAAGAGCGTTATCATAGGTCTCTTAAATATATTCAGATATTTTCTTTCATATAATCATTAGCATGGTAGCAACATTTACTGTTCTGTCAGCTTGTTACGAAATTTCACTTGACTTTCACTGCTCAACATGTTTTCCATTTCTGGTAACTCACTTTTTCTCTGAATTTAAACCTTCTGGCAACTTTGTCCAGGTGTTTATTTTCTTATAGACGTTCTCAACAATGGCTCCTCTTCTTTCTCATTCCATGTTTACATTGTGCGTTTGTTTACTTTCAGTTTATTTTTAAAGTCATTAAAATTAATTATTTGTTGACGTAAGCAAATAATTGTGTATTCTCCTCCTAATCGATTCCATTGAATTAAATTATATTTTTGACGACATATATTTACATAAATATAAAGCCTAATAGTCCTGTAAATATTCGATTACTTGCTTCTTCTACATTGAAGTGTAGCGCATCCATGTGCATTCGTGCAGATATGTATATAAATCCATATATTATCTAGTGGCTAGAAAGTATTGAAACTAGTAAGAGAAGTTAAAACACTTAACCATAAGCTCAGGGACTAAATGAATTCGAATAATAAATGAATGCTTAATCCGCCTTTAGGATCAATAGTTTTTAGAATATTATATTTTCGAGAAGGGACAAAATGGCCACCTTTGAAGAAGTCAGGAATGTACCAAACAATCCAGAAGTGTATTTAATTGATGTGAGAAATGCGGATGAAGTGGCAAGCACCGGCTTAATACCGGGATCCATAAATATACCATGTAAGTGTAAATCTTTGATTAAGAGAGTGGCTGATGGCCGTAGGCTCTCGCACGTTTGCTTTTGTGTGTGTGTGTGTGTAGTGCACGATTTGGAGGATGCCTTCACGATGTCTGAAAGACATTTTCAGCATAGATACAACCGTGATAAGCCTTCGAAAAACTCTGTTATAATATTTAGCTGCTTGAAGGGTGTCCGAGCACAAAAGGGCACAGACTTGGCGCGTAGTTATGGATTCAAAAGGTATTTTGTTTGTTTGCGGTGAATGATTAAAATCCTCCAACTTTCTATTCATTATAGGGCCAAAACGTATCATGGTTCTTGGTCCGAATGGTCTAAAAGACATGGTTTTTAAATAGAACGTAATTAAGAAGCTTTTTAGAATATAAATATAAATTTAACTAAATGCCTAACTTAATAAATTGTAAGAAGCTTCATCTTTTCCTATGGTATTCATATTGTTTTCAATTTCAATTTTAAGAAAAGCGAACATGGGTGTGCGCAGTAATAGATGTAGGGCGCTAATCTACTGTAATTAACACTAGGAGTATTTCAACTCTCTCTCTCTCTCTCTCTCTTTTTGAAAACGTAGCTCCCTCTAAATCTTCTTCTTCTTCTCTGAGAACATTAGGACTTTGTAACACATAAGCAAGCATTACAGAATAAGAGATTTAAATAAACTTATAAGCTTGATAAACGTCAATTGTACACCCTATTAAAGTTGGTCTTATACCCGTGTTGTCGAAACGCTTGCAACACCTAATAGGAAGTTTTCCGAGACCCTGCAAAATACATACATTCTTTATAATGATCATATGAAATCATCTAGAAATGCTTGGCCGTCTGTGTGTGTGTGTGCGCATGCGCGGGAGTTAGTGTATCGATCAACCATTAATACAAAAAAAAAAAAAGAGTTCAAATACGGGAAAAAACATTACAAGTTTTTGATTGATACAAATCATGTCGGCCATGGGACATGCCTAAAGTGTAGCGTAAACTGAGAAAACTTTTTTTTGAAAACAATAGAAAATTGTGTTGTAAATGATAGCAGATACAACAACAAAAATTTCGATCCTGCGGAAAGATCGAAATTTCATTTATTTATTTAACACCAAGTTGTTGGGTACAGGATAAGAGATTCGGCCATAGCCGAGTCTAGCTTAGTTACTTGCTTTTATTTGCACTCGTTTAGCAATAAAAACTTTTTATCTTAAAAGCGGATGTTTGTTACATTAATAGAAAAATAAAAATTTTTCTAAAAAAAAAAACATTTTGCTGAAAGATGGCTACCTATGAGGAAGTGAAAGAAGTGCCCAATCATCCTGAAGTATATTTAATTGATGTAAGAAATAAAGATGAAGTGACAAATACTGGCTCCATACCAGCAAGCATACATATACCATGTAAGTTGATAGTAGCTGTTTAAGTTTCCTCACTGCTTCTTGATCAGTTCCTTGTATAAGTAGTGCCCGAATTGGAAAATGTCTTGACAATGTCGGAAGGAGATTTCCTCACCACATTTAAACGTGATAAACCATCTACTGACTCTGTAATAATATTTAGTTGCATGAGCGGAAGAAGAGCACAAATCGCTACAGATTTGGCTCACAATCATGGATTTAAAAAGTAAAGCATTTTATACGGCAAGCAAACACATATTCATAAAATTTTTTATTAATTTTTCTGTATTCAAATATATATAGAGCAAAATCGTATCATGGTTCTTGGTCTGATTGGGCTAGCAAGCTTGGCTTATAAAATGTGAGCGTAATGGTGGAATTTTTTACAAGAAATAATACAAATTGAATTTACATGCATAACTTAATAAATAAATATAGTAGAGCAAGCATGGTAAAAAAATATATTGAACAATTTTATAAATAAATTTTTTCTAATTATGAGCGCAATCATAAAATCACAAAATTTCTTTAAAATGCTGTCTTGGACTGAGCAGCGATTTGCAAAATTTAAACAAATATATTAATTATAAAAAAAAATTAATTGAATACATAATTTAATAAATAGTAACTAAGCAATTAGAGCGTAATTAATATTTAATTATCTTAAGTCATTTCTTTTAATTGACCCCAGCTTTTGCCGGCTTTCAATTTTACCTTTAATGGCACATTTAGTTTAACGCAATTTTCCATTGTTAGCCTCAAGACTTTGGCAATCTTTTTAACCTTATCTTCAGGTATTTCAAATATTAATTCATCGTGAAGATGCAACACTAGACGCACTGCGCCAGCATCAAGCGCAAGCTTTTCTTGATACTTAATCATATTCTTTTCCATTCTCAATATTGCACTCTTAGCTATATCAGCAGCTGAACCCTGGATTGCAGAGTTAACAGCTTGACGTTCAGCGTGATCTAAAAAGAAGTAAGAATCATCAAAACGGCTGTGGATCTATGACCAGTGTCTGTCTATGTTTCAGTTCCCAAAAAAAACGAAAGTGAACTATGGTAGAAATGCGGTAATGACGCGATCATATTATGGATTGTAATTACTAATGAAAGTATGTGGAGATAGTCTTATTTTGGAAAATTGTCTCTTAGCGATGATGGAGATTGAGCCCTCGTAGAATATAACTATATTTCTTACTTGCTTTGTTTGTTCTATAATTTTCGGTAATCAAAAATATTTATGTCATCCCACTTGTCTGCTCGTTTTTGAGGACGTCACCTATTTGTGCCTTCATTTCCCGAAGTGCAATGCAATCTTAAAGTGAAGCTATTATCTAAGCAAATTCTGATCGTTATAAGGCGAATGCCACAAAATGCATTCTAAATATAATTTAAATTTGAAGCTAAACCATTCCATCCATCGCCATTTTTTATATTAATTTTGGGGAATTTGGGTCATAAAGTCAATATTAAATTTTAGAAAAATTTCTTACTTTTTAATGAAATTTCGGCATTATTGATGTTTTCCAAATATCGCCGTCTACCTGTAATGGTTTCAATATAGCCATTATTTCTGGCAAATTTTATTATCTTTTCCATATAGATTCTAGATAGAAAAACGTAAAAAAAAATATAAAAAAGAAGCAAAGCAAAGCGAGCTATAAAATCTGACCCATAAACATTTTGCATTAACTTCACCTTATTCCCGGATAAGCGGCGTGAAATTGCTCTGACACTAACGTTGCCTCTTGTTCATTGCATTTCAATGCCTCCGCTAAGGAACGCATACTCATCCCGTAAACGATACCATAACATATTTGTTTAGTGGCATTTCTTAATTGCTCACCAACATCGACTTCCGAGATTTTGTTCCAACGTGCCGCAATCGAAGTGAAAATATCTTTATCGCTTTTAATGACTTGCAGCAAAGCTGGATCTTGCGATAAATGGGCCAATATACGCATTTCCAATTGACAAAAGTCTGATGATAATAAGCAACGTTGACTATCACTAGGATAGAAAACTTTACGGCAAGATATTAAGATTTTTTCGTTTGATAAATCCAATTCAAAATCTTTGGCTACGTTTTGTAAATTCGGTTCAACCATCGATATGCGACCCGTTGAAGTAAATGTTATGCTTTGACCTCGTATTCTATGCAAAGGGGATATAACAAATATTTCAATTGAAAAGTTTTCAAGTTTTCACTTCGGCGAACTTTACCTGCCATCTTTTACGCATTTCATCAATGGTTGTATAGTCTTTGTCAAGACTGCATTTATTTTGCGATAATTTAATATCATTTGCGATATAGGAGAATCAATTTTCTCCAATATCTGTTTCGAAGTACTTATGCGACCATTAGATTTACGATGCAATCCTACAATCTTTAAGAAAACTTATCATCAGATCAAATGGAATAACAATAACAATTTGGAATTGTAATATATTAATAGAGGTCGGACGGAGCGTTTCTTTTCCGTATACCAGTTTCTTCATTTAAAGTTTATCGAGTTCAAATTACCCTTGCTACTGCTGCAGTTGATCCTAAATTAAATCGACTTCCATGCAATTCATAAATTCTCATTTCAAGTCCTTTCATAGTTTCGACTAAATGTTGATATAATTTTTGTAAAGCCTCGAAATTGGTTGGAAAACCTTCTAATTCCATATTAACTAAAGACATTTGTAAAGGCATTTCCAGTTCTAAAACAATTGCAATTGAGAATGAAAATGATGTTAGATTAAAATAAAAGTACTTACCCTTGAAAAATTTATATAGTTCCCCTTTACCAATTCTTTCCATATTTTCGATTTGACCTTTAAGTACATGCAGTGTGACGCATGCTTCTACAGAGGATCTGTGTGAAAAAAAAATACAAACAAAACAAAAACAGAGCATTGCACACCTCTCGACTTTATTGCCAAATATAATTCTTCATTCACTTTCATATGATGGCATACTGTAGAGAGAGAGATACCTTTAGTGGACACGCAGGCACATGATTCAATTTTAACGAAATTATATATATATTCCTGCCATAAAGAAAAAGGTCGCTTTTCATACGAATCTTTTTATGGAATGGGTGCCAAAAAATAGATCTTTCTGGTCCAAATTTGTAAGCCAGATTTATTGCATCAACGCATCGCATCGAAACCCTTCTAGTCAGCGATGCAAATGCTACTTGTATCCAACTAATAACCAAAATGTAGAAAAGCTTTTCAAGCTTGTATGCCTTCGATTCAGACTTCGATGAAGACTGCGCTAGCGATGTAGAAATAAAAAGCAGAATAGAGGTATGAGAAAATTCTAGCAAGCAGGAGAAATGAGCTTTATGCCTTCATCCTCGTTTCTTGAAATGCTTGGTAACGCTCGGTGCTCTTGTATGGTCTAAAATCGTGGACATTGAAAATCATTGCAATGAATAGATTGGAAATCTTTGAGATAGGGTGTCCAGGTCGCATATTTAACACTAAAGTCCTGAGAAGAATGGACTCTTAAGCGTGAGATATTAAAAGTGCAAAAACTGCTTTGGATACATTGTACATGGAAAAAAGTATGAATTCCTGCATTTAATAATGAAAACCGGTATCGAACGGCGTAGAGGCTTGGATGGAAAAGAAATGTCATGGCTGCGTGATATTCGAAATGCAACAGGCGAAAAAATTTTTGGACGTTAGTTACTACGCAATAATATTATGTAAAAATGTGATCATCTATATCCAATGTAATGGATAGTAAAAGAGAGAGACAGAGAGGATTTTTTCTAATAACAGCTGCAAAGAGTTGAAAATCTCAAATCTTACCTAATTTTTGGCAATATAGCGCTAGAAGAATCCAATCCGTAACTATTGTAGCCACGAGCAGAGCCGCATAGATTTATTAATCCACTGCATTCGGGAGCAAACTGCTGGACCTGTGTAGAGAAAATGTTATTATTTAAGAATCTGAAACCATTTTGTGTTTTGGTTTTCATTTTACCAACTGATTTAGATTGTATACTTTGTCCGGCTGCAACAACCAATTCCCTACTTTTGGATCTTCCAAGTTAACCAATATTTCCGATTGAAGAAGATTTTTCAAAATCTTCAACTGTTCTTTGGCCTCTAAGGCAAGGAAGGTACGTTCATTTGATTTAAACAAAATTCTTAAATATTTGGATTTCATTTCTGCAGTCAGACCTTTGCATGTGTTTTCCGCTTGCATATTCATATAGAAAACATTATTCTGGGATAAACAAAATGCTATACCATCCAAGTAATTCGTGTCATCAATTTCAAATTCATACGTTGAGCAATTTTTTTCTGTTTCTTGTTGTTGCTCAGCCGCTCCTACTTGATTAAGAAGTAAATTACCGCCGATTAATGGCTTGCGTTGGCCAGAACGTTGTTGTACTCCTAAGCACATAGCCAAGCGTTTCGATGCCATTAGTTCTTTAAAAACCATTTTAAAAAGTTGCTGATCATTGCAAATATCTACGATTTCCATGGATTGGAATGATGACGCTTCGTTCTCATATTCCGAACAACTTAGAATGTGGGACGCGTTTAATTGTATTGGATTTTTTAAAAGTGAATTTTCCATCGACATATCTGAATACTCGAAACTGCTTGCCAGGCAGTACAACTCTTTATTATCACTGGGTAATTTAGAGATATTTTTATTAATTAATTTTGGACTCTGCGTACGTTGACTTTGGCGATATGATCGCAGAAATTTGGAAGCATGTGCCGAACGATTTGTTTTACTACTCGAATCATCTTTAATTTTTTGCTGAGAATTGGGGATCTCATCTTTATTATCATCGGTCGATTCATTTGAATTCGAAGGTGTTCCAGGTCTAGAGATTCGTTTCTTAATTTTTTCCAATCCCGTCGCAGCATTTTCTAAAGTTTCTAATCTTTGCCTTAAAGGAGAGTTCGGTTTTTCGCTGGCACTTGCAATATCAGTCTTTCGATTACGTGGACTTCTTCGCGGCATATTCGTTTTCTCATTTATCACAGTTTTCACATTTTCATCTTCCCAGTTCTTTGCTTTCTCTGTTTGTTGCAACTGCTGCTGTTTTTGTTCCCATTCAAGTTTTTTCATTTTAGATAATTGTCTTGCTTTTAGAAGTCTTTGCGCTTTCTTACTTGTGCTTGGCTGTTCATCGGAATTCCGAACAACATTTCCATTCATTTGATTACCTTTCTTAGCTTGCTTAGGAGGCGTTACTTCTCTATGCTCCTCAAGCTGAGATTGAACGGATGTACGTTTTAATTCTTCGTTAGGCTGCGTTTTTGGAAGACTTGCTCGAAGACTCCTCGATATTTCTTCAGGTTTGTTTTCATTTATTGGGTTTTTCTGTGGAGTGATCGGAGTAAACAAATCTTCCTTTTTTACCTCTCTATTCGTATGATTATGGCAATCTTTTTTATTACTTGCTAAGCTGGACAAAGTTTCGAAGCTTTTACTTTCTTCCCGCTTTAGAAAATGTTCCCTTGTGTAAGCATTTTCTTCAACCGACATATTTATTTCTTTATTAGCGCTATCCAATTTCGTAACTATCCGATCATTTGCTGATTTCAAAATTTCTTCTTCTGAATTCACCTGCTCTTGGGTTTGAGACCAACTTATTTTTTTCACTCCAATTTCATATTGTAAAAATTGACGAGCTTCTCTTATTAACAACTCAGCCGCCTCGGCTATAGTAAAACCTTTTTTACCCGTTATATAGAAATTTCGGGCTTCATTACGTTGAGCAGCTTCTAAAGCATTTTCATTATCATATTGTTTCTCCGAATCGAAACTCAATTCATTATATAATATTTTTTCCACTTCGAATATCTCCGAGTTAGCCAATTCGATCAAGTTTGTTATTCCAGCTTTAAAGAGGGCTCTAGCACGTTTCTGATTTAAATCGGGCAAACGCATTAGATCTATTAGGTCACGATGTATACCGAAAAATAAGCGTTCCTTGAATTGCGAAACAATCGAAGCCAAAGTGTCCCATTGCAGAGAGTTGCAAAAAGATGTAACAATGCCGGCAAATGTTGAAGCCATTTGTTGTAGGCCTTGCAACATGCCTCGAGTGCATTTGTATTTAGCGGCTACTTTATTAACAGGCGTTTCGTAGACTAATTCCTGCAAAGCTAATGCGGTGTAAAATCTATCCAAACATTGAAAAAATGAAAAAAAGTATTTTATTATTTGAGACAACGGCTTTGATTATCGACAATCTAAAGTAAATAGAGAAAATTTCGTATTTTCCGTGAACGTACAAGCGAAGGATGGAATTTTATATAATATGGAATTTGTTTTCCTTTTTGTAATATCCCGAAAACAGTGCTGACGCTATAAGATAAATTGGATTGACCAGACCTACTTTTCGCAAAAACCGAGACGGAAACTATTCAGATACGTTTTGAACAAACCGATAGGTTGATTTTAAAATATGAAGCTTGCAAGTGGAAAGACTACTCTCTACTCTTAGGAGGATCAAGTGAAAAGTTGATGGGAAAATTGTAGCAGTCAGCCAACGGACAACTCTGCAGTCATAGTATTTCGCAATTCTTATCTTGCTTACTGAGGGCAGGTATCCCTCTCCCACTTCCCTCCTCCTTTATTTAGGAATCAGATACCCTTCAAGGTATATGTATTCTTGATCAGCTGGAAATTTGGAGTCAACTTAACTTTGTCTCTCCGATTTTCACTTTACTAATAACACTCGTGTGAATTTTTTGCTTATGGACCATCTCGCATATTCATTAAAACTCTGATCATTTTAAATTTGATTTAGTTTGGTGCAATTAATTTTTCTAAAAACTTAGATAGTAGTTTCCTTAGAATGTGACAATTGGCAGACATGTCAATGAACACAACATTCCTAACAAATACGATTACCAAACTTGAACATCGTTGTCTGCTTCTTGTAAATCGTAAGATATTAACGTAAATTTGGAATTTTTCAAGTTCGTATCAGCTCGTTTCAGCTTGAATTAGCAAAATCGATTCGAAGCATTTTACTAATTAAAGATATACTGCGCAAAGTGGTCCACCGAGAACTTTGACGAATTTTAGGTGAATCGAATTAATCAGTGGTCTTAAAATGTATTCATATTTTCGAAAATAGTGCAGCCGTATCGGATGGAGTTTATATATTGGCCCTAAAGGGTTAAAGGGGTGCCTAGTTCATTGCGAGTAATCAATATATCATATCATTTGATTGTGTGGTTATAACAGCTATAATTTTCATTATTTAATAAGTTTACCTTTTATGTATTTGTGTAAGTTTATAATCCAGTTTGCTTTGTCCACGCATTGCCCGAACAAGGAACGATTCTTTAACACCTACCAATTCGCCGACCTTTTTCATGGCTGGCGTCAAATTTTCCCATAAATCCAAAAAAAATAACCAATCCAAATCTTGAAGTTGATAACAAACTGAATAGGGTGTTACCAAGTAGACAGCGTGCAGTTCAGATTCCAAAACAAAGCAACGACGACACTTTTGTAATTCAGCAAACAATATCAAGCCATCTGTGGGTGGCATCGATGAAGCTAAAAAGAAAACTCAATCAAATGGATTTTCTTCATAAATTTCATATTCTATTCAGTTACACAAGCAAGCCATTCCCAATCTGGTAGCTACATAAAATTCTTCTTGTGTTTCTTTCAACTTTTGCAAACGTATGAATTCGTATTCTTCCAGAAATTTTAAAGCAACATTTATGTATTCCTTTCCATCTGAACGATAATCATTATCATTTTCCTTTTCCTGATAATGCATATGCTTTTCGACACTCAATAAAGTGCATTTGACAAAATTATCAATATCCGATTTACTGGTCGCCACACCAGATGATATAACCTCAAGTAAAGCTCTTTTTAAGTGCGTCTAAAATAATGGCAAATATTTACATTAAATTATTTAAAAATGATTTGAAAATAAACCAACACTGCTATCTAGCTCCAAACAGGAAGTTAAAGGTTTTAAGTCGGCTCTTATCAAATCTTTCCCGCTATGAGCGTTGCTTTCGGTACATATTAAAATCGATTCACCTAATGTATCCTAAAATGAAATTATATTTCTAATTGCCACTTGAAGATACTCGAATTTCTCTAAGCGATATACTTTTCCGGTACGTCCAGCTCGGCCAATCATTTGTCGATACGTCAAAGAATTCATTTGTTTGCCGCCAAACAGAGGCGATCTTATTAAAACTCTACGTGCTGGCAAATTAACTCCTAAACAGTACATAAAAGTAATCATTTCAAGTATTTTACTGTTTTGTTTGGAACAAACTTACCTGAGCTTAAGGTACTGGTTGCCACAATAATTTTCAAAGTTCCCGCTTTAAAACTAGTTTCCACAATATCTCTTTCTTCGGTGGTTAGCCCGGCATGATGGAAAGCACATCCGTACGTGACGGTCTTCTCCAGAACACTATCCAATCCTTTTAGTGAAGAAATAATTTTACTCTTATTTAATATAAATTAGTGAAGAAAATTATATTTGATTTAGAGAGAGAAACTTTTGATATCCATTGCTTGCCTATATCCTTGCTGAACAACCGTAACATATTAGGCAAACATTAGTGAGCCATTCTATTTCTGTGCATGTGAAACTTACTATAGTAACCTAATCTAATAAAACAAATCTGAGGAACAAAATACTCGAAGAGAGAATGAAATCTGGCGATGTTTCCCGAGTTTTTTACAATCTTATGAATCGACTAAGTTAGTCTAGTCTCCGGCAGTTATATGATAATTTGGCAAACGATGGGTATAAAAATCGTCTCTTGAGTAAACAAACCTGTTGGTATATCATGTAATTGTTGCTTCATTTCATCAATACTTTCACGTTTTAATTGAGAATTCAAACGTTCGCCCCATTCATTATTCAATTTACATAATGAATGTATGGCAGCGGCTAACTTGAGCGCTAAACTTTCACACCAATCTTTCGATGGACAAAATACGATAACCGAACATGTTTCCAATAAGGTTTCTATACACAATTGAGCCACATGATCAGGATCGCCTTCTAAGCAAGGAAATGGCTCTGCAATATTAACTGTTGTCTCGGCCACAGTACGTAATATTTGCATATTACAATCATAGATTTTATCTCCGATTTTTATCATCTCCTTTAAGGCTACCGGTCGAAAATTTGTTATATATAATTCAGCGTCAAGCCACTTTTTTAATAGCTCTATATTGGATAAAGTAGCTGACATCGTTATAATTTGAATTTGTAAACCGTATTTTCGGGACATGTATAATATTTTAGCTAATAATAATTCCAGTATATAGCCACGCCCTGGGTCTGATATTAAATGTATTTCATCTACTATTATTGTTCCGATTTCATTAAGCTTTCCTTGCTCCATTAATCGATTAACAATGGCATTGGCCTTTTCTATAGTACAAATAGCTACGTGGATACTTTCAAATCCTCCTGGAGGTATGTAGCCGCCAAAGAATCCCTCCACGCGATAACCGGCACCGGTAAGCAGATCTTGCAAGTAAAATGTCTTCTCCCTAACTACCGAAATAAAAGGCAAAATCATAATCACTTTTCTATTGCGCTCCAAGACAGTTTTTAATAATAAAATTTCACTGATTAATGTTTTGCCAGCCGAAGTTGGCGCCGAATAAACTAAATTACAATATTCGAAGAGTACCTATAAAGAATACAAGAATATTCTTACGATTTTACATAATTGCTCTTAAGAAACACTGCAAACTTACCTTTGGATTACTTAAACATTCGACTTGCCAATCAAACATGTTTCTAACGCCTTTACGGTCATATTCTTTCAAAACATTCAAAGGTAAATTCCAAGCATTAATGCTCTTCAGCTCTGCCAAATTACGTTCAAGCGGTTTAGGCTCATTGTTTTCAAGCTCTGATTTGCTTGGGAGATTTACATCGAAATTTGCGAAAATTGGTTTTCGTAGAGGACTTTGAGATAATGTTGGAGTGAATTTCAATTGTCCTGGCGACATTGAAGTCAAGCTTATGTCTTCCTCCTTAAGAAATTTTTGACTTTCTTTTAATTCATTTTCCAGATGTTCTTCTCGTAATGCATCGTCATTCGCCGGAAGGCAAATAAAGCTGCTAACATCATGGCAGATATCTTTCGATTCTTTTGTTTCGGATTGAAACGTAAATTCTTGCCAGGCGCTATCATTTCCCTCAACCTTGACTAAATCATGAAGATCTTCCGAAAATATAGGCTTCTCTAAGGAATTCTCCAATTCTTCCTTTTCCCATTCTGTATTGTTGTGAAATATAGCTTCAATTTGAGAGACTCTTATACCAGATCTTTCCTTTTCAGCATTGTTGTCCAGTGTAATTGGTGTAATGGCTTTTGAAAATGTAAAGTCGTTAAGAAAAACATCTGATAGGTTATCCAAATGTGAACCATTCTCAGCTCTGCTTGTTTTTGGTAGAGTAGAATCCGATTTGCTGCGCCGAAATTTTCGACTTTCAAAGGATTTGTTGGTTAACGTTTGTGTTTTTCCATTAAGTCGACTTCTACTAAGAATGGAAGATGAATTTCGATATGTTGTCTTGCCTGCGTCCGTAGGAGATTCTGAAATTACATCCAATGCTTCTGAAAATTTGTCCTCTAAAGCATGCTTTTCTTGACTTTCCAATTTTATTAAGGCACTGTTACCGAGCTCGAAAGAGTCGAAAAAGGCCATTTATAGATAAATGAATGCACGAAATCCCTTTTTACATGCACTATTCAGTCTTTTGCTCTTCCTCATACACACATAAAATAATAATGAATTATTATTCGCTCTTTGCTAACCTTTTAAATCTAGCGGGAAATGTAGAGAAGAACGTAGGATGGCTTGTTAGAGTTGCTAGGTTGTGAAACTAAAAAAAATTTTGGCTGACATTTTTTTTTTTATCGTAGACAATGTAGTAGATAATAGTAGCCCAGATTATTATTAGAGTTTCCAAAGACTCCACATAAGTCCCGCCAAAGAAAAACACAAAGCCGTATCTGAAAAATGTTTGAAGAGCCATGTTAAAACCGAAGATATATTAAACGTTCTGTGAAAAACACGATCATATCTGGAAAATATTAAAAGAACTTTGTGTTTACTGTGCTTTTCTACTTTCTTTCCTTTTCTGTTAAAAAAACCTCCAAAATCATGAAGAGACGTCAATATACGCAATGGGTAAATTTGGTGACTTTGTCCTTTCGCAACATAAAATAACAGGGAGGTAATCACATATGAGGGTTTCATCTGTTGTTGACTCGCTGAGTGTTCAGGAAGAAAAAGAAGACTTCACCTTCATCGAAAAAAACAGCTGTAGTTTGATTATGATTAGAAAAACAAAGTCGATATTTTTCTTAAATTATAAATATATATTTCCTGATTGTATGAGGTGACAGTTTCCATCCTTTAATTTCGAAAAAAAAAGGAAATTTTGCAACAAATTTTTTGAATGGACATCTAAGCCATAAACAAATAAAAACAAAATAAATTTTGAACTGGCATTAATATGCTCCTTGATAAGACGTCTATATGTACACGTTTGTGCTTCTTCGTATGAAATGCATTTTGCGCTGTATCATCCCGAAATCAATTGGAAAATAAATAAAATGCCATCAAAAGTCGAGGGAATAATATAAAACAAGAGGATTAATTGAAACTTGGGATAGTTCAATTCCCGCAAAATTACGTGGCGGACTTTATAGCACCCAAAATACATATGCATATATGTATATATATGTACACTGATATTTACAATCAAGTTAAAAGTCAACTCTATTAAGGTTCGAACGGGAAACTTCGTGTTCACATCGAACCTTTTTTACTCAACTCGGTTAATCATCTGTTGTTGATTTGCTGACTCGTAGAAGAAGAAGAATATGTGAAGAAGAAAACAGAAATAGTAAATATGGAGAATTTCAAAGTACCAACGAAGCCAACTAATTCTGCGAAACCTGAATCTCTTTCGAAGATCACTAATATATCGACGATTGAACAAAGCAGCGAAACAACATTTGATGAATTGCCGGGTGATAAAGTTCAATGTAATCCTTACAAAGTACCGCCATGGTCGTCGACGCCTTCGAAAGACTGCAAATATAGCTTTGAAATATTAAAATCTGGGCAAATTATAGAAAAAATTGAGGATTTGCAAGAAAAAGCTTTTTGGACATTTGGTCGTTTACCCGAGAATGATATAGAGATGGCTCACCCTACTATTTCTAGATTTCATGCCATTCTGCAGTACAGATCGAAACAAGAAATAAATGAAAATGTAAATTCATCGGATACATCAGAAGAGATTCCTGAGGGATGGTACGTATACGATTTGGACAGCACTCACGGTTCTTTCTTGAATAAACAAAGAATACCTGCAAAAGTTTTTATTCGCATTCGAGTCGGTCATATGTTGCGCTTAGGAGCTAGCACGAGATCTTATATATTGCAAGGGCCTGTAGAGGACGAGGAACCCGAATCTGATTTATCCGTAACGGAATTAAAGATAAAACGGAAGGAAGAACTAGAAGCACTAGCTTTGGAAAAGCAACGCAAAGTGAATGAAGCAGAGGAACGAGCACGTAATGAAGGTTGTTGTTGGGGTATGGGTGAAGATGCTGATGAAGAAACTGATTTATCGCATAATCCTTATGCTACTACCAATAATGAGGAATTGTTTCTGGATGATCCAAAAAAAACGTTAAGAGGCTACTTTGAGCGTGAAGGTTTACAGTTAGAATATAAATGCGATGAAATGTCGGCTGGTTCGTTTGTTTGTCGGGTTGAATTACCCATTGATGATAGCAACGGTAGACCCATTGTTGCTGAGGTGGTGCATAAAGGTCGCAAAAAGGAATGCGTAGTGCAGTGTGCTTTGGAAGCTTGCCGTATTCTTGACAGACATGGTGTTCTACGACAAGCCAACCAAGAACCACAAAAAAGGAAGATGAAAAATCCAGCTTCCGATTCGGACGATGACGAATTTTGGGATCGCACAGGAGACGTAGCAAGAAAAAAGCAAAGAAAAGCTAACATTAATGCGAATGTTAGCCTAACCCATGACGATTTGGTAAATAAAAAAATGTATTTTCTTCCACGTTAGTATTGATAACACATTTGATTTCTTCAGCTTAAAAAAGAATCTAATTTGGAAAACAATCTGCGGGAAATTGAAGCCAAACTTGCTTCTTATCAGGAAAAACGTAAACGTATAAAAGCCCAAAATAACGAGAACGGTGAAGATTTGGACAGTTACTTACAAAATCTGAACGAAGCAGGATCTGAGCAGAATAAGATTATGATAAGAAAATTAAGGGTGCGTTTACGACTCATAACGAAGTTATTGAAAATTTTTATTAAATTTCTTTTTCATCGGTTTAGCTTGAGGAACAACATCTGAAAACGGAGCAGCAAAAAGTACGAAAACTTATTCAAATTACCAAACCAGCAGATATACCCTGTGCTACAGCATCACAAAACGTTGCAAGTAAAGCAGAAAATCATAAAAAGTTATTGCCTATGATAGGCAAACGGAATCAATTTAGTAAATTTAAAATTATTACCGCAACTACACACAAAGTGGAAAAACCTAAGGGCAATAAAGCTTTAGCTTCAGATGAAGAGGAAATGGAAGAAGATGATTGTGATGAAGAGGAGAAACCTCAAGATAATAGAAGCAACGAACCAAGGGAAGGTGAAGGCAATGTAATGGGACTTTTGACGCCAGAAAAAGAATATATAAAAGATGGCGACAGCCGTGAAGCTCAAAAATTGCATTTAGACAGGAATAATATAGCAAATGAAAACGTGGTCGAAAGTAAAAGTTCGGAGGAGAAAACTAAGCATTATGGGCCTTGTGTTATGCCTACTAATATTTTAGCAAAAAGTTTCCCGGAAAAAGATTCAGCAACAATCTTAGGACAGAAATCTGAAGGCCGACTTGTATCAAAAGAAATCCAAAACAAAAATGGAAATAAAACACATTGTCCCTTGGATAGTAGTAAGGAAAGCAATTGTTCGGACTTAGTAAAGCGACGTCATCGTTCACGTCACAGACGTCAAGAAGTCGACATAGATGATGATGATGAGCATTACGATCCGACTGGTAAATATGCTAAATGGATTCCGCCGGAAAATCAAACTGGTGACGGTATCACCGAGCTAAATAAAAAATATGGTTATTAAGTGTTTTATATGTTTGTAGTTTGTATAATAAATTACACTTATTTATGTTCATCGTAAAAGCTAATTTGATTTTTCTAAAAACAATGGTGTGATTATTCGGAATAAGTATTGTTAAGGCTTAAATCTTTGGCGCCCCATCCTTTGATTGAAGGGAATGGGATAAAATATATCTTTTATCCTTTTATTTCACTAAAAGGTATTGTTAAGAAAAATATAATTCACTGCGTAATTAAGAATCAACAGACTTACCTTGTTGCATTCTACTCCCTAAAACCTTTCACGTGGTATCCATTTCAACAATATTGTAACGAAAAAACCGGTTCACTACGTGGTGACGCCCACCATAAATAATTTTGAATTAACACCTACCTCGTCGCTTTATGCTCTCCAAGTCGTTCTAATTGATACCCATATTGGTGGTATAATTAAGAAAAAATTAGTCCATCATGTCATGATGTCCACCATATTTATTTTAGAACTAAAGCATATTTAGTCAGATAATTTATCTTTATATGAGGAATGTATAAAATGGTTTTAAACATTCTGTCTTGTTTGCCTTATGATAAATAAACTTAAGACCTCAAGAGAGTGGAAAAAACGGAAAGTTTATTTACTTGTAACTCTGGGTGGGCAGGGCCGATTTTTATTCGCACATACAGAATAGAGTAAATGTACAAAATTTCATGCTTCTATCTTTTATACTATCGTAAGATAGTATAGCAGTGAGCGAAATCTAAAAATGTTTGTTTCGGAAAACAAAGTTGCGTTCAGCTTACGCTTCACTGCGGACTTGTGCTCTGACCAACTTGGCCCATTTTCAATACTAAACTGCGTGCAAAAGCTTCCAATATTCCTAACAAATTTCGACGCCTTCATTTTTGCGAACAGGATAGTGCAAGCTGCACAAACCACACAGACAGATAGAGTTGATTTGGTCAATTCAGAATTTCGTGCTGATCACGAGTATATACGCTTTATAGGGTTATAGATTATGAGAAAAAAAAAAAACAAGATGGGTGTACCGCCATCGTTTAGCGGTGGGTATAAAAATATATCTATTTGACTTTATACTCTGTAGTTTTTTCAGGAAAGTCATGATAGGAGAAAATAGAAATAAATACTACACTACACTATAGATGGGCACGATCGAACGTAAGATACCCAAGGCCATTTCGTTTAATACAATCATTTATTCATTTGCTTGAGCATACACCAAATGTTAATCATTATGCTAAGAGATGCTTTTCATAAAAGCCCTCCTATTGGAGGACGCCCGAAACGTCAAGTAAGGTAGGAGAAAATCTTACAAAGTGAGCTTAGTTGTTACTGTACTGTGTTAAGTAACTTAACTTATTAAAGTACGACCATTTTCCTTCTCCATTTCGAATGATTTCATTTTAGATTTTTTTTTTTAATTCTAATGAATGACATTTAAACAAAAAAATCCATGACCTTTTTAGAAAATTGTATCATTAGTAATAATATAGATCGTCCTTGAAGTAGAAGAAGAGAACGGCTATTTAAATATGAGGAATTTGAATCTAAATCAACTTTCTTACCGCTCAAAATTTACTTACTTATATTTAATCTACTTTAAAAACACTTCTCCTTAAATAAAAAATTAATTAATGCTTTTAATTGCAATCTTAATTCCAGCACTTCGCTTACATTTTCTTATGCCTGGCTGTGCGGCGCTTACCACAGATACATTTCAAATAATGAGGTAAGTTTAAAATTTTAATAAATTATTGCCTGGCTTCTCAGTTACTATTATAGGTAGAACCGTAAAATTGAATATTATCCAAAGAGTAAATTTTTTTGAAGGTCAGAAGTTCTAACTTCGATTCATACAGAAATGATGTTGCATTTCATATAGAGAGCAATACTCTCTATAAAATCTTTATATATTCTTTACCGACGTGAAATTCCAAATCCAAAGACGCAAAAATTAAGCCAGATAGTTGATAGCGACAACATTTAATTCAAGATTAGGTCCATAGTTTCTTTAAAAATAAATGCTATCCATGTAAAAATATGTCAGCAAAAGCCAGATATCCAATATTGAAGTAAGTGCTGAGCGGGAGGATCCACAGCAAACATTATATGTGAATGAATACTGATCATATTTTTCATCATATAATCGGGGAGTGAATAAAGGCGGAAAATGTTCGCTGTGCGTATTAGAGTATTTTTGCACTGCAACATTGCATAGTTTATGGCCAGATCTGTCCGTCTGATGTTGGGTTAAAATTAAAATTTCGAAATTGGTTTTAAACAACCACTTGGTGCATCCACTTGGTGAATTTTTCCCTTTAAAATTTTAAAACTCAGCTAACTCGAAGCATATCTAAGTAAATATGTAGACCTCTCGCGTGCTTTGTGCAGTAAAGTTATGACGTATCCGCCTACGGTAATTTTCGTTACTTTTATTATATACGGTAATACATTAGTATACATAGCTATATAATATTTTTTAGAATGGGAGGATTATTACTAATAATCAATAGCATGTTTGGTTTGGGGTTGGTTAGCAAGAAGGGGGGGGTTGTCGGTCAGAATACAATATGCACTTGCCGAGCTTTTACTCTTATTCGATGATGTAAAAATAAGAATCTGTTGGCTATTTTTATATTGCAGCTATCTGCTTAGCCCCATTTAGGTAGGATTTTAAAATTTCCCGAACACTTCAGTTATCCAAACACTATCGATATGAGCGAAGAATGTGCTAAAGATAAATACAATTATCTGAGTTTTTTTGCGTAATTTGTAGCTTTTATTATTATCTTTTCTGATTCTTACATCTACAGCAGGAAATGTAATCATCAGTTAAAAATTTACTTTGCTGTATATATATATATATGCTTATGAAAGATGTTTTTGACTTTTCTGAGATTAAAATTTGCTTATGCTTGTTTTGTGTTTAGAGCTTTTCACCAGAATTTCCCCTTCATCTGTTTTACAATATTGAACCCTTCGAATGCATTCCATTTAAATCATTTGCTTCTACCCCTAAAGAAGGAGCTGAATGAATTGCTTTTCATTCATTATTAAATGAATTCATTTACGATAAATGATTTCCCCTTAAGGAATTGTTCCAAGCGTTACTTTTCATTTTATTTGAGTAGCCAATGGAATTGCTTGAACGTTTACCTGTATCACAACACTTATCCCTCCGAATGTATTCCAATTAAATCATCTGCTATGACCCCCTAAGAAAGTAATAGAGTGAATTTTCTTCTGATGGGAATTATTATTCGTTTATCGCTAGGTCAAATAAATACGTTTACGATATATAATGATTTCATATCTAGGAAACTATTCCAAGCATTCGTATTCAGTTAGTAAAAAGCCAATGAAATTGCTTAAACATTGACTGGAACGTAGCGCAAGAAATTTATAAAAATTAAAAAAAAAAAAAAAGAAAAGACTTGCCATCAATTAAGATAATTTAAATATTTAAAAATGAAAATAAAAAATTAAAAATTTTTTTTTTTAAAGACACAATCTATTAAAATTAATTTGCGGAAAAGTGTTTAATTTAATGTATGGTGTGGCAAATTCAAATGTATATCCGTATATATATATATATATATATATGCATATGTATATAAATAAAGTAAACCCACCTACACATTTTTTACATTCGTACTAACGTATGAATAGTTTAGATAGTTAAAAAAAAAAAAAAAATGTAATGTCAACGTTTTACGATTTGATTTTCAAATTCGTTACATATGACTGATATTAAATTGTGAAGAGTGAACTACGTGAACTGCACTAAGACTAGCGAGCGTTGAATAGAAGCTTTTAGGCGCGCACGGAGAGAAAAACAAAATTTTTTTTGTCATCACTTTTGCTTGCTCACTTCCTGATGAAACCGAGAGAAAGTAAAAGTTTATAACACTATTCGGGATAAAAATAAAATTATTTTAATCTAACCCTTGAAAGCAACCATAAGATCGAACTAGCGAGTACGTTTTTTGTTTTTTTTTTTTTGTATTAAAGTAAAAAATTAATATTAAAAAAAAAAAGAAAGTATTTGTGAATAAATAAAAAAAAATAAAAAAAGAAAAAGGAATTAAAAGTAAAGTTTTTCAAGGTCTTCATTATTATTCTTATATAATTTTCGGGAGTTTAAATATATATCCCTAAAAACATTAAAATTAAGCTAAACCTTCCGCTAATTTGTATTTTCATAATTTCATTTTAATAAATGCGGTATACAGTTATAAAAAAAATTTATATGTTAAAAGAAGCTCATGTGCGGATTACATTTTAAAACACGAAATAGTCCGTCGCAAAAGACGTCCCTACGTTGGGGTGATAGTTGTGGCATTGAGTTTAAATTATCTTAAATTTAAGTCTTGGTAATAAATATTTAATTAATTACTTACAAAAAAAAAAAAAAACAAATTCTAAATAATAATAATAAAAACAAAAAAAAGAAAACTTTCTTAAAGTACATCAATTATTCCTATTTAAAAAAAGAACAAAAAGCATTGCATAATTTTAGACACAAATTAATTATTTTAAAAGAGTTATTGTCGTTTATACATTTTTCTAATTTATTCAATGTTTTGCTTAAGGATTGTGTGAGTTTCAAATTACGGTAAAATCGTAAGTATATATCATTTTTGTGCCATTAATTTCCAATACATTACACTTTTAAGCTCTATCTCTCCGTATCTCTCTCTCTCTCTCTCTCTCTCTCTCTCTCTCTCTTTCTCCCTCTCTCTCTCTCTCTCTACCTCTCTACCTCCCTTTACTTTCATTTGAGTTGTAAGCTCTGGCAGGTGTTTGTTAAGTGTATGTGAAATTTCTGAATGAATTTTTTATATATATAACTGTCTGTCGGTTTGATTAAACTTAACGGTATTATTATTGTTTACCTCTCGCGCTATATAGAACACAATGTCACTCTCTCCTTCTCAGATGCCCCTTATTTCTGTCTCTTTTTCACTGTGTTTCATTGTTATTATTTATTTTTTAGTTTTTATTTTTATTTTTTTATTTACGAACATTAATATATTTTTGAAATTAAATTACATTCCATAGACTATCTCTATCTCTATAAAAAAAAATATCTAATAAGTATATGTTATTCTGTAGCTCAATTTTCGAATTCACTGTAAATAATATGAATTACGTACCTATTTACAATATATTTACATTATATGCAGCACCCTCTCACTATTCAATATAATAGAAGTTTTATTTGACTTTTTGGCTTTTTTTAATTTTTAATTAAATGCACGACTCTTTCTTTCTTTTCTACTTTATGTACATCAATTCAGAATTCATGTATTCATCAGGGAACTCATTAAGCCTGTGTATGAATAAAACCTTGCTATACATATATTGTTCGTATACCATTCAAAGAATATTTCATTAAGGAGACTCGGTGTAGGAATAAAAGGCCATTTTCATAAGCAAGTTATTTATGCTTCTGATGGGCTTAATAAGTTTTTAACATTTAGCAGACGCATTGTTGCCAGTTACATAAGAAGCAATTAGTGGACAAACATAAAACCGTGTAGTGCAATTTTCCAAACTATTTTAAATACATCAGTTCAAGTAATGACGATATATATTCCGCAATGATCTCAGCACCTGATCCGTATCCTTTTGAAATTTGCAAATAGTCATCAGTGACTGGGAGCCGAGCCACATCTTGGCAACACGGTTGATGGGGTAGCAATTCGAACTTTATTTTATGCAAATTTGCTTTTATAAGGTTCGGCCCGCAATACGGTGTATTCGCTATACTGTAGTCTACTTTCTCTTACATAAATTTTCGTTCAATATGCGATAAATGCCTTTTGTAGATATGCTTTTGATCTCTGCTATCTCCTTAGAGCGCTTGGTAGGTATTACTTTGCGGAGGCTGGTTGCAATTACGGCACTTCATGTGGTGGGACCTCAATGGAATACACAAGTGGCTTCCACTACTTCTTCTCTTTCTAAGCGCCATAGTTCTTGGAGCACTCTCCCTATGAACTCCTTAATTATGCTCCAACCCTCCATTCTCAAACTTTTTGCATTAAAATATCTCGTGCTTTGCATTTTCTTCTCTTTCCGCGCATTCTGAACAATTTGCCGTCCCATTGTGTCCGGGACTTCTAAAAGTTGCTAAGCAACTGGGTGAGATAATAACTTATCTATCCATCCGACCGTCCGTTTTGTTTGAAATAGAAATGGACATCCGTCTTGCTTTTGTCGCCCTTTCCCATCGCGATTGTCAAATCCGCAGCGACACTAAACACTCGTCGTTTTTTCACGGAATTTTGGAGCGGCTGTTGTCGAGACGCTGCTCGTGGATGCACCTCATTTCATCCGCCAAAATCGCCTCCATCGCGGAATCCGCATTCATGCATAACTGTGTCGCCCAATCTTTGTAAGCAAGTCCTACTGTCTTTATGTTCGAAAACAAAAACCTAAACAATCTGCCTATAATTTTGAAATGTTTTCAGAAGAGATTTTGGCATACAGGCCAATGGGGTAGAACAATTCAACTCTTCGTACAAATTATATAAAGTTGAATGGTGTGGCTTAACTAGCTTACCTTAGAATGGATGGTAAAGAAGGATAAGCAAGTCAAAGAGTTTCGGTTATTTTTCAAATTATTCTAAAAAATTCTATAAAAATTCCTTAATTTATTCCAATCGTACAATCAAATTCACCAAAATATAAAACATATAAGAAAATTATATTCGGTCTTGACCGAATTTTTTACACCCATCGTCGTCATCATCGCTAAGATTTAAAAAAAAAGGAAAAAATATCAAATTTTTATTTTTATCATATATCTTTATGACGCACAGAAGCAAACTCCGACAATCCCATAGAGTATATAATTCCTTGGCCAGTTTTAAAAAAGGTGAGGGTTCACCTAAGCATGTCCGCCGTGCCGTTTGTCCATCTGCCCATCTGATCAATGGTATATTATCTATGGTAAACATTCTCCCGTCAGCGAAAATGAAGATATCGCTGTTTGGGTCACACCTACACGCCTATGTTACGTAGACTTTTATTTTGAAAATAGAAAAAACCACCCGTCCCTCACTCCATATTATAGAGCATGAACATTTAGTTCTTTTACCGTTTTTGTCTTTCTTAAGGTAACGGTGATGGGTATAAGAGATTCGGTCACAACCGAATATAATTTTCGTACTTGTTAATGGTTACAACGATATTAACTTCGCGTCTTAATAAACAGGTATTAAAACTCATCGACGATATGGATGAGGGAAGTTAAATGCGAATTAATCTTGACGTAAAAACAACAAAAGCAACAGAAAAAATTTTTCACTAAAATCATAACGTTTACCGTATGCGGTACGCTTTTTAAAATTAAAGGCTTTACGTGAATAGACCATCAAAAAATCTGCATATGTACGTGGGTTGTGTACAGTGAAGCAATTCTAAAGATAACGCTACCACCACCACTACCACCACCACCACCAATAACAACAACAGCAACAATACTGAAATGATAAATATTGCGGGCGTTGTGAGCATAGTGCTCTTCTACTTACTAATCTTAGGTGTGGGTATATGGGCTGGACGGAAAAAGGAATCGGGCAATGATTCTGAGGAGGAGGTTATGTTGGCGGGTCGTTCGATTGGACTTTTTGTGGGCATCTTTACAATGACCGGTAAGTGACATTTTTGGGTTAATCGAAAAAAGACTTTAACGGAGGGGCAATGATCTATTTTTATAGCTACTTGGGTTGGAGGTGGTTATATAAATGGGACTGCGGAAGCAATTTATACCTCTGGCCTGGTATGGTGTCAAGCACCTTTTGGCTATGCTTTGAGTTTGGTGTTTGGTAAGCATTTCATTCATTTCGTTGTTCTTTTTTCCTCATTTCTTAGCGTTTTTTCTTAACAACTCGCCCCAGGTGGTATATTCTTTGCCAATCCTATGCGTAAACAAGGCTACATAACTATGTTAGATCCTTTGCAAGATTCTTTCGGCGAACGTATGGGTGGTTTACTATTTTTACCGGCTTTATGTGGCGAAGTATTTTGGGCTGCCGGTATTTTGGCAGCATTAGGTGCAACTCTCTCTGTTATCATTGACATGGATCATAGAACTTCGGTGATTTTATCATCGTGCATAGCCATTTTCTATACGCTCTTCGGTGGTCTTTACTCTGTTGCCTATACGGACGTTATTCAATTATTTTGTATATTCATTGGCTTATGGATGTGCATACCGTTCGCTTGGACTAACGAACATGTCAAAAGTTTATCATCTATGGAGGTCGATTGGATTGGTGAAGTGGAACCGAATCAAAGATGGTTCTACATCGATTACGGTTTACTGTTAGTATTCGGTGGTATACCATGGCAGGTTGGTTCTTGAAAAAAGTACAGTTAAACAAATTCGCTTTGATCTGCTATCACGCTTCGCTATGTGTCATTGTAGGTATACTTTCAACGCGTTCTATCCAGTAAGACTGCAGGTCGTGCACAACTTTTATCCTATGTAGCTGCTTTTGGTTGCATTTTAATGGCTATCCCACCGGTTTTGATAGGCGCTATTGCCAAAGCTACTCGTAAATAATATGAAAAGTATTCGTCGATATCATTTACAATATCATTTATGATTTTTATTCTCTAGCCTGGAATGAAACTGCGTACAAAGGTCCTTATCCTCTAACCGAACAAGAAACTAGCATGATTTTACCTATGGTTCTGCAATATCTGACACCCGATTTTGTATCCTTCTTCGGGCTGGGTGCTGTCAGTGCTGCGGTTATGTCGTCCGCTGATTCTTCGGTATTATCGGCTGCATCAATGTTTGCCAGGAATGTTTATAAATTGATATTTCGACAAAAGGCATCCGAAATGGAAATTATTTGGGTGATGAGAGTTTCGATTATTATTGTGGGCATATTAGCGACCATTATGGCATTAACTATACCTTCAATATACGGTTTGTGGTAAGACAAAATTACTATCATTTCGTATAAAGCAACGACAAACAAACTAATAAAACAAAAAACTTTTTTATTTACTTACTTACGATAAGGTCTATGTGTTCCGATTTAGTATATGTTATATTATTTCCTCAATTGTTGATGGTCGTGCATTTTAAAACGCATTGCAATACGTATGGCAGTTTAGCGGCATACATTATCGCTTTGTTTGTGCGTTTGTCAGGCGGTGAAGCGTTACTCGGCTTACCTGCCCTCATACATTTTCCTGGTTATGATGAAGTTGAAAAAAAGCAACTGTTCCCGTTTCGTACAATGGCCATGATTATGAGTTTGATTACGTTAATAGTGGTTTCATGGTGGACTAAGTGAGTTGAATATGTGATGATTTCGATTAAAATACAATCGATTTTATTGTTTTTTTTTTTTTTCAAGAATGATGTTTGAATCTGGCAAACTGCCACCTAGTTACGATATATTCCGTTGTGTAGTTAATATACCCGAAGACGTATTGCATGTAGGTGAGCCAGCTGAATCTGGAGAACAGGTAAATTTAATTAGTTTCAAAGAAATTTAATTATATTTCAAAGTTATATATGACTATGGGTCAGGTCAGTCAGACAACTATCAGTCAACCTATCTATCTCTCTTTTTCATAAACTATTTCAATATTTAAAGCATATTTTATACCAATCTTGACGATCGATTATGAATTACTAAGAACAATACTCACATGGATGTTGGGTATACAAGAGTCGATTTTTAATTAGGACCCGAAGCGTCTGCTTAGACAGTTTCATATCAATTTTCTAATAAAGGCAGATGTAGAGGGATAATGGACAGCTGGACTTAAGGCCCAGTGCTATCTGACATGTTTTTTATGTTATCTAAAAAGTCTTATTAAGATCGAATTGCTTATGCGATTAAAGAGAGAATTTTTTTGGTCAAAGCCTCTTTTAAAACTGCCGGTCGAGGCATTCTTTGATCAGATTTTTCTCGAAACTATGTTTTTCGAATTGGCTGTGCCGATTAGGATCAATTTTCGAGTCCAGCTTCATAATAATATCTTCCAGGAAAACATGTAGCACTTTTTCATTAGTGGACTTTAACTGACACCATTTCTTAATCTTAAAAAATCCTCCGCTTTTTACTAGGTTTTGAGGAAAATTTCAAGAATTTTTTTGCGTCTTTATTGCAAGCAGAAATTTTTTGGACAACGTACATGCTCCACTAGATGTTTCTTTACGTTTACAAAGGCACTCAGGCAAATTACTCCGGCAAACAGGAAAAATAAATATAGAATATATATATGAAATTACCGCCACTGCATGTGTGCTAAAGTCCTTTGGAATATTCTATTAAATTATTTTGTTGATAGTGTTTTGATAAGGATCCTAATTGGAATGCTCGCAGCCCCAAAGCTGAAAAGACATTATAAATTTTAGATTCAATTATTTTTAAATAATCATTCGCTCCTTTTTAAATCCTTGCTAAAGTATATCCGAGGTATCTTTGCTGTATATCTTGTATATGCTTCTATAAAATGGTACTGCATCTTCTTAAGAACAATTTGAGTCAGATCTATGTAAAGTTTCTGGCCTTTTTAGAATAGAAATATCCATAGAGATATATATAAAGTGATATATATATATATATAGAAAGCCATCAATAAGAAGAATAAATGTTTCGTTTGTAATATTTCTAGCAATTATACAACAACAACAATTTTTTTAGCTTAAAATTTTTTTTTTTTTCTATAACAATCTTCTAAAACATGAGATAAATGATAGGTTGGTAATCAGCAAGTGAGGAAGTTAAGTATTTAGATGAAGATGTCAATAGCATTCCAGTGCAAAAAGAATAATTGCCTAAGGGTTGAGCCATCTCATTGGAAGTGGCATAGATCTGAATGAAGTCTGAAGTTGAATAGTGTTTTGCTTTGCTTTTTGTTCTCAAGGACTTACAAGCAGAATATATCGCGGCTTATGGCCGCGAAGACATTCTCTTGATTGATAATAAATACATCAATGGATGCGTCAATAAATTGCCTCCCTTCCTGAATGTCCGTTTATCCAACACTTCCATGGCTGGCACTTTCACTTCAACATCAAACACTTTAGAAAGAACATATCTTTGTCCAACGTATGTGATCTTGGACGCAGAGCAAGGAATTTTTTTACATATACATAGTGATTTTTTCGGTTCCCTAATAAACCACTCCTCAGAGTCAGTGTAGAGCATTAAATTATTCCAAGAAAATAATAGATAATTAAGTTAGTATGTCTTCCTCATTCTCGAGTAATGATATTTTAAGGTTAATATTACTTAATATAGAGAGATTAAGAAGTAGAGAAAGAAAGAAAAGAAAGAGATAGCAACTGTTGGGATTTCTTACCAGTCGCTCAAGGAATGTCCGTAAAGTAAATAGGCCACAGAAACAGGGACTTATCGAAAACGAGATAGGGCACGACAGCAGCCTGGAAGGTGTTTAGTCGATTGATGAGAAGAAGCTTTAAAGAGGAAAGGTTTCACAAAACGTTTTACTTTCTTTTTGGAATAAATCGCTTTCTTATCAGTTTTCTCAAGTCGTTCTGACATGACTTTAAAGATTTACTTGGAACAAGGCAAGGTTTTACAAAATCACTTAAAACTAATTTTATAGCTTTCCGTTATGGCTGGGCCGTTGGCGCGATCATATGGCGCTGCCACAATGGCGGGCAAAGATGAACGTAACGGACGTATAAATCCGGCTTTAGAAAGTGACGATGATCTTCCAGTAGCCGAAGCAAGACGACTAAATCAACAGACCGCACAGGCACAGGTAAAAAAAATGCTAAGCTCAACAGTTGGAAAAAGTGATACAAATAAAACAGACGACGACGACGACGACGACGATGACGACGATGGAACCAGCGATGGATTTTTTGACAGTAGACCTATAGATCAGGAAAATACTGCCTTCTAAAGAATAATAAGATAAACAAAACTCCTAAACGATAACGAAGACAAACGAATTACGAAAGTATTAAAAAAACTCATCACCGTAGTGATAGTGGAAAGCAAAATTCAAAAATTCAAAAAAAAAAAAAAAAAGAAAAGAGAACATATAGTCTAGCACACACACACACACACACAAATTTAGATCAATTTAACTGAAGAGAATCATTACAGCCATTAGTAATGCCATCCATTTAGAAAAAGAAAAAAAAAAAAAACCAAAAAAAAGCAAAAAAAAAAAAAAAAAAAACAATTGTAAAAAATGCAAATAATTACAATTATGTAAATATTCGTATAAATACGTAGTAGGTAAGAAGACATAACTCCATTAACTATTATATATATAGAGAATACAAAGCAATGTTTAAACATAGTCCCGCAGAGTTCCATAACCAATTAAAGTTTTTTAATTTTATTGTTAAGTTTATTGAATTCTTCTATGATAAGTGCTCAGGTAATTGATTAAAAAATAAATAAATAAAACTCCCAAAATATTAAACGAATGAACGATCAGGTTAATAATTGTTATATGTAAAGTTTTCACTAAGAATTTTTGTTGACTAAAATAGTCTTTGTTGAAATTCTACGCTAATGTTATTAATTAATTTTATTAATGTTCAATGTTGCTAAACTTTACTTTAATTTAAAAGATGAGGAAGACGAACAAAAAGAAGAAGAAGAAGACAAAAAAACCCAAATAAAAGCAACCCATACATATCAAATGCATTTGTGAAATAAATAATAAAAGAAAAAAAAAAAAAAATGAAGAACAGAAGAAAGATATTAACCTATACACTTACCCCTTACACTTTACAAGCATATATAGTGCACCAAAATTAATATATATACATAAATATATATATATATATAAAAATTGAAATTTCTAAAACCATTAAAACTAAATATCGTTTAATAATAATTTACTGTTATTTCACAAGGGATTGTTTGTGAGTGAATTCATTCAATTTGAAATTTCTATTCGAATATATTTACGTAATGAAAACTTTACAAAAATTTATATAAATTATTAAATGTGTACTATAAACATGTGATTTGAACTTTTTGGTATCACAAAGTAGGAGTAGAAACACTATTATCGAAAAGGTTTATTTATTTATTTATTTTTATTTTTTTTTAATTACATTATTTTATTTAAAACCAATTGTTGCTTTGCAACATAGATATATAAAAATATGAGAAAAACATTTACTATACTAATGTCTTGAAAAGAATGCATAATTATATGTAGTTAATAGAAAACAAGCATAAGCATAATAGTTGAACAAAGCCGATCGATTAGACATACTACAACACATTACCAATTACATTTAGATTTTCATGAAGAAATATCAAAAATTATACCTTGGGTTTCGATCGAAAGGCACACTTTCCGTTGTAGGCTTTCTTTTGCAAGAGAAACCAAAACGTAAAACGACGGGACCCAAATTTGGCAAAATTTTATTTTCTCTTTTTCTTCTAGTTCTATCATAAAGTAGTAGAATTTAGACAGAGGCTTACTTTTAATTCGCACCATACGTAGTCCAAACATTCATTAATTGTCTATATCAACTTACTGCTACTATTGAGAACGGGACGTTATTTCCCATATATAAGGATTTAGTAGAATCCTTTTTGGCCCGTTTTCTGAAGATAAGGAATGGTCAAGTGGGATGGGCCTAGTGTGAATGGCTAAGGACATTTTCCCTCAAAATGTGTTGGAAATTTTTTTTTTTTTTTTTTTTTTTTTTAAATGTGTGACACTTGGCAGATGAATCCTTTTTTTTTTCTTCTAAATTGATTATTTTTTACTTCATTTTGATTTCGTTTTACATTTTTGAAAACACATAGTAATAGGTTATGTATTCATATACCTGAGAATGGCATAAGCTTTCGGGCATTTTAATGGCCAATAAGTTCGCTGAGCATAATAGAAAGTATATATAGTATATATAAAAAAAAAAAAAAAAAAAAAAACAAAAAGACAAATGAAAAGCATCTTATTATATTATCCATCCTTCCAATGACTAGAAAAAAAAATTTACTAAAAACTTTTAAAGAAGAAAGTTAAAAAAAAAAAAAAAAACAAAGTAAATTAAAACTAATCGGAATACATATCAAAATCTAAAATAATAAATCATGAATACATATCATTTTAGAAGAATATATAAAATTGAGATATTTTTAAATGTGTTATTGTGATGTATTTTAAAACCTAATAATAATAATGATAATGATAAAAATAAAAATAATAACAAGTGTGTATATAAAAAACCTGTTACGAAAATAAGTAGAGAAACACAAACTCTCTAGGAGTTTGAAAATAATTAATCATTATATATACATACATGCAACTAGGAATACAATAACAAAATACCAAATATAGTATAATGAATAAGTTACATATATATAAATATTATAACTAAATAAGTGTACCTTTTAAAGAAAATTTAGAACAAAATCAATTAAATGCAATTCGGGTGCAGTAAGGCAATGAATTGAAATTCTGTTCCAATTTGAACTCAAGGTTGAAATGATATACAATGGTATGGTAAAGAAATTGTTGTTTGAACTGCCTATATAGGTTTACATAAAACAAATGCATAGATATCAAAATAATACAAAAAAAAAAAAAAAAAATACGAATAAAAAATAAGAAGAATTAAGAGTAAGAAAAAGCTTTGCTCGCCTTGAGGCAAACCATGTCGCATACCCCGTCACCTGTCATAGTGTAGTCGGTCTCTTTGTTAAATCTTAGATTAATCATTGGAATGCGCACGCTTTCGACAATTCCTACAAAATTATTTTAATTTTGTGGCAACCTTACTCTTTTAGCGATTATAGGTAAACGGGTTAGACTTATTTTCAAATTTGAATACAACAAATAAAGAAATTTGTCCGTCAGCTTTCAATTTGTTATAATAAAATTGCGCGGAAAAAGTTATATAATTGGAAAAAAATATATATAAATAAATTTCGAGTCTTCAAACTAGATCGATAATGTGTAACGCAAACTTAATTTGTTGTTGTTGGGTGCAATAATTCATATTTGTTTTCAATTAAAATTAAGCTCAGTTATTGTTTTTTGTTAAATATTTTAATAATTGTTAACGGGTTTTTTGGTCCTATATAAATGTTTTTTAATCTATTACTATTATAATATGAATCCATGCAATTAAATGTAGTTTGCATTTATATATACTTACATAAATAATATGTCATACAGTGTTTAACAGTTGGAAATTATTCATAAAAATTTGAAATTTTTTTTTTTTTTTGTTTCTAATAATCATATAATATTTACTACTATCGCCAGAGTTTTCCTATTCCTTTTTTTTGAGTTAAAAGAAAACGCTTTTCAGTATTATTTTAAATCTTTATTAGTTTAAATAATTTCATCTTGGATGAATGATTGCACAGGTTGATGCATAATTAATTACAATATTCTTGAGTAGTATTTTTATTATGGAAAAGAAAACCAAATTATTCAATAGTAAGATTTTTAAATAATTAATCCGGAGCGTAGTCATCATCTACATTAATAATTGCTACCCATTTGCTTGGAAGGCGGTCAGTGCCATGGGCAAAGAATTCGGGCTTCTTGGAAGCAATCCATTCATTCAATGTCCGCTTCCACGGCTGCCAAAAGTGCCTGGTTGTCCGAATCCGACTTACTGGCTTCGCTAGCGTGAAGTGATTGCGTTGCTCCTCACCCTTTCACTGAAAGTGGAACACCATATAAGTACGATTATCGACACGCATTTTTATAACCTAAAATTAGAAGGATATTTTCATTCATAAATTTATCAAATATTGTACATTTTTATTGCAATATAACATGTCAACGAGACGCCTGATAATTATGCATCAATTCAATATTATGTTGTTGAAAAAATGCGGTTTATGCGGTAATTAATATTTAGGTGAAAGATATTTAAAGCTTATATCAATATTCTTAGGTTGCAAGATAACTTTGATTCGATGTTGTTTTGGATTAGCTTTCCTAGGGTGAAACAGAAATTATGCTACTATTATTAACCCTAAAGACATTGCACAATGAAAATTATATTTTCATAGCCAAATTCCAAAAAAAAAAAAAAATGCAAGTAAGAGAAATATGTTCGGTCATAACCGAATCTTTTATATCCATCACCGTTATCTTAAAAGAGGCAGAGGAGAAGAAGAAGTAAAGTAAATAAATTTTCATGCTCTATAGTATGGGCTGGAGTTGGACGTTGGAGTTTCCTTTTTTTCAAAATAAAACTCTTTGTCGCATAGGCGTGTGGACTTTGTAGGCGTGTCCTTGGAAAATCTTAATCTTCATTTTTTGCTAATGGGAGAATGTTTATCGCAAATACTAAACAGTTGCGCTGACGGACAAATGGGCAGACGAATAGACGGACATGTTTAGATGCATTTAATCTTTGAAAATAGCCAAGAATTTTTGATACTTTATGAGGTTTTTGAAGCTTGTTTCTGCGCCTTATAAAGGTATTGAAAAAAATATTAAAAATTAATACACTATAATATTGAGTAGGCGCGCGTAGGCGTAGGGTCCATTTTCCGGCACCTACCGCAACATCGCTCATAGAATGTGAGTTCAAATTTTTGCACATTCATCTGCTGAGTTTGAATCGAAAAATCAATTTCTTTTGAAAACGGAGTTGTTCTCCGTTGACGTGGTACTGTAGGTGATGTGTCCCTCAACCGATTTGACCCAATTTCGATACCAACCTGACAATCTCTGTCACATGTTAAATCAATGCCTTAATTGTTGTAGCCAGACGCATGTTTACAACACACATTACATAAACGGACAGACTGACATGCTTAAATCTGATGCTGATTAAGAATATCTGAATCTTCCATCTGGGCGTTGCAAACGTGTTGGTAAATTTGGTGAATATACCCCTCATTCTACGGTGATGGATATAAAAATAGATCGATGGGCGTATGAGAAATTTTGAAATAGTTTTAGAACATTTTTTAGATTGATCAGACGTATGTATATTTTACGAGATCTTCAATGTGACATTTCTAGATATTACAAACTAAATGACAAATTCATTAGATATCCATCCTTCGCCGTTGAGTATACAAATATACAGCAATTAAAATGTTTACAAAACATTTGAAATTGAAATATTTTTGAATCAAAGTTACTATGTTCACACACAAGTGTGTAAACAATAAAAAAAAAAAAAAAAAAAAAACAAATAAATAAATCAAAGTATATTATAACAATATTCTCGGTTGCTCTACCGTGCGTGGTACCACCAATATTATTAAAGACAATTATTTTATATTTTGCTGAAAATAGTTATGTTAAGATTTTGATGATTATTAATTTAAAATGTACAACATATTAAATAATTTTATACATATTATGTTGTAATCGTATATTAAATTTCTTCTTTTTTGTTTTTTTTTTTTTAAATTTAACTTTAGTTCAAACATATCAAATACCTATGAATGTTTTATGATAATAATTGAAATAATGACAAAAAGAAACTAATCGACAACGTATTTAATATAAATAAACATTATAAAATGCATATATATGTATATACATAAATAAATATATATACGATCCACTGGATATAATGGTTTCATTCTTCAAATGTGAAATCAACCGGCAACTTGTTTCACTTAGTCTTTAAATCGGTTTAGCCTCGAAAAGTTTAGAAAAATCAAACCCTGAGGACTTGCCGAATTAGAACGATTGTAACTTAAACTAAAATACAAGATATAATTAATTAAATTAATAAATAAAATGTACAATGAACTTCAAACTAAAAGTGGAACATTTAAATGTGCCTTCCAGTGAACTTGCTTACGGTCAGCGCGCATATAAACATAACAAAGCTATACTCGCTCTGTGCCGCTCTCTCTCTCTCTCTCTCATTCTCTCCTTCTCTCCCTCTCTCTCCTTCTCTTTCTCTCTTTGCTTCTAAGACTTTTCAAGGTAACAACAGATTTTCTTTGGCGGTTCCGTCACGTTAGTTCACGAATTTTTGAAGGGAGAGATAAACGGAAATCATTTTATAGTAATGTTAATGAATTTGCGTTTGTCGAATTTAGGCGTGGTTGTGGGCAAGTTGTACGTTCTCTTAAACTTTGCTTTATGACTCTGTGTGTCTGGGAAGAGAAAATGCACCGAACTATAGCTTTTTGTTCTAAATCGGAAGAGCCGGGAATTTCAAAAATAAATGACTAACTAACGGGGATCACCTAATAATCCTGAATATGTGTGTTGTTCTTGCTGAAGAGAGCACATTAAATAGTTTTCTGCAGGAATATCAATGGACCGACCAAGATTACTGATTTCATTCTTAAATTTTACAAGACTTTAATATCTTCTCTAGACAAATTTCGAATCAATGTCTACTACAACATTTAGGCTGCAATTAACACTCTACAAGTACTGTTGGCCAACTTTAGACTGCAAAATGCAATTAACTATAATATTACAGACAGTCTTGAAGATATGTCTTCAATTACGTCTCCAAAAGACATACTAAATAATCCATCACATTTCATAACCATTGTCTTATCACTGTCCCGGGGCTTACCCATCGGATGGAGAAAGAACCAACCAAAACTTAGTAAAGTGAACGCTTTGAATCCCTTAAATCGTGTGCCACATTAGGCTGTTACAAAAGGCATAACTAAACTAATACACTTTATTATCTAACGGTGAGTATAACCAGGCAAATCCCTTCATTGTTCATCGTTCATAACATCTCAGTACTAATAAATACATTTCCTCATGCATTCATGCTCATTAAATATAATTAAATTTTATCAAAAAGTTTACATCAAAGTATGATAAACAAAAAAAAAAAAAAAGAAAAAAGAATGATTAAAACGAAATAAAAAAATGTGTGCGATCGGTTAGGTAATATATGTTACGTAAACAAAAATCAAACGTACTTGCTATATACAAATGATATTAAGGAGGAAGAGATCGACTTACGATTTATTATCGACTTTCTTTCAAATGGAATTTCGGATGATATCGTTAGTTATCCCTAAGTGAAATCTGTACCATTGTCTGTAATAAAAATATGTTTCTCAGGCGATATGAGAAAACACTGTCTGTCTATCACAAATTAGATAATATTTGCTAGGTTTCTGGACGCTAGAAATATTTGGTAAGAAAAAACCAGAAGCTTTCATGTCAATAGAACATATATGCATCCAATGATGCAAAGGAAAAAATGCCATACATCCTTGTCTTAATCCTATCTTACTTTGAATCGTGTCTTCTCATTGCTAATAGAGAAGCTTAATGCAACCCAATAAAGCTTAAATAAGAAGCTGAAGTTATAAACTTATTATCTTTTCATATTTATTACATTTTTTGTTGGGCTTTTTACACATTCTTGAAGAATAAAAATAATTAAAGAATTTCGGGCTAAAGATCTATTCGAATTTACAATGAATAATAATGACAATAGGTGTGAATGGAATGCAGTTTTACATTTAATTCAAGATAAATTGCATCGTAAGATTAATACGTATAACCACCATTGGAGGAATAGCTTTGAGGTATAGTTTCAGGTACTGAATAGCCATTGCCGCCTCCGTTGCCTGCGGCCGGGGCACCGTAGGAGGAACTTGGCGCCGCAGGTGCACCATATCCATTAGAAGGTGCTGGAGCTGCGTAGCCATTGCCGCCTCCGTTGCCTGCGGC
>NW_023998417.1:2986814-3004286 GCF_014805625.2 Glossina fuscipes
TAACCATTAGAAGGTGCTGGAGCTGCATAGCCATTACCGCCCCCGTTGCTTGCGGGCGGTGCGCCATACGAAGAACTTGGTGCCGCAGGGGCACCATAACCATTAGACGGTGCCGGAGCCGCATAACCATTACCGCCCCCGTTGCCTGCTGCCGGAGCACCATACGAAGAACTTGGCGCCGCAGGAGCACCATAACTACTGGATGGTGCAGGCGGAGCGCCATAGCTTGACGAGGGTGCCCGAGGTGGAGGTCCATAGCTTGATGAAGGCTTTTGCGGCGGAGGACCGTAGCTACTCGCTGGTGCTGGAGCACCGTAACTGGAAGCGGGTGCATGCGGGGGCGGTTGAAAATTGCTAGAAGGTGCGCCGTAACTAGAAGAAGGTGCTTGGGGGGGAGGTCCATAATTGCTAGATGGTGCGGGTGCACCATAACTTGAAGATGGCGTTTGGGCTGGCGCTCCGTAGCTAGAAGATGGCGTGCCCACAGGTACTCCGTAACTTGTGGATGGCGGCCCGTACTTTGGCGAAGGTGCCTTAGCAGGTGCGCCGTAGCTGGAAGAGGGACGTTTGTTGGAACGGCGTGGTGGTCCCTTCTTAGGGGGCCGATAATTGGTACTAGGAGGACTTGGTGCTCCATAGCTAGATGAGGGAGAACTTTTAGGCGGCGGTCCATAAGAGTCAGACGGACCGGCCGAAGAACCACCATAATTCCCATTTACAGCAGGTCCAGATGGTGGAGCTGAATACGAATTGGAAGGTGGCAAATAATTATTATTAATAGGAGCATCACGCTTAACAGCTTGACCACCAAAATCATATAAAAAGAAAACGCAAAATAGCTAAAAAAAAAGAGAAAAACATAATTAAATCAACTTGCAACGATAATGGCAACAAGCATTTTATCTAAAACAAACCGCAATTAATTTTTTGCCCGGACTCATGACATGTGGGAAGTGAATTATATACCAAAAAAGTTTACTCTGCTGCTGTTCCTATAGGCAAAATGGAAGAAAATTTAAACAAAATGTAACGTATGTTAAAAAGTTAAATTGAAATCAGTTGTAATTATTGTATTTACATACAATACGCAATTAACGATAGATAGAAAAAACATTATAAAGTAGACATGTTGCAAAGAATAGCAACAAATTACAAAGTGTGGTAACAATTACGTTATGTTCAGTGGCAATTTCAATATATAATGCAAGACGATAATATTGTTTATATGGATTGTTGAAACGATGTGTGTGTTTGTGTTTGTGTGTGTGTGTATGTATGTGTGTGTAGAGAGGTCAAGATGAGGTGTTGGAGAATGTCTTTTAGCTTATACATAAATTGATTGTAACGGATAATGTTTGGTAAGTTGTAAGTATTCTCAAATTTGTTCCACTGAACGTATTTAATAGTTCTTTACAGATTAGTTAATCGTTGATTTTATTTGATTTTATTTTATTGATATGAATGTTAGGTAAATAATAAAGAAATATAAAATGTAAAAAACGTGATATGAAGATAAATTTATGCAAACGCTCCATATACTCTATATGCATACACACACTGTACTCCTTTAATATAACGCATTATTGCGCTATTACGTTATGGACTTGATTTGCGGAATTAAAATTCGATTTCCGATTTTCAATGTTATCTTTGCTTCTTCTTTTTCTTTCTTTTTAGATCGCGCAAACGTGGATAAAGAGATATTGAGATACCATCCATAGTGGAAAAGGAAAATACACATGCGTATGCTTTTTTTTTTTATTTTACACAATTCAGGTTCATTGCTATGCACGCATAAACCCGTAAACGATGATAATCAATGTGGCGATGTTGAAAAAACTGAAATGACTAGAATGATAAAGACGAACATCTAAGAATTAATAATCAGGCAATAAATATAGGGTAAGTGGAAAAAATCGACTTTGTAGTTTTGTTGTTGCTTTAATGAGAATGTTATGAATGAACAAACATGTAATAGATTGACTTGATGTTGGCATTGTTTACCACACAATTAATTTCGACAACACACAGGGAGCATTTAAAAATCATTACAAAAGTATTGACAATACAGGGCAATGAAACTCGTCCAGCTGTCACCACATTTCAATAGTATGCGCAACGCATCATGATTTAATTAACTTATTATTCAAAAAAGAGTTTTCATTGGGTCATTAGGTTCTCAAGTAATCGCTTATATCCGAATTCTAATATAGTCCATGTTTCCTGCAATAAAACATTTATAGTGACGTCATTTACCAACATGGTCATCTTCGTTTCCAATGCACTCCTGGCATCGTTCCCAAAATGTTGCCGGTACAATCCTTCGTCGCCGATGCAATCAATTGTCGTTGACTTCAAATTGTCGTCATAATATATATATAGATATACATATATATATGTCTATTAACGTTGACCCCTTTTCGAATCAAATTCCTGAGTTGATCTTTCTGCTTTAGAAATAAATTGGAAAGATGACTATACATGGCTTGGTAATTATGAGCACATAATGGAGTCATTTTGAAAATTTTTCATTGACATCTTCGAAAAAGGGAATATATGTGAAATGCTTTTCTAAGGTTTGTTTGTGTGTAGAATAACTTTGAGAAATCAAATATTCATGTGAAAAATATCAGAGTTTCATCAACATTTTTCGAAAACAGTTACCATCATTAGGCAAATATTCATTCTTCCTCAGATAGCTACTAGATTTTTCCTTTTTATCCTCGAACCGAGACGTTCCGATACTGAAGTTAGATTTGGTCCCTAGTTGTAGGAATTTTACTTATGCCCCGAGCGCGAAGACAATAAAGGATAAAATTGTGATTTCTTTTAAGCGATGCAGTTAACAAAATTGTGTAAAAATTTTAAGCCTAATTTTGCTCTGTTATCGATAAAAAATAATAAACTTTGACGTAATCATATTGAAAGTAGTCAATTGGATCTTAACAAACGCACTTTAATTTCATTCGTACATATTTCTCTGTCTATAAACGAGGATGACACTTTAATGTTGTGCTTAAAGGCGGCTCTCTTCTAAGTAAGCAAGTGTTCGCCAAAATCATTATTTCATTCAATGCAAGCAATCTTTTAAAACTTTTTTCGCCATTAACGGCTTACGTGAATCGTATCGAATTTTTATTTCACTTCATCAAAGAACGATGTGTATGTGTGTGTGTGTGTGTGTGTGTGTGTGTGTGTGTTTTCTGGGTCTCTTGAATATAATTGAAAACATGGAAGAGTTTGCCAAATATGATCTTCTTAATAATCTCTGTTACGTAAGGTCATAGAAAGGAAACTTTTCAAGAATCTCCAAAATATCGAGAACTCAAATACTTTTAGTTATCTCAGAAAACTTTTTTAATATCTTTGAGTCAGTTTAAGGAAATAAATGCAAAGTAAATAACTTTTCTTTAGTAAAACTTTCATTGGAAAAACGTATCCCAACAAAAAACCGATTATGCAACTCATCTTAATATTTTTATTAAACTTGCTTTTAAGCTTTGTTTAATAAATTTTCTAATTATGTTTTTATTATTATTTTTTTATTTATTTATTTATTTATTTTTTGTCTACTTCTTTTTACACATATATATATATATATATATATATATATACTGATATGGTATGCTTTAATTTAAATTTTATAATCTCTCTACGTACACTTTTTTTTTTATTACAAGACTTTAATCCTTCACTTTAAATTATTTTTATAATATATGTTTAAACCGCGAGCTCTACATATACTGTAATCGTTAACAAATCTTTACAATGGTTTTTATAATCGAAAAATCGCATATCAACAAATATTTTGCAGACAACATCTGAACATAAGTAAAACCTTTCTAGACAATAGAAAAAATCAGGCGAAATGCGATCAACAGAAGAGATAATAATAAAAAAAAAACATAAATAAGAAAAAATATCGCATATATACTTCGCTTGCAGCTACATATTGTTTTCAGCTTACAGCTTCGCACTGAGAAATAGCAATAAAAGCCGGAATGAATTTCATCTGTAGAGAAGCGTAAAGGCTGTCTTACTCTACATCTTATATTTACTCGCAAAATGCTTTTTTTCTTTAATTTGTAAATATTCAAAGTAAAGTTTTGCTCCTCTGATTTGAATGCGTACGTAGTGCTGCCTTCAAATCTAATTGCTTTCATCACTTCACCTTCATTCACTGTTACTCATCTTTCGAAAGCAGTTAATATAACCAAGTTGTTGTTAACACATTCTTTGCCAACGATGATGTGCTTGCTCTTTACAGCAAGCATTTGGCATTACTACAAGTTTATTGCTGCAAATCCGCAAATTTAAAGCAATAAATTTCAAACCCCGAAAGTGTTGAGGATTTTTACAATTGCTTGACTTTATATATAAATATAAATAAATTTGCTTTTATAGCAAATATTTGAAATTATTGCGAGAATCCGAAATTAACCGAATTCCATCTATTTACTTATCTGCATCTGAAATTCAATGAACCCTTAGAACTAAATCTAAGTAATCTAAGCCAAGCATTATGCGACGTAACTAATTTAAATTACATAATCGAAGATAAAGGAAAAAAATGAATAAAAATGAAGCAAAAAAGAAAACACATATACGCATACAGCGGCACACTGCATTAAAACACTATATCCAAAAAAAAAAATAAATAAATACATAAATAAATGAATAAAAGGACATAAACCTATCTAAAAGATAAATCTATAAATCTATGGTAACAGATAACAAAATTAATCTATTTCCATAAAGTTGAGTAGAAAAAAAAAGGACTTCCAATAAAAATTGCTAAGTGCAGAATTCTATTAAATCTACACAGCCAACTGCATTGTTTCTTAATAACACTAGATAATGATTCTCCTAAATATGTTGCATATTTTTTGGAGTTTTTATAGTTCAAGTGTATCATTATAATAACTGTATTGTTATAAAATTCGCTTTTCTAAGATACAGTCCCCGTCCGTATTACTGGACCGTGGATATTTATTCAAGAGAACTGCACTTCAAACTTTTTTTATTTACATTCATTATATTCTTTAAAGGTAGGATTATTCACAATTTATTTTTGGCAATACTTTCAACTGCTCAACTTAAATATTCCTTTTCTACTAGTTCTGCCTTTCACAAATATTTCATTTATATACATTTTTACCATCATATTACTATTACCTAATTTTATGGCTTGATTTTTAATTCGTTAACTTGCTTTTCTGGTACCCGTTTTCCTCGGCCGGCAGCTACATGACGCGGTGCGAATGTCCATTTGGTGTTTCTCTCTTCTCAGGGCTTTTATTACTTAGCTGGAATGAACAGTATTTGGCATTTCTGTAACATTAATTACTATTATGAAAACCTCCCCGCCCATGATAAAATTATCGCTGACCCATAAAAATCAAAGTGTAAATTATCGAAATGATCAATGATTATCACAATTTATTTCACTTGCATATTTATTAATTACTCATAGCATAAAAAACGAGAATTTCATAGTTTAATTCACATATTTCATGATTTATTTATTTGATGGCGCATCCGAATCTATCATAATTTCATATTCCAGTATAGTCGCATTGCACTCTTACATTACTTGTGGCACAAGAATATATTCTGTGGAAGAACTTAAGATAGGTCTGTCCGCCTGGTTGCTCATTTTTTTAGATATTTTCATGAAATATCTTAATAACTTATAAAGTTCATTCCGCCGAGCTGCCGCAAATTTGTCCTGGAGCACTCCCATATTGTATGAACTTTTGAAGAACACTAGAAAACCATTCCATTCGCCGAAATAAACCTTAGATTTTCATTTTTTACTTAGTAATCTCTGTGAGTCTCGTTTTCTGTATATCAGCAGCAGTATATGATAACCACTAATAGCAGACGCCAAGCGTATTGCCGAGAAAAGCCGAGAAAATACTCGAACATCCATTCGAATCAAGAATTCCATCCATATCCACTTTGATCTATAAACATTCTGGCACTTCGAGTACTGCTCGAATTCTGTTCGAAATTGCAAACTTGCACAGAGAGACTTGTTTATGCATGTCATACTGCCACAACGAACGCATACAATGGCTACGAAAGAAGTATATATTCTATTCGGTGGACCTGGTTTTGTTTTAATTTCTACAAATCAAACGCAAAGGAGGCGATAAAATTGTTTAAATCGAATTTTAAAATTTGTTATTATGTCCCCCGCACTAAATATCGCAATGAAGATAAGAGAAAATCCAAACATATTTGCATTAAAAAGAGGGGCATTTAAGTCCCCAGTTTGAGATTGTCGCAAAGTTTGACGGAACATCTACTTTATCATGCCATATCTACCACTACTATTTACCTATATTGGGGAGAGGAAAGCATTTTAAACTTCTTTCGCTATGAAAAGAGCTATTCGCAGGGTATAGAAATCTCTTATAAAAATAATAAAATAGAGCATAATCGAATAATGAATATATTTATTGTTATTGAACCACGAAAAAAAAAGACCGTTTCTTAGTATATTTATATAAAAACATTCAATAATGATACAAATAAATCCTATTCATGGAAAGTTGATTTATGTTACCTTTTGAAAAGCAATAAACAAATACAAAAAATAAAACGAAAAAGTTAAGGAAAACGCATTAAAATAAAACAACTTCAAGTAACTTAAAGTTGCGAATATATGAACGCTATAAAGATTCAAAAAAAAAAAAGAAATTTACTTCTCCAGATTTCGGCGATGTTGCATTTGCAATTCGAAGCGTCGATTAGAACGCACGCCTCTTATGACAACGTCATTCTTGACGTCTTGTTTGGTTGCCTTGCGACTCTTAAATAAGTCCATGTGTTTTTGCAAACGTATAGATGACTTATCTAACTGCTTTTGTTGTTTCATTAAAGTGGCGCTTGTTTGTAAGCCATTCGACATCGATGGACCTGCAGACGTAGATAAATTGAATGGGGGTTTGGATGGGATTGCTTTTGCCAACAATGTACGGCCAACTGTCTTTTGATCCGATTTCAAACTTTTTTCCGCATTTGTGCTAATTGTTTTATTAGCCGTAGAAACGGTGGTGGCAGTGGCATTAGACGATTTTCCTACTGAACTTTGTATTACTTCATCATTTAAAAAAGGCTTAACGACACCCATGCGAGCATCACGTATGCCTAGGGGCAATTGCTGATGTTGTTTGCGAAGAATTCGATCGGTATTCGCATCACAATTCATTGCCGTGGTCAAATTGGTCGCTTTAGGTGCTTGAATTCCTCTCAAAATCTTTTGAGCGGACACTGCAAAATTTAAAAGGAATACAAAAATTATAAGCAATTGAGAAAACGATTAAAGATTCCGATTATTTGGTTTGAATGCAAAACATGCCCATAAGTTATACCCCGCGCCCAAAATTGGCATAGAGCTAAGTAGATAAAAAACCCTTGTATACATCGGTTAGTCATTTTTTCGTTTATTCTTTTATCCCCACTTTTATTGCGGAGAAATCTTTTCCACTCATGAGTGTAGAGTAGTATATCCATTACCTATGAATATAAATAAAACGTATAGCTATAAAGCGGTGCCTAAATCTGGATAATCTTGGATTCCACCATTAATGGGATTAAAATGCCTATGATCCCAATCTAAGCCACCAATGTGCACTTCATTACAAGATCTTATTATCCATCATAGAGGCTAGTCCATTGTTTTTAAGGATGTTTTTTTTTTCCATTTACAGACAATTTAAAAGCATTTCGATACGTATTCGCTGGTAAATTGAGGTCTCTTTCATGAACTCGTACGTTTGCCTTAACATGTCTTCGACCGATTTAGATTACAATTAATTGCACTTACGTTGATGTTGTTTAGTCGCGGAATTAATTAAAAGTTTGGAGCGCTCCTTTTTTCGTGCAACATGATCAACTAGACTTTCCATTTTCTGGAAATGCCTTTCATGTATAGCAGCAAAATTTGGTAATTTTGTTCGGGCCGTGGTCGTCAACTCATTTTTTTTAGGAGTAATTTGTCCTGTTGCCAAAGAAAATTCAAATAAAAACAAATTATATTAAACGCGAGGATGATAATTCTCACCTGTTCTTGTTAATTTTGGGATTCGATTTATGATTTCGTCCAACGACATTGAGCGTTTACGGCGTTTAGTAACATCTGAAATTAGGAAATGAATTTAATTGAAAATTGCATTTTATTTAGCTTTGCTTACTTTTATCCTTGAGATTTGTAAAAGTATCAATATTAGGTTTCTTTTTTTTCATCTCTTTTGGTGAGTCATCAATTGTCACAGTGCGAAAGGCGACTACCTTTTGTTGACGTACGGATTTATCTTTAGTTTGTTGGTTATAATTGGTCGGAAAACCGTCAAGACAAAGTGAAATGGAACGTTTACGTATGCCCCGCAAAACTGCCTCCTTAGGTTCGGTTACAGTGACTGTGGGATGAACAATTGTCTCTAGACTATCTTGTTGCTCCTCGTAATTTCTTATTTTATTGGGAAAGGGATTTAGTTTATTGCTATGTGGAGTTGGGAAGCGGCATGGCATTTTAACGTATTTAGAAGTCGAAGGAGTTTGTGTTTGTTTTTCGGTAAAATCCGGCTTAGGAAGTATAGATGGTGTCTTTGTAAGATCTTCGATATTATCATCGGTTAATTCAAAAGTTTGTGTTTCATCCTTCACGAAAGTCGATGATTGAATGTCTTCTGCTGGTTCATCTTCATCTTCAATAACAATGACAGTGGAATTATGCTTTTTAGACTCAATGCCACATCCGTCATCTTCGGTGTCGTCATCATCGCAATATATTAAAGAGGGCATTTCATTGTCCACATCATGAACCTCTTCCAGCATAGGGACACTTTCAGTTTTACCGTCCTCTTGGCTCATTTCGGGTTCATTACTTATTTCTTCCAAAATCAAATTCTGGGGTTGCTCTGGCGGTCGTGCAGCCTCTTCTTCCAAAGGATTTAGCCCTAATTCTTTCATATCAAAATTATTCCTTTTCAAATAAGAACCAAAGTTTTCTTTTGTTTGGGTTGGCGTTTGCAAAGAGGTTCCGACATGACTTTCAAAAATATTACCTTCTTTTGGCTTAGATTCAACGTGTTCTTTATCCGTTTTTATCAAATTGTGAAATATATTAGTCGAAGTAGTCTCTTCATCAATTATCATTTTTTCTTGCTCCTGTACATTATGTTCATCGACGTTCAAACTTTCCACGTTCTGAATTGTTTTGGCGACGTCCTTATTCGAATCTTCCGCGACACAGCTTTGCTCTTCTTTTTGGATTGGCATTTGCAAAGAGGTCCCGTCATCTCTTTCAAAAATATATTCTTCTTTTGGCTTAAATTCACCACCTTTTTCATCTCCTTTCATCACGTTGAAAAGAATATTAGTCCGAATAGTCTCTTCTTCAATTATCATCTTTTCTTTCTCCTGTATATTATGTTCATCGAATTCAAAATTTTCAACGGTCTGAATTGTTTTGCCGACGTCCTTATTCGAATCTTCCGCGACACAGCTTTGCTTTGTTTTTAAGTAAGGATCAAAGTTTTCTTGTTTTTGGATTGGGATTTGCGAAGAGTTCCCGACATGGCTTTCACAAATATTTTCATTAGTCGGAGTACTCTCTTCTTCAATTAGTACCTTTTCTTTCTCCTGCATATTATGTTCATCGACGTTAAAACTTTCAACGGTCTGAACTGTTTTGGCGTCGTGATCATGTGTGTGTTCATTCCCGTTATTTTGACTTTCTTCGTTCTCTTTATTTTCATCATCTTCTTCTTCCTCGTCGACATCTGAGATTTTGCCCAAATTATTTTCCTTTCCTGCACTATTAATTTTGCTCTCTTCATTATCTTCATCCTCCGTTGTGCTATATTCGCTAGTTTTCTGGAGGCCAATCACTTTAGTTTTACTAGTGCGGCGACTCTTTCGACTACGTCTCTTAGAACTTCTGCGGCCCACATCGGAGGGTGTCCATTTAGGCTTCTGTTCCTCAGCGATTTCAGAATGCTTAACATCGCAATTTTCATCTAAAATGATTGATCTTTTGGCCGATCGCATTGTCTGACTTACAATTTCCCCATAATCTTGAAGCGGTTTAACACTTTTGCGAGTACTACGACGTGGTGTCTGCCGCATTTCATTTGGCGTATTCGGATCTGATTTTTCTTTCAATTTTCTAGAAGGTGTCTTTGCGACATTATTTGACATTTCCTCAAATTTTTCTTGGATTGTTTGACAGTTTTCTAAAAAATTAAATTTTATTGATTTCCTTTTTATATAAATAATATTTATGCTCGCTCACCTTTGGAAACATCCATTATTTGAAATATAATTTTTCCAAAAATCTTCGACACAAGTCTCTCAAAATTAAACACTAAATGATTTTCACGCTTGGGTCCTTTTTCGTTTTTTCAGAGGTGTGAATTGTTAAACTGCTCTTTTCAAATTGCCTGCCAAGCTACACTTAAGGTTGCCAATTTACTTTTTATTCCCTCAGCAACGTGATTACCTACGCAGTGAAAAGAATTTTAAAAAATCAAATTAAGAAGTAACTAATGAAAGCAGACATAAGTGATAAAAACGCGTTATTTTTATTTTGCCGTCTTTTTAGGAAAATTTGTGGGAATTCGAGATATTATTATGTTAATCTCCGTAACTCGTTGCAAAAAAGTATTTGGTGAACTGTGTTATTTGTGCGATGCTGCTATAATTTACTTTAATAAAATATAAATATTATATAGTCATATCGTATATTTAATTCAATCAAAAAAAATAACTTAATAAAAATTGTATAAATGAAATGACTTGGCAACCCTTTGAGTAAATCTGAAAAGAAACAGTACGATTGCTAAACCAATCGTTTTGTGTTCGTGCGTGATAAAGTAACATTTTTGAGGAATAAGTTAGACATAAATTTAACGAGAAAAACGAAAAAGAAAATTGATAAATAAAACAAAGTTTTAAAAATTTCCTGAAATTAGTTAAAGTATATTTGATGACTATTAAGTGTTTTATGAGAAATGAATATTAAATCATTATCTGGAACCTTGATATTGGACGGCAATGTGTTAAATTTTTTTTATTTTTTTTTTTTGTAGCGAGAAGGGCAAAAGAACAGCTGATTGAAGAATGCGGATGATCCAATTAAACAAATGTTGACTTATTATAAATACCTACGACATAAGAAAATAAAAAAAAGATGGGCAAAAAAAGTCAAGACCTTTTAGAAGCAGCCAGAAATGGTAAAATAGCAGTAGTTAATAAAATACTCGAACAGTATTCTAAAAAAAGCGGACCTCTATCAAGGTAATTACATCGATTTATCATAAAACGTGTCAAAGAGTAGTTTTCTTCGCTTTAAAGCTTTAGACGTAGCCCGAGCATAAACGGCCAAGATATAAATGGTTATACCCCGTTGCATCATGCCTGCTTAAATGGACATTACGAAATTGTGCGTCTGCTTCTTATTTATGATGCTGCAATTGACGTATCCGACATTAGGGGATCTACACCATTGTACTTGGCATCTTGGGCCGGTCATTATGAAATAGTAAAACTGTTGCTTTCCCATCCCGTAAGGCCGGCTAATCCGAACGCTCAGACATTAGATAATGAAACACCTTTACATTGCGCTGCCCAACATGGATACTGCTCCATAGTCGCTATACTTTTAACATATGGGGCAGATCCCACCGTACGCAATAATAGTTTTCAAACAGCTTTAGATCTGGCAGCTCAATTTGGACGTTTACAAGCAGTACAAACTCTTTTACGCACTCATCCCGAATTAATAGAATCACTTCGATTTTATGATGAAATGGAAAATGGCCATGCGACACCTTACACTATAACGCCCACTAAACATATATTTACTCATACTTGTTTACATTTGGCAGCACGTAATGGCCACAAAAAAGTTGTAGAAGCATTACTGGCGGCTGGTGTTAATGTAAATCTTTTAACTCATAATGGTACAGCATTGCATGAGGCAGCTTTATGTGGTAAGAAGTCAGTTGTGTACACTTTATTGAAATCAGGTGTCGATCCAACAGCGGTCGATGGTCAAGGACGTAGCGCTTTGGACGTTCTGAAAGATTACCCGCCTCATGTCACTTACGAAATCGCATCAATTATAAAGGGTATATAATTAACTTTAAATTGTGCTGAAAATTTTTATTATAAATAGAAATTTGCAGGATTTTGTTTTGATAGTCAACTAATGGATAGTAAAACGCATTTCGTGCCGATTAAAGAGGTCAGCGAAGATGCTGTTTTTGAAAATAAAGACTCAAAGGAAAATACGATACATCTAACAAAGTAAGAAAAATAATTAAGTACACTATTTTTTATTCATGTTTGCAAACATATCATCTAGAATTGCTTAATTTGCCTAATTTGCCTAACAAAACAAATTAAATTAAATAACAAATTAGATAAATCTCCATATGTCTCCATTTTGTTTGGAACAAAATCTTACATTAATCAAAGACTGAATTAACAGCATTTTGTAAGACCATGTATGTTTGTATCACTAACTTTTAGGACAAATTTATTGTGTTTGTGTTTGCGTTATTAACTCAATTATTGTGTGTTATTACATGTTTTTGTTGTTGTTTTTCTTTTTTACTAATCACGTATAGACGTTACGTATTATAATTGTTTACCGCATTAAAAATAAATGTTTGCATTTGAATCATCCCTTGGCTTTTTGTGTTTTGTAGTATTCCGTTTTGTATTCTTTCTAAACATATGTTAGTGTGCATGCACAAGAAGACCACATTATAGTAGAAAAGTTCAATTTGGTCAGTGTTCGCGAGTTTAAAATTCAAGCGCGGTAGAGTTTGTTTTGGTCGTAGCTATAGTATGTATACAATCGATCCAGGCATAACAGTCGCCTTTTAGATACACGCCCACTAGGTTGCGGCCTTCCTATCTCATTCTCTTTCAATCACTTCTTTCTAAGCGTCACCGCATTAAAAATAAATGTGATTCGAACAGTGACTCTGAGTGATCATATTAAAGAAAAAAAAAAAGAAAATGACGAAATTTTCATGTCCGCCATGAAAGGATAATTTTAGCCATTCAATTTGTATTATTCAAAATCAGAGGCAACTTCACATAGTATTGTGTTGTGAATAAGATCACGATTTTGTCTCTTATTCGTAAAATTGTATAAAACTACGGTAGAAATTCAGAAAAATGAAACGTTAAGAAGAATAATTATGCCCTAATACTATAATCATGGATATAAACGAATTGAAAAGACGCTGTGGTCGTTTTCCAACCTGGAAAATATCGACTTGAAAATGTTCTGTTGTAAATAATGCAAAGAAAGAGTTGCAATTGTTATATATTAGTTTGTCTGGAAAGATGGACATAGTGATGCATAAATTGAATGAAGGCAATGTATATGTAAATTTTGGTATGTTTAATTATTTTGTGGATTAGTGAGGATGTAATTGTTCTTCCAATACCCATACCATATATATTCTCATTCTCTACTTTACAATACGTTAGTTAATATTCGAAAAGTTTTTTTCTATCTCAACAAGAGAATACTTACGCATTTTGATCATGTGCTTTTCTTAGACCTTTTAAGTTATTTATACTCATATTTATATTTACATACCATTTGCAGATCCATTCTATGTATGTTTGAATGTGGCTTTTGCAACTATTTTCAGTCAGCATTATTTCATAGCTGTTCATAACTAACAAAATTAAAAAAATTTCAAATTGTTCTGACCATTTTCTAATGTTTAATAAATTTGTTTAAAGTTCCCTGGAATGTTCTAAATCACGAGATTATTATACGCCTATGGAACCTACTAAAGGACGATTATCTTCTAATAATTTGCGAGTTAATGAAGCAACTCTGTTGTATAAACCTGTATATAAACCAATTTTACTTAGTAAACGTTTAGGGGAATTACAACACCATTTACCCAAATTAAATTTGCAATCTTCATGTAGGTAGCCCGTGTAACACGAAAAAAAAGAAAAAAACGAAACAGTAATTGACAATATATTCTAATTTATTTGAATAGCATCGAAAGAAGATCGTTGTGTAGATGAATATGTCGAAATGACTTTACCGAATTCAAATGTCAATTTATTACCACAATCCTTACATAGCCCAAGAGATATCTTGCACAACTCATCAGAGTACACAAGTTTTAATGTAACAAGAGCACATACAGAGCACGATATTTCTCTTAATGTTAATAGCCGTGATAAGTAGGTTGATATATGTATAGAAATCACTTTAAAAAAAAAAAAAAAACAAGTGCTCAATTATTATGATTGAATTTTGCAGAAAAAACTTTGACAGTAACAACAATAATTGGGTAGCGACACGTATGGTTCCAGTTACACCGGAAATACCACCACCTTCTGTTAGCGAAGCAGAGAATACTATTTTCGAATTTGTAAAACCGCCTGACGATCATATAAGAAGGAGATCATTTCATTTGGAAGATACAGATCCGCACTCTCTTAATGATCTAAAATCGTTTATATGGGAAGGCCAAAAAGAACCCAGAGAAGACCAAGCTGAGTCATTGAGTAGTTCCCGGGTATCGGAATGTGTTGAAGAATTTGTGAGTGAGGTACCATTCGCAGGTACGTTTCTCCATTTATTCCACTTTTCATATTTTCATATTATTTTTATTTTAGGTTTATTTAAAGGTTCATCTTTAAACCTAGCCAGTAACTCTCAATTAAACAGTTCCGTTGAGGATTTGTCTGTTGGCCTACGATCACCAAAGTTAGTGCGTGCGACGGTTAAAACCAAGCGCGTTCTTAAAGTAAAGGAAACAAACGAACAAAAAAACGTTAATAACGATTTAGATTTTGATGCTGTCAAGGCGTGGGAAGAAATTCAAACAATTTTCGAATGTATAGGTAACGAAGTGAAGAAAAACGATAAAAAATTGATAACAACGTCACGAAATGATGAAGCGCAAGCATTCTTGCATAAAAAAACACTGAGTATACGAAAACCAGCAGAATTACTTTTAAAATCGAATAATAGCAAACAAAAAGAAACAAATTCTAATTGGTGTCATTCAAACAATATTCTAATCTACGGCTCCTTGACATATAAGGTGTTTGTAAGTTTATCTCTAATTACACGAAAATGGAAATTTTAGGCATTTAATAATTCATTTAGTATTTGGGTTCTACGGTTATTAGAGAACTACACGGAACAGCGTCAACTAGAAAGTCCATACAAAGGCTTAAACGTGGAGAAACCCCAATTCTTTCGGATAACGAAGAATCGTCTTTAATAAAAGACATTAACAGTTCAACGCGTATACTAAAGGAGACTAATCAGCAAACGCGACTAGAAGTGGGTATAGCACTATCCCATACTGGCGTACGTTTTGTAGATGTTCAAACACAGGTCTTTCTTTTTTGCTCTATCTATCTCTGCATCGTGTTAACTTTTTTTTTTTTTTATATGCTTTTTAGAATACAATTAGTGTACATGATATTGAGAATATCAATTGTGTTTGCCAGGATCCGGATGATTTGCGTTATTTTGCTTATATAACTTGGGAGGATAATATACATTATTGTCATGTCTTTATGGTCGATAATGTGGTAAGTTAACAATAGATGAATACTTCGAATTACGGTAGACATGCAGCTGACGTAAGTCGAGCAACGTTTGAAGTCATCACCCTAATCTATACTTTATATATATTTACATACGATTTATATATCAATTAATTTTATGCTTTTTCATTCATTCATTATTTTGTTTAGGATCTAGCTACCGAAATTATTCTTACGTTGGGGCAAGCATTTGAAGTTGCATATCAACTTTCTATAATGAATCAGCAGCAGAGTATAGCCTGTTCTAGTTATATTGACATTGTGGATAATATTTAATTTATTATTATTTACGCGTAAGTGATATTATTCATTTTTCATAAATCATATTTACAATCAATTAATTTAAAGTTACTTATTTTAAACTAGTCCTATGTTGCCATTTAAATTCTATTTCGTCTCCTAATAACCTAAAGAGTATTTTTTTGTTATATCGACAAACTGAAAATGTACAAGTTTAAATGCTTTCATTTATAATATAATTAACGACAAACATATATTTAAATATTGTAGATGAAACCAGAAACATTAATTTAACATAATAATAATCTTCAAAAGTTAATTGAATTGGTTTTTAGAGATTAATAAGAGATTATTAAGAGATTAATTATATAGATAGTAAATAAACGAAAATTGCTTCAGAAATACTTTCACAGCTTATTCTAGAGCAAACAAAGCAATCCTCTTGTTTCTAAATTGAAATGCTAAATAAATAAAATTCTAAAAAGTTACGCGACAAACTCTACACGAATTCGAAATGCGAAAACATCAACTGGAATGAATCGGCGACAGAAAGTTCCCTCATGCCCACAATCAACCTCTCATAATAAAGAATCTTGGATCCAAATGATTGACAAATGTACACAGCAGAAAGAATCCCAATTTCTTTCTTTACCTATTTAAAAAAAAATTCTAGTAATAAAACAATTTTTTTTTGGTTGTTTCGTTGCTTTGCAAGCAAGCAAAGTAAGCATGTATATATATGTACTATTCAAACGTATTTAGCATTTAGCAATAGCTTTTTACATATCTTGTTTTCTCTGTTTTTTGTATATAAGTTTTGTACAAAACTTCTCTTTGTTTGCAACTGTCTTGTGTTTACATTATTAGATGCTACTATTGATTTGTGTAATAAGTCCATCTCTGTTCTGCATACATGTTGTATATGCAAGTTCTATTACAGCTTTTGTACAAAAGTTCTTTCCTTACACATATCTTGTTTATGCATTACTAAATGCTGTATAATTCTTAATTGATTTGTAAAAATATAGATGTAAGAGAATGCATTTCTATTGTAATATTAAGAAAGGCTCGACTTTTTAGGAATACCCCTTTCCCTCCTACCCCACATTTCTTCTTCTTTTTTATGTTTTTCGGCCCTTTTTCTTTTCTCTGGAATTTATTTCCGAAAATTGTTGTTGTTTTTGTAAAGTTTTTTTCCAAAATTTTTTGTTGTTTTTGTAAATTTTTTTTTTCCAAATTTTTTGTAAAATTTTTTCTAAAAATTTTTGTTGTAAATTTTTTTGTTGTTTTTGTAAATTTTTTTTGTAAAATTTTTTGTTTTTGTAAAATTTTTTTTTGTTGTTTTTGTAAATTTTTTTTTTGTTGTTTTTGTAAAATTTTTTCTAAAAATTTTTCCTATAAATAAAATTTTTGTTGTTTTTGTAAAATTTTTTTCCGAATTTTTTGTTTTTGTAAAATTTTTTTCTAAAAATTTTTGTTTTTGTAAATTTTTTTGTTTTTGTAAAAAATTTTTTGTTGTTTTTGTAAAAATTTTTCTAAAATTTTTTATTGTTTTTGTAAATTTTTTTTGTTGTTTTTGTAAAATTTTTTTCTAAAAATTTTTCCTATAAA
>NW_023998417.1:3004296-3102475 GCF_014805625.2 Glossina fuscipes
AATTTTTGGAAAAAAATTTTATTTACAGCAAAAATTTTTAGAAAAAAATTTTCAAAAACAACAAAAAAAATTTTACAACAACAAATTTTTGGAAAAAAATTTTTATTTACAAAAAATTTTGGAAAAAAAATTTATTTACAGAAAAAATTTTTAGAATTAAAATTTTACAAAAATAACAAAAAATTGTAGAAAAAAATTTTATTTACAAAAAAAAATTTTATTTACAGAAAAAATTTTTAGAATTAAAATTTTACAAAAATAACAAAAAATTGTAGAAAAAAATTTTATTTACAAAAAAATTTTTGAATTTGTTTTTACATATTATTTTATTAAAAAGAAGTATTGTTTTATTATTGTTGCTTTTGTGATTGTAATATATGTAAATATATCTAGTAAAATATAAATTTAAATAAAAAAACAAAATAAATAAAGATTTGTTTTCTATATTCTATGCGTGGTAAGTTCATAGGGTTGACGTAATCGTCGCAAGGATTCAGTTTGTAAAACTTCTTAGATGGCTGGAAAGTGTGCAAAACCGAATAATATTGAATCGGCCTCAAGACGTGGTGATCTTAATGCAACCAATCCCACTTTTTATAATCCAGTTTAGAAAAGGTGGTAAAAAGGGTTGTGTGAAGTCATGTCCGAAATTGTCGACCAAAGCATTTTATTCAGCATCATATAGTTGACGAAATCCCAATCTCTGCAAAACAATTTAAGAAAGAAAAAACAATAAAGCAAAAATTTCTTTTCAAATCATTTTGTTGAATTACGTACAAGATGGAGGTAGGAAATCCAGGTCACAGCCTTTGAACACGGAGGAGTTATTGAAGAACCTTTTAAGAAAAAATATTTATTATATAATAGCGTTATTTTAAAAGAAATTTAATAATAATAATTGTAAGTGGTTTAGGAATTAATTTTTAAATAAATTAAATTTATTAACAATAAGATTTGTATGTGTGATGTATAGAATAGAAGAGATGTGCGGGAAGATTATATTCATCAATTATTTGGACATCATACTAGATCTATAGACTTTCCCAACGATGATTAACGGAGTTTACGGAACCAACCATTACGAAAAACGAAATAGGGAAAGCTACAGAAAAAATGCCAAAAACAACAAGGCAAGGGGTAACGACAAAACAGAAGGTTGACGCAGTGAAGCGTTATTTTCATTTCCGAACGGTAAACAGAAATGGGCAGCTGAGCTACTTTATTATTTTGTAGGAATATATAAACAAAAACATATGGTTCAAGAATGGAAATTAAAGAAATCGATAAGAAACCTTATATAAATGAAAACAAGCTTGTTTATTCATTAGTGATTAGGTAACGTCTATGTAACCATATGTATATAAGATATATGTTTGTGGATTAATTGATTCATAATTTGGAAAGTACCATTTATCACGCTCTGCAAACCCATATAATTCATCCATCCCCATAGTGTTTAGTATTTCCCCGTTCTTTCTTTTTTACAAATTTGTTTGTGCTTTTTGTTTATGTTGCCGTTGATTTCCTAATTTTTGGTCAGTTTTTATTTACATTCTCATGCAAAGCAATATGCTAGCGTAGCTGCTCATTGTGTTTACCACTTGAGAAGTTTCATAGAACGAAAACGAAAACAAAAATGATGCTTGATTGTGTTAGCCCCCTAACAGCATCATTGTAGGCTTGCCTTTACAAATTTAATTGAGAATTTCTCAAGGTGGCATCGTAGGCGATGCTTGACAGTATAGCTCGTACAGCTCACTTGATACTTTAGTCATATTTAAAAAAAAAAAAAAAAAGAAAAAAACAAACAATTTTCTTTATAGATTCAATGTTTGCAAATAAGGCGTAATTTAAAGACAGAAAAAGAAAAAATCATTCAGATTTTACCTGATCGGGACAATTGGCAAAATTATGAACAAATTAAAAGAAGATTTAAACTTACAAGAATATAGTAAGGAGGAGAAGACAGATGGTAAGTGGTGTGCTAGTTAATGGAGTGTAATTAATTTTTGTTTAGACTCGGTTTGACTATCATTGATACATAAACATAATAATAATGATAATAATAATAATAAAATAAATTTAGATAAGAGAAAACTTATGTAAATTATAAGATATATGACCCAATCCCCCCATTAAGCTTTATTGAAAGAAATACATGTGCTTTCAAAAAAATCGTACCAATAACTCATTCCGTTGAGTTAGTTACACAGATGCGAAAAATATATAATTCAAATTTACTTTATTTTCGAAAATATGATGTAAGTTCATAATCGAATACTTTTCAAATAATTGAATGAAATTCATTGTTACTTGTATTGCAGAGCAAAGCACAAACGGTCTAATAAATCAATTTGGCTGTGATTCCATTGAGGAGGAACCCAAAAATAAAATACCCCGACTTACCGGCAATGACGATGAAGCCGCACATATCATAAATTTAAATTTTAATACAAATTACAATCGTGTAGAATTTACACAATTGTTAAGTAAACAATGGCTGGCCTTAGCAATGAACGAATTCAAAGATACTGCAAGTGGTGTTGAATTTTATGGCCAACCGTATCAAATTTGTTTACTTCCTGATTTGCTCGAAAATAAGCACGGTTGCAAAGAGCTGGTCAGAGAAATGGTCGAAAAAGTGAAATGGTCTCGCAAGCAAATGGATCTGTATGAATTTTATCAAAGCACCGATCTCTCCAATATGATAAATTGTCAATTTTTAGCGGGATTTTTGCATATGTTACGACGTACGGTGAGACCATGGTTGGAAAAAATAACCAATTTAAAATTAGATTATGTCTCGGCGTCCTGTTCAATGTATACATGCGGAGATTACCTGCTAGTCCATGACGATCTTTTAAAAGATCGTCAAATTGCCTTCATCTATTACCTAACACCGTGGTTCAATCATGAAGAGTGGTCGGAAGAAGAAGGTGGTTGCTTGGAAATATTCAACAGCGATGAACGTTGCTTTCCGCAATTTCCTGTCAGCCGGCGAATATCACCCAAAAATAATCAATTTGCCTTCTTTAAGGTCGGCTCAAAGTCTTTCCATCAAGTAGGCGAAGTAACTACTTTCGATTATCCACGTTTGACGATAAACGGATGGTTTCATGGAGCATCAAATAAGGATCTTATAGCCGATGCTTTAAGACCTTTTACTAAATTAGAATTTAAACCTCCGCTAACATCGCAATCTACTTTGGAATTACTGCTGAATGAAGTCTACCTCAAACCGACCACTAAACGTAGCATTCAGAAACGTATCGAAGATAATTCGGAAATATGCTTATATGAGTTTTTTCGCCGTGAAGTGTTCGAAGAGGCTTTAAAGCAATTGCTTAATGATAAAAAATTGAAATGGTCCCGCCAGGGACCAGCGAATGCCCAAAATTATGAAGTTTTAAATTTGAAGACCACATCCGCCATTATTGACAACCTGATAAAACTATTCTTAAGTACCGAGATGTTTGATCTATTGAGAGACTATACTGATCTTGATTTGGCCGGACCAAATGCGGGAAAACCGGGGGTTTGTGTTGAAGTACAACGTTGGTCACACGGTGATTACACCGTGCTAGGGGATGGCGCTATATGCGATGAGAATACCTTGGATTTAATCTATTATCTGAATGCTGCCGAAGGTGCTGCCATTATTACGTATCTCTCACCTGACGGTGATGGGCCACACACGTCGCACAAAAAATCCACTAATCATAGTGACATAGATTCATTGGAAGGCGAGGGCTTTGAAGACGAAGATGACGACGAATCAATCTTGTTGACTATTACGCCTGTGGACAATGCACTCAATATTGTTTATCGTTGTGAAGGTACAACAAAATTTACAAAATATGTATCACGGAATACGCCGCTAGAACATGGGCCCGTATACGTAATAGCATGCAGCTATAAGGAATGAATGAATGAATGAATTCTTATATAATATATGAAATGAATTATTATTTATGTGAACTCAAAGTATTTTTTCTTTTTTCTTTTCGTTTAAGGCATAAAGAGATGGAAAAATATAAAAACAAAAAAAAAAAAAAAAGTACATAAAAGTATATGTATACGAATAAATTATGTTGATTTAATTCCAAGTTGTTTGTTAAAAGTTGAAACTAAGGATATCATAAGTTTCATGATACGTTTCTCGGGCATATCTTATTATAAATATTTATTTGATATATATTTTAAACTAATTTTTAACGCATATAAGAGGAGGAGTCGGATGACGAGATCATAACAATTGTAAAGCATAAGAAAGATTATTGGAGTGAATTGGCCAAGTTCAATAGGTTGTCCTCTAAATTGCTTTAAGGCAGCACAAAATCTCTGCTGGAATGCCGGAATGAAAAAATTCAAGACTTATTAAATCGTGAATAATTACTTGAAAATTTAATATCTATTCAGCAAAAGACAGTAGCCAGGCATAGTCTTATTTCGATTCAAGTTTAAATAAAGAATTGTAACCAACATAGAAAGGTAAAGGTAGTTTATTATAACACTTGGACATAGGCGCCAGAAATCTCCTGAAGTACAAATATTTTCCATTTTGGGCAGGATCTAGATTTGTTTTAATTCTAGCGAGATAAAGTCGAAACTTTCTCCCGAAAATCCCGCTTCTGTCGGCGTATTAAGTTTTAAAAACGGAAACGTTCAGGCGATTTTTAATTTGCGAAGAAGAGCTGCTTCAGATAACTTAGCCCAAATTTGAAAATAAACATTTTTGAACGTTGAGTGCAAGGGTAGCCTTCGATCGATCTGCTTGTAAGCGCACAGTCAGAAACCTTTAGCATTGTTAAATATGTTTTATAGTAATAGTATTTAATGGTAAGGGTTATTAAGAGTTCTTTAGCGAACTTGTTGATTTGTTTCCGAGTCATCTGAGGTTCATGGAAAAAAAGAGAACAACATATAAATATCGAGAAGATCAATTGAAGAATCAACTATGAAAAATATAATTTTTTTGCCTTTTTTTTTTAAATTTAATTATAGGTAAATATCGTGTCTATTCAACTTTGGCATTTATGGCTATTGTCCTTGGAATTGGTTTACCTATGTGGTGGAAAACAACGGAAGTATACAGGTACGATCCATAACTGATATTGAGAAAATTCAATTGTTTTCATAAACAATAATTTCATGTTTTTTTTAGAGTTCGTTTACCATCATCGGGTATAATGAAAATGCATCAAGAACCGATACGAGCTAAACTACAAGTTGGAATTTTCACATTCAGAAATGAAAGGGCAGAACTGCTTATCAAGGAGTTAACTCAACAATATAAAAACAATGACGTATGGCTTATCGAGTTTCATCACATTCCATATACCAAGAAAGTCTCGTTATTGAGAACCCCGGCCGCACTCGAAGATTCCATCCTAAGATCATATAATATGACAGAAGGAGATTTTTTATTCATAGAATGGCCGAAACTGGAAGAGGATATTTTGATAACTAATGAACGATCAGCTTTGATAAAAAGTGATTGCGGTAAGAGAAGAGTATTTGTCACAATTAGATGGACTCAAGTGAAATTTCTCGTCTTTTTCTTTTCTAAGCTTCTAATAAGATTGCTCAAGTTTTGAATTTATATATATTGCAAACACATCGCATTCATCAAATCTTGGCGAAAGATCACGCGGACAATGTAAAGAGTGAAGCCCCTCAGGCGGAATATGATGTTATAGTGTCGGTTTTAAATCCTCAACCGGATGCCATGAATGTTAAATGGCATGTCCCATTGGCTGTTGAAAGTAATTCGCATGGATGATGTTTTTTTTTTACGTCGTTAATGGGCGAGTATATGTGAAATTCTTTTTTCAATTTCCAGCCTATTTGAAACCTTATTTGCAACAAATCTCTCATATATCGAATTACACGTTAAAAACTCAATGGAAATTTCAAGTACCATTTGAAGCCGATTTGCGACAAGTACGCGATAATACTGCATTCGGTCGTCATTATGCGTTAGCCGATGCTTCTTTGCCTCATATCATTACTGCGATTGAAAAGAATTTGGGCGTAGGCATAACCGACAAGACACCCATCAATTTAGTCGTCTACGTTACTCCTTGCGATATTTCTCCCGTCTTCATATACGATAAGCGGAATCAACGTTCGAATGACGTAAACGCTTTCATATCGTCGAAATGGGGCGGCCTAATAATAGTCAATCCGCCAATTGATGCCTGTAAATACTACAATGAACATCAGCAACAGGTGTCCTTTTTCGTTCAGACCAATGATGTTATGCAAATAATGTTATATCAACTACAAAAGTTACTAGATATCAACGTAGAGGTAGGTCCATATTTTCGCTTGCTTATGAAGCGTAACACAGTTTTACTAGTCTTTTTTTCTGCTTTACAGGTTAACATGGATGGTGTAAAAATAGTCGATTTGGAACAATTAGCTCCTAGACGTTGGGAATATGAATCTTATATAAGACGTAGTGCCATAACTCATATCACAACCGCAACAAACACTTTACAAAGCTTGATGAAACTTCTAAGTAAATTTATCTATGAAAGTTTTTGTAAATAATTCTGAATATGTCTTGTACTATTTATCTTTTTAGATAAGATCAGTTATATCGTAATCAATGATAATGTCGGCGCGTCCATTAAAACAGCTTATGAGCATATCTCGATGGCGAAAAAAGCTTTAGCTAATCATCAATTATTTACAGCGTCCGCGTTGGCACAAAAAGCATTTGTCGCCTCGGAACAGGCGTTTTTCGATGCTAGTCTCTTAGCTCAACTTTATTTCCCAGACGAACAAAAGTATGCTATTTATATACCATTGTTTTTACCAGTATTAGCACCCGTTGTCATGTCATTTTCTACTCTTTCGAAAATATTAAAAAATCGAAATGAGAAAAAAGTGAAAGTAAATTAAAAAGTATTAAACCGAATACTTAAATAAAATGAATAATGATCGGAAATATTTTCATTGCGTTATTCAGTTAATATTGCGTTACGTTTGGTAAAATTATCGTAATTATGAAATTTATGTTGCAACAGATACGCAAATCTACAGAAAAAGAAATGGGTAAAGAATTTTCTAATCAATCTGGATCGAGTCAGAAAATGATTATCAATCGATCGGTATACCAAAAACTGTGAGTGAAAAGATTGGGTGTAGACGTAGGACGATATGATCGTTCATATATTTCATAGAAATTGCCTTTTGCGTTGATTGCTGATGCTTATTTCCAAGAAGATTGCTTCTTTTTTGACTTGTTGATAAGGATTGGGGACTTAGTTGCGTAGCAGCAATTTAAAATAAACTGAGTGGTCGAGAAGACAATGGATCTCGACCAACAATGTTTGTAGTCTTTTAAAGGGCTCGTGGAAATGAATCGGAAAATTTACTCTGAACAGAATAGAAGGGAGAGTACGGAATTTTTTAGCTTAAAGTTTTCTTTCGCTTACGTGCATATCTAAGTTTTGTTAATCATTGAAACTGTCAAAACTATACGACCAGAAAAGTATACTATACGACCAGAAAAGTATACTGTACGACCAGAAAGTATACTGTACGACCGAAAAGTATACTATACGACCAGAAAGAAAGAATTCATGTAAAACAAGTGTATTGGCAAACCGTGTTATTTACAAATATATACACAAATATCTAAACAAATATTTATTCATTTAGTTTATTCATTTTAATCGAAATATTCGATTGGAAATTAAATATAATCATTAAATTAATCAAATTGAATGGTCGTGGGTTCGAACCTCAAGTGCAGCAGAACTGTTAATAAGACCGATGGCCTTAGCTGCTAATGTTTTCAGTTTTTTTAGTCTTAGAATTTATTTCTCTGGCCGAGTAAAATATAACAATAATAAAAATAATAATAATGAAATAAATTTTTATAAATACTAATGAAAGTTATTATATAAATGTCTAATATATTATATTTTGTTATAAGGAACATTTGAACATTTCTCATGTAAAGGCATAAAACATTTACTGTATGTGTTGTTGTTTCTCTTTGGTAGTTAAAATTAAAAATAGCTCAGAGCAATTTTGGTAAATAAAAATTCGTCAACATCCCTAATAATGTTCGCCATTTAGCATATCGCAATTGTAAGCAGTCGTGGCCGAGTGGTTAAGGCGTCTGACTCGAAATCAGATTCCCTCTGGGAGCGTAGGTTCGAATCCTACCGGCTGCGTTGATTTATTGATGCGATTTCGTTTTTGATAAATAATTCTTTTTTTATTGTAAATAAAATATTTTTTATTTTTTATATTTATAAATAATAATTACAGTCTAGTAAACTCTGCGCTTGCTCTGTCGTTTTTGCTATTGATTTAATCACTTGTAACATTTACACAAAAGTCAATGAAAAAATTGCTGTGATGTCAAGGTTAGCTTATCAGCATGGAGTACAATACAAACGAATTGGCTGCACACTAAGTAAACTCGTAGCGATTATGAAAAAAGCGCTTGCACAGAAAATTTATACATTTTAACTAATACGATGGCAATGTTTGTGTTGTTGTGAATTAAGCGTGAGAACAAACAATTCTGTATAGGTCAGGTTCATAAGAAAAAGACTCGTGACAAATGTCAATCAATAAAATAATTACTAAGTAAATGGAATATTTTCTTAAACAATACTAAACTTAATTAATCGTAGGAAGAGGTGGCGAAAAATATATGAACTTGATAAACCAAATCATTTCAGAGCATTTTAATGAGATCTTCACGAAAATTATAAATTAATTTTTTTATTGCTTTTGTTTGGCATTTTCAGAGAGATAGGAAGGAATTCGTTGAAATTTTCAAAAATTCGCATAATTCATCAATTTTGATGAGCAAACTATAACCAATTAGTATCTGGTGTTAAACGAATTCTAAATAAAAGCAAATCTCAATGTTGAAAAGCAAATCACCCTTCAGCTGTGATTGTCGTTACAGAAAAGCAACAGTGTTTTCCGGTGAATTTCTGCTCTAAGCAATAGAAAAGAATCTTCTATCCTCTTCCTGATGCCTTCTAAAATTTCGCATAAGTAACACTCGGTACAAAGGCCGGTTGAGATTGATTGTAAAACATTGTTACCCCATACGCTTTTTCACAAAAAATGAAAATTTCATTTTTTCCGATTGACGATGTTACCCCTTACGTTTTTGGCAAAAAACCGAAAATGTCATTTTTTGCGATTTAGGACGATGGTACCCCTTACGTTTTTGGCAAAAAACCGAAAATGTCATTTTTTGCGGTGGTACCCCTTATGTTTTTGGCAAAAAACCGAAAATTTCATTTTTTGCGATTTAGGACGATGGTACTCCTTACCTTTTTAGGAAAAACTGAAAATTTAATTTTTTTCGATTTAGGACGACTTCGTTTCGGACGGACGACTTACGCTTACGTGGTACAAAATGTTTTATTCAAGTCCAGGTACATACGAACAGGTTTTCATTTGACGACCTTATGTTTCCTCCAACTCTTGGAAAATAGAGATATTCGAGGAAAGTTGTGTCGATGGAGAAGGAAAAAGTTAATTATAATTTTCGGGTTCATTATAATCGATATGTGAATCACTGAACCAAAAATAAGTAGATTTTTCGATGCGGTAATCGCTCGAAAGATGAGACAAATTAATGTTCAGCACTATTGTGATTAGTAAATGTATAACCAAGATTATTACGATGAAGCCTCGATCATTTACATTTTATTATGTTTCAAAATATAACGCGGATTAACTGAATTTTCATCGGGACTTCGGGAAAAGAGAAAGATATAATAGAATATTGTAAGTTTTCTCCCAAGACTGAATATTCGACTCATTCATAATAATTTTAGTTAAATCATAAAAAAAGAGCGACAAATTTTTCCTGATATGCTATGTAATTAAAGAGTTATTTAATATGAAATGTCTTCTTAAGCTACGTATGAACGTGAACGTGATATTTTATTTGGATTAAGTTATAGCTGAGAGACTCAGCTTTATTTAACATATTCTGTCGTTTGTTCATTCTTTTGCATATTGAAGACTAAAGACTAAATGCAGTAAATCAGCGTACATGAGATGTTAATGTTAAATATAGAAGCAATAATAACAACAACAACAACAACAACAACCACAGTACAGCAATTGATGATGTGCTCGCAAACTTGCATAAATGTCAAGAAGAAGTTTTTTTCCTTCTTTAGAATCAAATTAAATTTAATTATTATTTATAAGCGTTTTTAATCAAAGCTTTATGTAGTATTTACAATGATTACCAGTAATAGATATGACAAGTGTATGTACGACTGGCTATGTATGCTATAATATATTATTTACTTGTCTTTGTTTTTTTTTTTCAAAAAATAATTATCGTAATGATGTTTAAATTAGATGGTAGACGAGTACAAGCACTTAATATCTGCCTATATTTATGGTTTGTTAAGTTGAAATCTTGAATATATATATAAATATACAATGACGACTATCAAATTTGTTGTACTCAACAATGTTACCTTGAAAGAACGCATGGAATGGAATTTAATTCTTTTTTATTATATAATTATAGGATCAGCCAAAGAACATAAACAGAAATTTTCATGCTTACGAGCATTAGGTCTTTTTGCTATGGAGACCCGAGCACTTTTGTTTTATCCTGTATGATGAACGTGTCCTTTAAATGGTTACGCCTATTTTCAATACCGAATCTGCGCTTGGAAATTTCCAATGATTGTTCTTTCAAATTTGAAGCCGATTTCTTGCTTTCATATACAAACGGACAGGCGGACATGCTTAATTTGGTCCAAGTATAAATCAATTTTATAAGGTGTCTGGAACTTCCTACTACTTTTTGCCGATTTCTTGACAACAATATTAAAATTATTTACATTTCTCGATATAAAAATGAATACAAATTTATTATGAGAATGGCTACAGGTTTTCCTAGCATTGAAGAAAAAAATCTCACATAAAAATTGATATCTATTTTTTTAAATATTTTACTATAATAGAAAGAAATTATATATATATACATATATATATTTTTTTCTGTGACCAAGCGTTCAGCGGTAGTCTTCTATTCGCGTAACGCACGGTTACAAGGATCTGAGGAAAGAGAAAGGAAGAAATGCGGAGGTGATGGCCAAAGTGAGCCGAAGTGAGCCGAAGCGATAAGTGTTGTGCTTTTAGTGACTGATCGCTACGACGAAAGTAAAATCTACCGCACTGTATGTGCTATAAGGGGACTAATGAGGTTTCCATAAACATATATATATATATATATATATTTATGTACAGGTATCTATATCTGTCTATCTATATATGTATAAGTTCTGCATTTAAGCTAAATTACCTTGTGACTTGAATTGGCGGACACCCGTCGGCTAAATGGACCTTAACTTGTATTTCTATGCTGTCAGGCGGAGCGTAACTGGGAAGCGCTCGGTCGCGAGCTAGGTTTCCTATCCATTACGATTCATAATAAGACCATCGGCAGTAGACTATCTATTTGGCGCCCCACACGTGTAAAATCATTTATGACTTCACACAGGAGTGAACATGAACATGGGTCATTCCGGAACTTTCTGTTTTTGAATACATTCTTCGGTTTCTAATAAGGGTGTTTACTTGCCGGGAATAGGAATCAGATAAACACCATATTTAAGTTCAAATTTTTATCCCCTCGGGAGCACTGCATACGTCATTTGTCATTCAGGCAATGTATGGCAACATCAGGCTAACCAAACTTCGTCTGCGCGTAGAGTGATGGCGCTCTTGTAAAAATTATATTTAACCGGAAGCAATGGAGTTAAAAATTTACAACAACAAAAATTAAAATTACAAGTTTTGCATTCTCTTTTAAAATGGTCGGTGTTAATGCGATAAATTTATACTTGACATCAAGTGGCGTAGGTATATTAATTTTGTTAGCTTGTCTGTACAGTAAGGCCTTACTTTGCGCACTATCACAGACAGACCACAAATCATATGTTTCTGCCAAACAGGTAAACAGCTGTTCTTGTTATATTTTTATGCTTTTCCGGTATTCCAGCATTTAAGGATAAGTGCGAAGACAACACAAACATTATATGGTGTCCGATCGACTTCTTCCATCTTCATTAAATTACTGAAACGTTTGAGGGTTAAAAGCGTTTCCCACTGCGGCGTCTTCAAGTCAAGGCCTGCGCGCTCATTCAAGGGAAGACTTTTGGACTATAAACTACGGCATATGCATGCTACATTCTGTACAATATTCTTACGGAAAGTGGAATTATGAGAAGACCTGATTCACTAAGAATCGCGTCTTTTTATTATATGTCAATGGTGGATGGGAGAGGATTCGTTTTGAGCCTGCCTTTTGTTTTCATCTTTTTTTTTTACTATTACATGGCATTAGTAGCAGTTTGTTTATAACGTAACGACTACGATGAGGTGAAGAGATGTAAATAATTTTTTCAAGTTTCTGTGAACACATTTAGGGTGTGAAGCAAATTAAATTTCTGTTCATATTCTGTTCAAAAAATTGTGAATTTTAAACAAATATCTCTATTTCTATGCACTAACACAATTATGCATATATGTGATGAGCACAGGTAAAGTGCTCATTACTAAACCGGATATACAATAATAATAAGAATAAAAATTAAATTTTGAAAATAAGTCTCTATTCCGCAATCCTTACAGTTATTCCGCTCGCAATAGTGTTTAAGAAGCAAGCAGAATGCTACGTAAATGTGTTTAGGATATTATATACATTGCTTGACCTCAGATGAAAGAGGCAGCGAAAAATAACTCCATAAACTATACGTGATTTTCTCCCTTTCAATACAGTAGGTGAGGTTTGTCTACAAAGGTGATAAATTTTTATAAAAGATCAAAGACACTACGGTTCTTAAGGACCCTTAGATTAAGCCAGAGAGTTAAATTTGTATTACTCCCTTTATTTTATTTTCATTTTTAATTCTATCTTTAGTTTTACACCCACCACCGAAGGATGAAGGATATATATATTTTGTCTGCAGCGCCCAGAGGGAAACTTGAGCGACTCCACAAATTATTTATATTCTCGATCAGCACAAAAAATATATGTTCTTGATCAGCATCAAATTTTGATCCCATTTAAGCATGTCTGTCTATCTGTCCGGCCGCTTATGTAATGTCAGCTGGACGCAAAAATGAAGTTATTAACTTCAAAGTTGGCCGAAATATTGGAGATTCTTGTACGTAGGCTGGTATTGAAAAGGGAAAATTTGAACCCATTTTGTATGATGCTGTAATGTCTGTACAAAAATAGAGATAATTAACGCAATATTACAGGGCATCAAAGGTTAATCCGTGGACTGTTTCAAATTTGTAATGCTCAGTCCAGCTGCCTAGTGTCCTGGGTAGATATTCGCCCAACAGCAAAAATGAAGATGAAATTGTAATAAGCTTTTCAAAAGACACGCCCACAACGCCTGGATGTCTTTTATTTTGAAAATAAGAAACAAGTGGGCCTTGCCCGTTCCATAATAACCTAAAATTTAGTTCTTTTTACTTTTTTTCTCTTTTTCAGGTTAACGGACGGCGATGGGTATAAAAGATTCGGTCATGACCGAATATAATTTTCTAACTTGTTTAAAGTGAATTCTTCATTAAATGTGCTAATGTCTGGTTTGTTAAAGTTATCGTTAAATACGCTCTAAGCTAGTGCGATAGGACCTACATAAGAACAATAAGTTGAGTGAAGGCGCACCGCACCTTTTCCCATTAACACTATATCTGCAATTTGTTTTAAGGTCTAAATAGTTAGTTACCTTACTTGTTAATTTTCTTTGTAATAATAATAATAATAATTTTTTTTTTTTTTTCTTGCATATATATTTTTATATCCATGTACATGTGTGAGTATATTTTTTTTTTTTGTGAATTGTCTTTTGAAAAAGTGAAAAGCTAAACAAGATGTGCGCAAGATTTCTTTCTCGTTTCGAAGATGAAGAATGCTTAAGCATTAAATGTTAATAAGCAAAAATGATGTTTAGGTTGTTTTTATGTTGGCCAAAATGGCATGTTATTGTGACTGTAGTATTTTTTTTTTTTTTTTTTTTTTTTTTTTTAATAAAAAACGATAAGCAATTTTTTGATGAGAATATTTTCTCGTTTTCTTCGCGCAAGCAATAATGATATGAATGAATGGTTGAGCAGCCGTAGAAGAATGTGTTGCAATACATTTAATAACTTATGAGATTCTTAAAATTATTTACGAAAAACGAAAGAAAAAGAAAGATAAATAAATGCAAATATTAGAAAATACCACTAAAGTTCAGCTGCTTACGATGAACATAACATAGTTTGATGGGTAAAGTGGGACGCTTAAGTGACGTAAGCTCTTGTTGTAATTGCTTCTTAAACGATTGCAAATATCACATACATTCTAACTTAACCTTTTTTCACCCTAAACGCTGACATCTTGTTACATTTATATGCAAATAGATAAACAATTTTCCGCAAAGTGTTCGTATACCCATCACAGAACGATGAGGAATATATTCATTTTACCTAAACGTTTGTAACACTGAGGAGGAAGCTTCAAGGACTCCTTAAAGTACATATATTCTTGGCCAGCTTGAAATCCTAAATCGATTTAATCATGTCCTTCTGTCTGTTTGTGCAATGTTTGTGGTAAACATTCACCGGAATCAGCTTGAAATTTGTCAGAAGGATTGGAAAGCACGCAGGTTGTTATTGAAATTGGTCTAGATCGGCCAAAGAACACGACCACGTAGGCAAGCCGGGCATATTACGCAAAGTTTATTTGGTAGATTGAGAAAAAAATTAAAGATAGAGATTATTTCGATTTCCTCGAAGAATCTTAAAGAATTGATCAGCATAGGTAGAATTCCATGAAGAGGAGTAAGAATTTTGAAATTTATTTCCCCTAATATGATCTGCTAGGCAATTTATTAACTGAATTAAGATAGAGATAACTAGGAAAAGCATACGTTTTTTAACAGTAAAAATCTGTTAGCGCAAGGTAGGGATTAGTGAACGCAAAACCGTTTTGCTAAAAGTGAAGAACAATTAATATGACAATTCAGTGCATAAGCTGAATAAACTGAGGGTAGTGGGTCAAAAAGCAAACATGTAGATTTCAATAAATTTCAACTGACCAGACCAGGTTCTCGAATATGTAAGGTTAGCAAAATATTTGTAATGAAATTCATAACAGAAGCAATTTCTTCACTTCATTTTCTATTACGATTCGCACTTTACTCTATTTAGTATGTGTACAGGAAATTTTTTCGAATGTTATGACAAGTTATTTCTGCAACAAATCGTCTAGTAATTGAAAAAGATTTTGACAAACTATTAAAGTTATCTCAATAAAACAAAAGTTTACACTAATCGTAAGGCAGCTTCATCGACCTAATGAATTATGCATAGTTTTGATCAGTAACAAATACTTAACCTAAGTACTTCTATCTGTCCGACTATGTAAATGTCTATGGTAAACATCCGTTCGGTTGCAAAAATTAAGAAGACCTATATATATACAGACGCCTGCAAGAGAGATTCGTATCACGCGGTAAAAGCATGAGACATGAAATATGTATTAATAAATATCAACATTTTTCTCTCTGTCTCCCTTGCGAAAAGAAAGACGTTTATTATTTAACGGCCATAGATGTCGTTGTCATGTAGTGTCTTAAACATTGTTATTAAAAAAAAAGTGATTTTAAATATAATATGAAAGTGTGAAAACGACTCACGTATCCGTATAATTGAAGTGACTCGTGCAAAGCGAAAAGAGACTACAGGAGGCCTATTGGGGATCTTTTCGGAATAATTATAATATTTACTTACCAATCTTTTCTCCTCGCCGTATGGTGTTTGTATTGATGCAACTGCAGTGAAATTGCCTTAAAATTAACGAGTTTATGTCTCCATTAGTGCTTCATTGGGCTTTAGCTACATCATGGCTTGCTTATTCGATCACTAAAAAAAAGCAGGAAAAAGAAAAAAATATTATATAGAAATGAAAACAACAAAAGTGCTTGCAATGAAAACAAAAGGAAATCTAGATAGTGTCATCTATAAGAAATTATTAAGGTAGATAGAATGAATCATCAGTCATACTATTTTTTACTATTTGCCCCTTGTTTGTAGATAAACGAGCCATAGGTTCGAATCATTTGACAAAGTACTGGAAATTACACGCACTGTAAACGCCGCAGGAGAAATTTTATTATCAAATCAGAAATTTTAGAAGAACCCTTTGCAAAACAAATCATATTTTCGGACAAAAAAACATGCAATTAGGCAATGAGATGATGACATTTAATTTATGAAAAAAATGTAATCATAAGTCATTTTGAAATGTCACTTCTATTATAAATATTTACTTGACCTTGTCCAATCGACAGTTATAGCTGCCCTTGGTTCCAATTCTATAACTCTGACCACGATTTGGAAAAATAACGATTTTCTATTATAACGTGTTATTTAAAAACGTATTTATATAAGTTTTGTATTCTTTCATATTTTTTTTTTTCTCCATACGTTTAATTTTAATTGCGTTTAATTCTAATGTCTTCGAGATTATGAATGTGCTGATAAGTTGAACTCAGCAGCAATAAGGCCACGTAGATATCAAATCGGTTTTCTTTTGTTGTCAACATGAAATAGTGTTTGCCTTAAGCGTTGCTTAAAAACGAAATACGATTCAGTTTACATATATAATAAGCATAAGTGCTTAACATTTTCACGTCATCATCTTCATCTTCTATTTACTTCACTCATTTACGCTTTTATAATAATTGCAAAGATCTCATCAAATTTTTTTTTATTATTCATTTACAAAAGAACGCAATTGTACGTGTGTGTATGTGTTTGTCGAATTTTAAGGTGTGCCATTTATTATTAGTTTTTCATAAATTCATTGTAATTTACGTTTATGTTTTTTTTATTTTTTTTTATTTAAAAGAATGCATTCGATAATTTATATTTCAATCCAGCTGCATATGTATGTATGTATATGTATGTAAAGTTATTTGCATTTTTTTTTCCTTTTTTTTTTTTTGAAGTTTTATCCGCTAATAGGCATGGTTTTTTCTTTTAGCTTTTAAAACATTTTTACATTTACTATGAAATGTTGAAATAAAACAAAAGACTTAAGTCACAAACTTTCTATTGACAGATTGTTCGGTAAGTATGAAAGGAAAAAGAAACGACAATTATTTCGATTATTTTCGATTCGAAACGATTTTTCATATTCGCGTCTAGCTTGCATTGTGACCTGAAGAAAGTCTTCAATCGTCTTTGCAAATATCCATAAATATCTATATATCTATATATATATATATAACACACATGTACATAAGATATCTGATTAATAAGAATACCAATATTTGTTGAATGTATGTATATAAGTCAAATTTCTGAAATCAAGTCACCGAAGAGAAAGTCACTTAAGGAAAACTAAGTAGATTTCATGCCAATAAATTCACTTAAGAGGATTAGTTCAAGAAAAGGCGTTTATATGCCACATACTTTAATAAATGTTTTAACGGTTGGACAGAAGATAAAAGAAAGAATTGAACTGCGAGCATGTATGTATGGATGTGTCTACTGACCGTAAAATACTAAAACTCCGAGACTATTATTAATTGTCTTCTCTGCCGAATTTCTTGAGCGGTGTTATGAAAATTCATTGATGAATCTATCTCATCGAAGAGAAAACATTCGCGGACTCATTATGGGCAATCGATTTTCTAGCAATAACCATAAATATGCTATCAATTTTGAAAGCTTCCATACCTATTAAATGATCCATTGCTTAGATTAATCGAAAGGTTAATATATGGGTTTCGTGTCTAACCTTTACCCGAAGAGATATTTGATATAATATTTATTACATTTTGTTGTGTTTCAACAACAACAACAACAACAATAGCGACAAGCGGTAACTTGTTGTTTATTTGTATACGAACCAAAGAAAAGCATAAAATTTTATTAAAATCAAAATAAATCATTAGACATGCGAAGCAATTAAATTAAATTAAAAAGAGAAGAGAAGAGAAAAAGAAAAAATCTCAGAAAATTTCTCATGCTTACCATGCTTTTGCATGCATTGTAATAAGAATGCGATCATAAGAGCATCAAGTGATGCCAAGATGCTACAATGAACTCAATAACATTCACCTGCCGTAACCGATACGATCTCAAGGTCTGCTCTAAGATATATTATTGTTTCGCTCGCCATCAGATTCTTGATATATATATAGAAATTTATGGAGCATATGTAGCAGAGTTTTTCTGTACCTGGAACGAAAGAGAGAGAGAGAGAGAGAGTGAGTGAGGGAGAGTGAGTGAGAAAATTATATAAACTTTTGAAATACATTTGTTTATTAATTCACTGTTTATGTTGAATAAAATGGATTTAAATTAATTTTTTTTATTTTTTTTTATTTTTTTATTTATACATTGTTTTCTTAATCTTTTCTATTTGTTTGGAAATAAGTATGAGGACGTTTTCACATCACCGAACAATGAATAATGTTTGTAGTGATGATGTTGGTGCGATTGTTTAATTATATTAAAAATACTGTAATATTTTACTTTAACTAATTAAGAGACCTTCAAAGTAAAACCTTTGCAAGAGTTTAAAGACATAAAAATCGCATATATATATATATATGTATATACATATTAATTTGCGTACATTTTGATATGACCATGTATTCGTATAGTTAAAAAATATAAAGCCTTTCTTTGTTGAAGAAGCATTTCATTGATATTTGAATTTATAATAAATTCAACCATTTTTTTTTATTATTGGGCTCAATATTTTTTTTAGATCTGTTTAATTTAATTTCATTATTTTCTATGCTTGCTTGAGCGCAGTTATATTAAACATTATAAACTACTAAGTGTTTATTGTTAAATATTTGATTAGTTCGCTGCTCGCTTGCTTGCTCGCTGGCTTGCTTGCTTGCTCGCTTGCAAATAATACACCACATAAATTATATATAATTTAAGAAAACCACTTTAATTACAACATTTTCTAATGGCTTGCGTTGATTTATGCCAACAGTAGAATATTGTTTAGGAGATGTTTTTCCTCATTTATAATTAAAATGTATTATGTTTACGAAAATGCATTCTTATGCTAACCGCAAGGAGATTTTTTAGTTGCACATATGTGCATATACATTAGGAGGTTACACATATTTTAGCCAGCGACCTCTACAGATAAAAATGATAAAGAAATGGGAAATAGCCTTCCTCTGCATAAAATAACAGTTCTCCATTTAGTATTGATTATTGATTTATTCAGCGCAAGCCCAGCTTAGCCATGAAGCATTCAAAATTCTTCTTCTTCCTACAAATTCATTATTTTTGTTGTTTATTTGGAGAAATCTGTTGCCAAAGCCTACAAAAGACGTTCATAGCTTTATGGTGATGCTGTTCGATAATAGACCAATCGTCGGTTCTAAGTTCAACGGTTTGAATTGACTGAAATTGTCATTTTTTGGCCACTTTTAGCAAGAGTTGCCCACGATAAACTGTTGCAGTTGCAAGAGATTTTACATAAATAGAAATAAATCTCTGTCGGCAGTTATTATATTTTATTTAAAGTATTATTCATAGCGAGTCGCAGCCTCTTTTACTTGTTAGAGAGTACTTTCGAATTGAAAAGTCATACCTTTGTTCTTCGAATTTTTTTTAGTAATGATTATGTTTCCTACGTTTTGAAATTCGTGGGAAACCGATAAAGGAAAGAGTATGAAAAAGGTTTCAAACGATTGAAAAAGAAATGCCTTTATACGGCCTACTCTTTATACTCTTCACGATCTGATGATTGTCATCGATATTGGAATGCAAAGGATTGTAATAAAATATTTAAGATCATAATAAAAGTAAATGAATCTTAAGACATTCGATGATTCAAATGGAATTTTAATTTAATTTAAAAAAAAAAAAATATCCAACAAATTAATTAAATGCAAATAATTAATTAATCTTTTCCTTTTTTTTTTTTTGAAATATTTAACTATCTACATTGTGAAGCTTAATTAAATCAGGCCGACACACATGGGTAACAAGAAATTTATAAGAAATAAGAAAAAAAAAGAGAAGAAAAAAAAGAATTAATAAATAAATATAATTATGATGTAACATTTTTTGAAAAAAAAAAAAAAACAAGATAAACTCACATCATCAATAGTGCTGGTGAAAAATTGTCATAATAATAATAATAGTAATAATGATTATATCAGCGATGCACAAGAAACAACTTGATGTGTTTGGTGTTGTTGTTTTGTGAATATTATATGAACGTAAAGTACACACCTGGTCTATGGATTTATCTTATGACATGAATTGGTAACTAAAACAATGCGTTTCGCAGAGAGTTATCGAATTAAAATAATGTATAAACACGTGCACTCAACTTAAATGCAACATATATATATCTATATATTTATATATTTATATATTTATATATTTATATATACATATATATATATATATATATATATATTTATTTATATATATATGTACAATATATATATATATATATATATGTAAAATATTATAATAATTTTTATGAATTGGATGAGTATTCCCAATTATTAATTATATATATAAAATTATAAATTGAAAGCAAGACTTGAGCTTTATAATGGACTTAGACTGAAACCTAGTTATTCATTGCATTTAACGATTAAATATAATCTATTATATAACTAGTAACGTAATGGATGAGCGGTATGCGTTAGTAAAATTTATTTCTTTTTAAATTGCATGCTGTAGTTAGTAATAATCTAAGTGCCACAACTGGTAATACATATGTAATAAAGTCTGGCTTTTCATGTTATTTCTTGCATTTGTAAAAACGCGATTTTTTTTTTTTTTTTTTTTTTTTTTTTTTTTTGGTTGTTGTCATAAACTTAATGTTTTCTGAAGGAGGTTGTTTGAAATAATCAAAAATACTCGTATAAAATTCCAGCTTTTACGATAATCACAAGCTATTTTCATGTTTGGACTGATAGCGTTTGCAAAAAAAGTAGGACAACAAATGATTATAGAGGTGGTCGTTAAGCAAGCACTTAAGTAAGCAGCAGAGAAAGATATAAAAAAAGTAATTAAGTATAAATGCAAGATGAGAGGGAAAGAAGCTGGTGGCATCTTTTCGCCAAAAATTACTCAATAAAACTAAACATATGTCCATATTGATCGATAAAATGTCACTGAAAAACTTCTGGCCATTCTTTCCTGAACTGAACAAAATGATTTTTTTTTTTTTTTTTTTAGGTTTCTTTTGATGTTAAGTTTTCTTCAGGAGGTGGGGGGTTACATGTGGCTTGTTCAGCACATACCATGAATGCATGAAAAAAACTACGTAGTCAAGTTCTCTCTCTTAAGCTGTGCGCCAAGTGTCACTAAAAGTGTTTGTGGTTTGGCATTATTGTAATAGAAGACAACGCTCTATCCCTATCGGGCAATTTTGAACGCTTTACTTCAATTGCTCGCTTTAGTTGCTTGCATTAGTTGCTGACGGGCAGAGAGGGAGGATTTGTATCGATCTTACATATATTTTTAAATATTTCCATAAACCGCTCTATCAGTCAGTTTAAAAAAAATTATGGAAGCTAAGTGGCTAAATGGTTTCCGGGTGTGTTGCTTTTTTTTACCGCAAAGCTTGACTTTTTTCGAGCTTTTAAAAATTCGATTGTATACACTTGAGAAAAGTTACCAATTTTGTACTGTTATGTAAAACTTAAAGATGATATTTTTTACTATATATTGCTAAGTAAATCTGCTTCTTTTCAATTTAATTGTAAATCCATTACTTGATTTTCTATAATATTTAAATTAAAAAAAAAAAACAAAAAAAAACAACTTATCTCACTTTCTATTTCTTCGTCATTAGCAATCGTTTAGTGTCAAGAAGTAAATCGATTTTCTATTACATGTGTACATAGTATAGTGAAAGTAAAAAATCATTTCAATTTCAATTTAAATAATTTAAATCGAATAAATCAAATTACAAAATTGCTCTAAATGCTCTTTTCGTCTTTTTTCCAAAGCGCAAAAATTAATCATTAGGAAGAAAGGCAAAGCAGCTGAGGGGGAATAAAAATCCTGCTTCTAATAAAATACTTGCTATTGTAATGTGATAGGCATCGTTATAGAGTTTGAACATCTTCCCACGTAGGGTCTCATCTTCCGTATCAGTATTTTTACGATCAGTTATGTTCGTTGTGTCATGTAACGAAGAAAGGCAAACACCTCCTCATCAATAAAAATGAAATGGAAAGAAAGCCCATTAACTTGAGCGCATCAAGGTGTCAGTTAAGGTTTTTTTCTTTTTTAATTTTCTAATTTTTTAATCGTTTTTGTTTTTTTTTTTCTTTTTTTGTTACCATATACTGAAACGGTGTCCGCAAAATGTAAAAAAGAGCGTAAAAAAATGTAACAAAACTAATACGTAACATCAGGATAAATCGAACACCGTACAAAGCTTTTTCATATTCTCATTTCAAATCGGTGCATACTTGTCCTGGTTTATAGGCTTTCTTGGAAAAGTGGAGTAATTTTTCGAAAATTTTTCAAAAATGAATCCCATACTGTTTTTAAAAATTATTTTCATTGAGGTGACTTTTTTAAGGCAAGTTCTCTTATAAGGGTATTCGGAGCTCCGTCGTATTTAATGTAAGGATCTTCTATCTTATGTATCCAAGTGTCAACCAGTTAAATAAGGTACTACCTGATGGGGAAGACCACACAAGCCATTTAGTTAGCCGACATTATAGACTAGCCTGGAATCCGTTGACGAGGTAATTAATCTGCGGACAAGGTGTTCAGCAGGTTGGTCAAGAGCGGTTTTGTTTTGCGTGGCAGATAGCGAACAAAGGGATAAAATAAAGAGAGAGCCAAAAGCCGGGTAAACTGACAAGTCAACTAAAAAAATCGTTCAGCTAAGCAGGTAGTAGGCAGCCAGCGATTTAGTTAACAATTCATTAGGTAACTGGCAAGTAAAACCGGAAACTTGACTTGTGAACAATCAGACAGACATCCATTCAAAGTCTAATTACCGGCATATTTATATGATCATCCTTTCACCTATTTAACCATGCATCTGACCATTCATGCAGCTAATCAAGCAAAGTAGAAACCGGATGGACGTCCCATTACTTAACTCGATCCGAACTTCGATAAGCATTTGAACTGTAGGATAAACGCTGAGCTATTCGAATATCGTTGGGAGAATCACTACTGCCAGTGTAGGGCATTAAATAAGAAAATTGAACAATTATTATAGTTTTGTTTGTTTTCGGTTAGTCAAGTTGTAACAGATTCATATATATATAATCATCTACAAAAACCATAAAAAAAAAAAGAAAAAAAGAGGGCAAGCTTTAGCGCAGTCATATGAAAAAAAAAAACCTTAACGATGGTCCCGATAATGTATAAAGAAAATTAATAGACCAAAAAAAAAAACAAAAAAATTAAAAAAACGTAAAAAAAAAAACCAAACTAGAGGTCTCCAGTACCTTTGCATGATCATCTGTATACACACAGATCTATCTTTTGTACACATATAAATTGTGTACACGAAATAAAAAATCAACTTCCCACATTATTATGCCATGTTTTTCTTTTTCTTTGCTTTTTTTTTTTTTTTTTTAATGTTTTTAAGACGTACTTACGTACATCTCTTTTGGATTCAGCTAACTAATGCATATTGTTACATACATAAAAGTCGGAAAAAATTCCCATTGGTATTTAATTTTTGGGCTCCAAGTTAACATAACAAAATATATATATAAATGAATATATATGTATATATATTTATTATATATATATATATATATATGTACGACAATATGATATAAGAGGTGGTGTAGAGTTTAATATTAAAAAAAAGAAGAAGAAGGGTGCGCGCAACACTAGCTGCATTCGAACCGAAGATTTAATGTGCATGCGAAAAATCTTAGACTTTATTTGCCAAAAAAGTAAAATAAAATAAAAAAAAAGCAAAAAAAGGGGAAAAAAAAGTCTAAACTTCAATCATAGCTCTTGCCTTTGTCAGAGACAATCTTTTAAGTTGCAGTCAAAGTTGAGGTTGATTTTTATACCCATCACCGAAGGATAGGAGAAAGGGTATATTCATTTCATCAAAACGTTTGCAACGCCCAGAAGGAAGCTTGACGGTCCACAGAGTGCATCATTAAATTCTAAACCGGTTTAAGTATGTCCATCTGTCCATCTGCCCAACTATATAATATCGGGGATAAAAATGAATATATTGACTACGAATTTGTAAGAGAGTAACCTACACACGCTCACACGCTTATACGATAAATAATTTTATTTTGAAAATTGGAAAAACTCAACCGTTTCCACTCCATTTTAGAGAGCATGAAAATTTACTTCTTTTATTGTTTTTGTTTTTTGTTTTTTGTTTTTGTTTTTTTTTTTTGCTACAACGGTGATGGGTACAAGAGATTTGGTCACGATCGAATATGATTTTCTTACTTGTTATTGCTATGCTTTCATATAGCGGCATCTTCATGTACACAAATACATTTACAATACATATTTTTGTGCATAAGCTTTCTTCAGTTGTCTATCGATTAAATGCATTTAATGACTTTTGCCTTGGCTGAAGAAGACGACTTTGCGGAATTTTTGCCTAAAGTTAAGTAGAAGTAAGTTTTTGTGCTTTTCTTGCTGTTTGTTTATAGAGTTTTTTTTTATTTTTTTTTTTTAAGCGAACATTCCAGTTGAAATATTGTCGCCAATCATGTCACACATGTATAACTTTTTTCTCAAAAACCTATTACGCATGCATCGCGCATGGATATGTTAATTTTATCACTCCATTTGTAACTATGGAAAAATGTAAATTGATATCTCTTTGTGAAATTTATGTTTAGCGAAAGACACCATAAAGATTTAGGTCAGTCCGTCTGCTCAACAAACTATAGTAGATTAGTACCTAAAAAGCTTGAAGGCATCGCATGATTTACTCAAGACTTAAATTCAATCATATTTGTTACATTTTCGTTGGGTGAGTGTTAGGTAAACAAAATTCCTCTTAAGATCGTATAAAATTTTCTCTTTCTTGTTGTTGTTTATTATCGCATATTTGTCGGCGGTAATCATTTCTCTACTTAAACATGTGTAAATTTTCTTTAGTCACATAATTGCTTTAAGTGTAATTTGTGGTAATCTCTCTATAGGGACGTAATTCATTTGAAAAAAATTATTAATAAAATTTGATAAACCCAACAACATAATGAAACTGTGTCGCTGTAATGAGTTAACACAACTGACAATTCCTATATACCTGCTGGGGAAGCTGTTATAATGCAATGTTATGCAATTTCAATCTTTTCACACATTTCCTACACACACACACACACACGCACACACACACACACACACCTAAACTAAGGCAATATTAATCAATTTTCATAATGTCGCGGCAGGAGTGAGTTTAAGTGAATTAACTAAATTGATCAATTATTTTTCAATATCTCGGAGACATTTGCCATTCTCTTCACGAGCACGCCTATTTGGCCAATGCAAATGCGAATTTTCATTTGCGTAGAATTAACAAAAATATTTTTTTTGTTTATTATAAGAAAAAATATGTAGAAATCGAAAAAGTCATATATAATATGCTCGATAGTGACATGATTCGTTCATCATATTTGTTTTACTTTGTCCACTTGAAGCAAAATTCTATTTAATATCGAAAGAAAAAGGAAACAATTTTCGGGTCGAGCCACATAAGCATCAATGGATTATAAAAGTTCTTAATCAAAATTCTTAACCGTAAACTTAATTATGTCTCAATTTTCACTAGAGCGAAAGCTGCGGTAAGTTCAACTAGCTACAGTGGAAAGTGTACTCTGTTTAAACGATCTGAAAAAGTAAATCTGATGAAAACCGGAGCTGAATGTTCTGTATGTTGTAAGCTTGTTCATCACCAAGTCATGCTATCCTTTCCTTAAAGGTTTGTACACTAATCGAAATCAATTAGTTTAAGTTTGAAGAAACAGATTAGTTAGATAGTTAGCGTAAGTAACTTTAAGCAGGACTCCTTTTGGGCCAATCATTACGTTATAGTAAGGCATCGAGCATTTTTGGACAATTTTGTCAAATCAACGAATCTAAGAGGTGAAGATCTGCACAACTTAGCGTAAACCAAGTAAAAAAATTCAAATGTCATCTCAATTTGGACAACTTTCCATACGTTGTATGTGAAATATTATTTTCATTTGGAATAATGAACATCTAATATGAAGTTGTATGTGTAAGCAGGAGACTTTAGCTGAGGAGCAATGTAAAGATTGTCTGAGAGAATTTCAAATGAACATCAGCCTGCTTATCATTTTTTGCCCTCTGTTCCGTAGACTTCAGACTCTTGCTGAGCAGCAGTATAAATATTGTCTGAAATGACCTAAAGCGACCTACAGTCTGTTTATCATTCCGTGTCCTCTGTTCCGTAGACTTCAGACTCCCACATTTTCTATCCTGGACGACAAAATTCTTTCTCAAAACACCGATGAAAATGAACAACAACAACATGTAAAATGTTTTTTGGAATTTTCGTAATATGTGAGGTAAACTATTTTCACTTTTTCAATTTTTTTTTTTTTCTCTCACCAATGACTGAATGGCTTTGAAAGAAATGCAATATCAATCTGACAGATAAGCGTAATAGAGTTAAACAATAACTTAATTAAACATGACTTTTTGGTAACTTAAAGTATATAATAGTTTTGTTATTGTATTTGTTACTTCATGCAATGGATGCAATGGATTTTAAAAATTCACTTGATATCTTTGAATCGAATCTAATTGCCAATGCTTTATGGTTAGTCGCATGCATATCAGTAAAGATGTGAATTTATATTTGATGAGATATGATTTGAGAAAAATAATTTAATTAAAATCAAGTGAATGAAGTTGACGTGAATTGGTTCGCTAAGAGTAAAGTGAAGTCATTAAAGTTTGATTTTTAAATTTGAAGAGAAAAACAAAAACAAAAAAAAAAAAATCCCCCTCTGCATAGGTTTAAAATGTGTGCATGTGCATGCAAATAAATAATTATTTAACAATGGTTAATGACAAGCATCTATTTTATATGTATTTGTATATATATGTACATATATATATATATATGTATGTACATAAAATTGAATGTGTGTTTAAAGTTTTCTATTACATTTAAAAATTAAGCTTACACAAATACACACACACACACACAAACAACAAAGAAGAAGTAAGGGGATTGCAATTCGCATATGCCAACGTAGCAGGCAATTATGAATGACATTAACCTGCATACGATTCCTTTTTATCGTTCGATATAATATTTTGAACTTTATTGAACCTTAAAAATCGTGATAATTTGCCCCAAAACGAAAGATGAAGAAGAAGAAATCTTAACAAAATCATTTTTGAATTTTTTTCTTTTTTTATATTCCTTTTTGTTAAAGTAATCAAGTAAATAGTTGTTATGTTATATTAAAAGCCAACATAACATGTAAGCAGCAATTTCAGGAAAAATTAAATTTTTTTTTTTTTGAGAATTCATTAACAAGTAGAAGCCCGATATTAGAAGAAGATATCATAAACAGTTAATTCAACTTCATTATTACATCATTAAAGTTAACATATTTTCTTTATATATATATATAGTTCTCATTTTCAGATTACTAACCAGCATCTATCCATACAAGATATTTGGGTAATGTGTGCGCAAGCACAGCATTCGATATCAATATGCGACATCAGTGCAATGCACAGCCAATGACGGCTTATGAACTATCATCAATGGTACATAGCCACAAATGAGATTTAAAATTTAATATAATTTATCATTTGTTTACATAATTTATACTTTGTATGTGTGCGTGTGTGTGTGTTTGTGTGTGTGTCTTTTCTCTGCAAGTAGCTTTACTTATATGTTTTCCTACTTACATCGGCTTGCAAAGCCTGTCTGCTGTTCTGCAGAAAATATGTAAAATTTCGTGAATGATTACGTTGTGAGAATTGAAGTCGTCTCTCATTATAATCCTGCATCTAGGTTGTAATATACACAGGTTTAACTATATATTACTTGTACTATCAGAATACTATTAGAGTCAATTGTCGAAAACAGTAACAGAAAGAGTGCGGAAATGTGAACAGAAGGCAGCTTTTTTTCGAAAGCATCTTTCCCCATATCAAATTCTTCTTCTTCTTCCACTGGCTGCTGGCATGATGATACATGCTCATCGCTAATCTAAGCTTCGTAGGCACTCGTAATCTACATCGGCACAATTTTTGGCGCTGGAATACTAGCTCGAGGAGTTCCCCTAGACCGAGACGGAATACAAAACTATAGCAAGGTCTAAGTGTACCGTACATTAGAGTCCTGGACTAAAGAATTGAAAAGTGGTACACCTATAAAGAACGTCCCCTGATCAATTGATCATAGAAAAAAAAAAGGAAAAAACAAATCCGGATGACTCCGTCTAATAACCATGAACCTACGTGAGTAAGAATCTCCTGTAAATACGATAGCTTTCGACGGAATATTTTATGTTTTTCAGAATAAAATAATTTCTAGAGAAAATAAAAAAAAATTTAATTTGCCTTAGCTTAAATCTTGGTAAGATCATCAGTTCATTTTCATCATAATTTTGGTATTTTAGTGTTTTTGCGAAAATCAGGTCCATTTTTAAAATTAGTCTGTAGATATTTTTCTGAAGATATTTATATATATAAAGTTTCAACTTTTCTCCTTCTTTTTCTATATATATGATAAGAATCCACAGCACCGGGAACAGAGAGGTGAGGCAGACAGATCATTATGGATCCGATTTTGGATCTCATTGTATAATTAAGTATGTAAGTAAGTAGTCTATATACTATAAACGGCGAGTAAGGAAACTACTCCTCTACGTCTACCTCTCGGTCGCAGGTATGAAATCATGTCTGTCTTGCAAGCTTCGAGAGGAGAGTTCCTCTCCTTTTCGAGCGTTATTTTTTTATATCTTCTATTAGCTGTAACATGTTTGCATATGCATGTTATGTTTTAGATTAGATTTTTAGTTTACAACAATAGCAGACTGATATCCGTTTATAAAAAGTAATTTATTAAAAGCCATATGACTGATGAATATTCAAAAATTTGCTCTTAACCGTATAAAATATTTTTCTTGTGTTTTATTATCTGAAACAATCGGTTTTGTAAATTGCAGACATTAATCACTACTAGTCCCTGTTTTGTACAAACTTAAACTTTATAATATTCTCTATATTTTTATACCCAAGATGGCGGGTATATTAATTTTGTCAAAACGTTTGCAATACAGAACAAAAGGAAGCATCAGAGACTCGACAAAGTCTTCTTCTTCTTGATCAGTATCAAATTCTATTTCGATTTAAGCATGTTCGTCCGTCCGTCCGTCCATCCGTCCGTGTAATGTCTGTTGTAAACATTTCCGTAGCCGCAAAAATGAAGCTACCGACGTCAAATTTGACAGAAACATTCGAAGTTTTGCACGCCTACAGTATTACAAAAACTGACAACCCCTACCATTTGTGAAAGGGAAAAAAATTATTTTTTTGCTCACTACCCATAAACTATAACAGAAAAATTTGAATGGCGTTATGGTAGTACCTATACGAAAAGGGGAAGAATTGACCATGCCTCTCCAATATTATAGCTCGTTTTATAACCCGCTGAATCAAGCTGAACACCACAAAATATACAAATTCTTGGTCAGTATCAAATTCGACTTGCACCCAAGCACATTTGTCCATCTGTCCGTTTGTCCAACTGTTTAGTGTAAGTGATAAAAAACATTCTTCCGTTCGCAAAAATGAAAATATCGCCTGCAAATTTGTAAAAGAATTTGAAAATGACCCAAATCGATTAATGGACACGCCTACAACTCCCACGCGCCTATGCAACAAACAAAATACTTTTGTTTTTCGTGTTTTCTGTTCGTTACTCATAATGTACATAATATATGTCATATAAATTTTCACTTTTATGCCGAAAATAGAAATAATCAAACACGCCCACTCAATATTAGAGAGTATAAAAATGCAATTCGTTTGCTCTTTTTTAGTCTTTTTTGTGATAACACTTGATGGATACAAAAAATTCGACCATAACTGAATATAATTTTCTTACTCGCTTACGCTGATTTTATTATTCTCTCTTCCACGTATATATATTTTCCCTGCAGTTAAATATAGATTTATATTTATTAAAAAAATGTACATTTTTGACATTTAAAATGTTTAAATGCTTCGAAGCTTAACATACTGCAGTAATGTGGTCGGTTGGAAGGAGAAAATATTATTTGGGATTTTTTGTGCTTAAAAAGGTCTTTTTGTTTTTGTTAAATAAATAAATACATATATATGTATATTAATATAATAGGTGTTTGCATGTATTTTGATTAGCGACATCTCCTTTGATGCAAATGACAAAAATAATGCGAATACTCAATGTACGCAACAGTTAAATTCGGTCATTTTTACCTTTGTCTATATGAACAGTAACACTTCTCCATTTACTATCACTGAGTTATTCAGTATGGACGCTAATCATGGAATGCTCAAAATTGCATTTTCGATTCATTGCATTCATTGTTGTTGTTGTTGTTGTTTGATTTGAAGAAATCTGAAGAAGCTCATGACGATGTTGCGCCATCGTATGTCAATTGTGAGTTTTGCGGTGCGGCCTGGAAGACCAAAAAAAATTCGAGGACAACTGAAATGCAAGACTTATTCGACGAAAAGGCAGCTCAAACAAAAAGCTTAGCTGTTGATAAATCGACTATTTCTAGAAGGAGGAACAATGGCTACTCTACTAAATGAGTCAAAATGTCATAACGAATTGTTTCAACATTGCGGTTTCATTGCTTCCCAGGCAAGAAAAAGAAGGGTTCTCTGAGCGCAACAGGTCATAGGTTAGTCCAGGAGAGCCATCCACATCGACACCGAAGCGGAATATTCGCGACCATTAAGTTTTGCTAAATATATGGTGGGATCAGCAAGGTGTAGTATATTTCGAGCTACGAAAACCGAATGGAACTGTTACAGCAGATGTGCGCTGACGTCAATTGAACAAATTGACCGGCTTTTTGGTTGCAACGACGGTCAGCAATGACGGCTAACAGGCGCAAAGTCATGCTCTTGCATGCCTCGGCTATATGTTCAAAGAGCTGTCAAGGATGCATTGTTATAGTTCGATTGGGAAATCTGCTGGGCCCAGACATAGTACCTTCTGACGGCCACCTTTTCAGCCCGGTGCACGTGGTTTCGAAATGCTAAAGAAATTTTTCTCAGTAAATACTGTTTTCAAGTGAAAAAATGATCAAAATACATGCAAGCACCTGCATATATACAAATATATATACATACACACATCTCCGAATGAAGATGATCACGGCTATTATGATTATTAAACAGTTACGTTGATTGTTTGCAACAATTTTTATAGAGTGTTAAGAAAAAACTTGTATTCAAAATTGCGAAGAGAGAGGACAGGTTTGTGTTTGCTGGGAACTAATACCCATCGCAAACGTTGTTATTACAACATGCTTAAGAGTTATTTATCCTGAAAAATTATCATCTTGTGTGCAAGTAATCTCTTTCAGTTTCTTTCTTGTTGAGGATGGAATTTTTTTGAAAAATATTTTTACTAGCTTAACAAATGCTTTGATCGTTTTAGAATACGGGAAAGAAATTTTTTCTTTGCAATTTCGAGCTCTTCCCCAAGCACTCAGAAAAGACTGCCACTGTTCTATGAATTGTTGCTAGGAGGTTGTAGGGTTAATTTCAAAGTTCTCTAACAAGCTAATGGATATCTTTAGAAAGAGATTTTTTTTTTTTTTTTTGTTTTCAATATGACCAATCACTCAGGGGATGTCCTCGATATAGGCAGCACGTGGTGGTGGTCAGAAAGAAGTTGCAAAAAGGGAAACATGTAGAGAGTGGTGGCAACCTAGTGGATGTCTGCCCAATGTGCAAGTATGATGCCTTGGTCGCCTAAACACTCACTGTCGTTACGTTAAAGTCAATTAATTAGCATAATTTTGTTCACATTTCTAATAAGATAAAGAATGATACGAGCAAAGTCAGTTTAAGATCAATTATACCATTGACAGTCATCTTATGGAATACACCGTACTGCAGTTATTTACATTTGTATATCCTACGCCAATTACGCTAAGGATATATTAAACTTGTGCGGATATATGCAAAATTCTCCAAATAGAGGTAAACCGAAACGAGAGGTACATCTGTAGTGCACGTACGCCTATCTTTTTGTAAAAATGGATTTGAATTTCTTTTCCAGGATCTATTCAATCTGCCATATGCTCAACTTTAAGGTCCTTGTGAAGCTTGAAGCACTAATATTTTTGATTCCTGGGCGGACGCATTTCTTTTCTGACTCGCCATGTAAAGGCTTACTTTAAAAAGCTCGTTATATGAACAAAGTTGAGTGTTTCTAGTATTTCTTGATAAAAGAATGTAGTAAATGAATTTGAAAAATTTTTATTTTGAATCTATTTTTTGAACTTCTCTGGCATTTCATCAGTCTTAAAGGAAAAAAAAAAAAAAAGATAAATATGAAAAGCAAATTTACTGTGCTTTAAAGTTTGGTAACATTGACCTTGATATTTCGCATCCCTTATTTTATATGGATCGTTATGGAAAAGAAGCTTCCTTCCATATGTCAATATTTCGTGACTTATGACTTAAGTACACATGAAAGAAAAATCGAAGCTCTTTACAAAAGCGCCAACAAAGTTACATATACTAAGTTGGAGCGGAAAGCCTTTCCGTTTTTATATCCCACACCCAAGGATAAGGAGATATATAAATTTTATCAAGACGTTTGCATCCACCAGAACATCCCATATACCGTACGCCGTGCTCTGATAGAACTCAATTTTTTCGTCTCCGTATAGATCGTCAAACTCATTGGAATTCTAAGATTAAAATTCTTTCCATCCGCCTGAGTGGCCGAGTAGGCAAGAGTCTCGACTAGCAACTCAATGGTCGTGGGTTCAAATCTCAAGTGCGGTAGAGTTTTTAATAAAGCCGAAAGCCTTAGATGCTAGTGCTCTAAGACTTTTTAGTCTTAGAATTTATTCTCTGTCTAAATTTATAATAATAATAATAATAATAATAATAAAATTCTTTCCGTTTTGCTCTTATGTATTTTTGTCTATAAATCTTTAAGATAAACTATGTATCTAAGGAAACGTCATATAAAAGTCAAAAATGAAAAAATTTTTACTACTATTTTTACTAACTACGTTACGTGTTACTCAGTGATTCTTTGAGTTTATGATTGTTTGCACACACCCAGCAAGTAAGTACCCTTTCAGTTCTAAGTGTGACATCAATGTGAATTGAAGCGGGTAACCCGTGTTAGGTAATGTCATGTGCTTGTGCATTTGTTTGAACTTCTTCAACTTTTAGATAATAATAAAATACAAAATGTACTTAAGATATTTATCAGCGAACGATTGGCAATCCTTTTTGTGCAAAGGCAAGATAGTTTCATGATTGAAAATGTCATTACAAATCTTCGTTTGATATGGAGGATTGTTCAATTGGTTGGTGTTTGAACAATTAAAATAAATCATAGCCTTGTAGTTTAACAAATATTTGGTAGCGTTATTGCTAGAGAAGCTCATTACAGTAAGTAAATCAGTAAAATTTTTTTTTCGCATATTTTAAAGGGGAACGCTTTTCATGTATTTATGCAAGAAACTTTTTCAAATGTAATATTTTCATTTAAATACGTTTAGCGTTTTGTTTCGTCATTTCAACGGATATTAAATAATCGAAAAAGTATTAAGCCTCCACAGGATCGAAACGAAGATAATTTATTGATTTATTTGATGTTTACTTTTACGCATTGAAATGTCATACTAAGTGAAGTTAGTTCGTTTTATTCGCAGGCTTAACATTTTTTAGACAATCTTCTATTTAACAATAACTCGGAAATGCACCAACGCAATGTGGTTTATGGTGCTGACTAAGGCAGGCTGGCAGGCAGGCAGGCAGGCAGCTTGACATAACATTAATGACTATTTCTGGTATTTACGTAGTCATCGCTGTCGCTGCTGCTGTTGCTGCTGTCGCTTGCTTTGCTGTTGTTGTTATTGCTGTAAAATCCTCAAACACATTAACACTACGAAAAAAAAAAAAAAATATTGCCGTTCGCTGTTTTTAAATAAACAACATTCTCAATGATTTTCCAACACTTCTCAGCCATTTATATAGGAAAAAAAAAGAAGGAAAAAAAAAAATTGAAGTCTCACTAGACGTACTTCGAGCCTCTATACAAAGTTAAGCAAACAACAAATTTGCCATGAGGTAGTCACAGATAGATGACGACAAATGCGGGTGTGTACGAATTCCCACACTGGCAATAAAATAGGTAAGTATTGTGTGTGTGTGTGTGTATGTGTGTGTATATGTTTATTCAAAATAGCTAACATTCCCAGCGACATAGGTTCATATCATCATAAGTATTATATGTGCGCTAGAAATCCGTATAGCTAGCAAGCTGGAAGTTAAGAGACATAAAAACACACTCACCTACTTTGATCTTAGTAGCTAACTTCAGCTTAGCAATATTGTGGCGGCTTTTCACACAAGTGACATACTCTGTCTGTCTGTCTTATGTGTATTCACATTCGAGATGTGCAGAGTAATTTTCATGAGAAATGCATAATGCACTATGCACCATACCGTAATGCAGGCATACGTATGACGATGTTGTAAAAGTAAATAAATAGCTTTTTGAAAAATTTTGAAGATGCCTCAACGCATCGTGGTGCCGGCAGACAAAAGTGTACTTTTTTTCTTTTTTTTTGTTTTCTTCTTTTTTGTTATTTGACCCAAAACTTTTGTTCATTCGTTTCTCATAAAGCACGAATACATTTGTTGAGATCACTTGTTGTTTTCATGTTATGCCGTATAGTTGAGCTAGCTGCTGGGCAAATAGTATGCGCTATAATACTTGTGCACACTTAAGACATTTTCTACGGCCTCTAGGATGCTTGTTTGTTTGCTTGCTTGCTTGTCTCTTGGTTGCTGTATTTGGTTGCTTAGTTTACTTAGTTTAGTTAGCGTATGACGGTGTGGTGTAGTCTCTGCATTATGCGGTTAAAATGTGTCGCTATTTCACGTTTCTTATCTATTTGTCTAAACCACATATACATAAACTACAGCACGGACAGCAGCAGCATAACTTGCAAGGAGACAAACAGACAGACAGACAGACGGACGGACAGACAGACAGATAGACAGACAGACAGACAGAAACAGGCAGGCCAACCAAGAAAAACAAGCTCTTAACCAAAAATAAAACATAATCGGCATTGTTATGGCATAACCAGCCCTGTTTTTTTTTTTTTTTTTTTATATACTTTTGTTATGGTTGTTGTTGTTTGTTATAATGGTGTTGGTGTTATTAAAACAGATGATGATGTAATTTTGGCAAATACTTCTCAATTTCTCTCCTCACTCTGTTCACACTTTACTTTAGTGCTTTAGGGAGCGAGCACACAACACAATTCTTAAGAAAACTTGCTGCTAACTATTATTGTAAACGACTCTCGATTATGCTCGATCTCTCGTTTGTGTGCTATTTGTGGGTGAGATTTATATATTCAGTCAATCGTACTTGACTGGTTATTATCAAATGTTTGTGTGGCCTTTTTCTATATTGTTGTTGGGCTCATCTTCGGATAATCGCAAATATATATTGAGTATACAGTGCAACGTGATTGCATAAAAAGAGAGTAAAAAAAAAAAGAAAAATTATTGTGACATTTTTGTCCTTATGATATTTTTACATATCCTCTAGATATATATATATATATATGTATAATCTGCTCAATATTATAAGAAGTAGTTTTCCGTGTTTTGGACTGTCATATCGTTTCAAAGAACTTCTGAATAAATGCCTTCTTGTTTGCGGGCTGATTAAACTGGAATCCGTTATAGAGTTTTTATTGTCTTTACTTCTGATCGTTGTCTCTTGCTTGGATTATAATGAAAATCTGTTAAAACTTCTATATCTTAAGTATTCTGGGCTTTTGTATAAGCGAATCATGACTGGATCCGCTTAACCGATTCAAGAGCATTCGATTCAGTTTTCTGAAATTGAAAATCAAACTCCGCAACGCCAAGGGCATATGGGGGTTATGATGCGTTAGCCCCCTCACAGTTTCGGCTCTGTAAAAATCACAGAGTGTTCCTAGTGGAACACCTATTGTTCAGGGCGTATACGCGATGAAAAAAACGTATATTTTTTCAAGATATTTTTAATGGGGTTTTTTTATTTCTCTGAAACGCTTGTCTAGATCTTCTTAACGGGATTAATATATTGTAAAAGATATTTTCGTTTCTTTGCTTCTTTCTTCCTCTTCCACAAGACCAAGTATTCTGAGGACACACTAAGCTTTCTTGTGGAACCCATATCCAACGTTCAACTTTTCTCAGGTTTTCCAAAACACGAAAAGCTTATCATTACGAGTTCACTCGTTGCGAGGAAGACTAAAGCCACGTGGCGACACTTGTATGAGCCGCACTCCAAAGGGTCAGTCAGTTTTGCTTATTTGCATAATGCAAAGTGTGGTCCGCTTTTCTTTGAGAAACGATTTTCTTCTTTGATATAATTAAAGATCCAGATGTATTACTGTAAGTGTGATGGTTACTTGGCTTTAAGTTTCACAAATGATTTTACCAACTATCTTTTACAATTTCTATAATATTTCTTTTTTTATTATTTTTTAAGAATAAAACATCAGAAGCAACTAAAATAGAGGTGACAACATAACCTCAAAAGATGCAAACAAGGAAGAAGAGTCTCATTACGTTAAGTTGCCCTTTAAGCTTTTCTTTAAGGGAATTCGAAACAATGTTTCTGGAAGTAAGTGGAGATCTTTCATAACTAAAATGAAATTCATTTGAAGGAAAGAAGTGAAAAGAAATGAAAAATCTTCACATTCTAATGTTTAGCAGAGTATTATGTGCAGATGCCTTAAGTTAGCATTGCGAAAGTTAGAAGTAATAAATAAGAATAAGTGAAATTGAGATGAATGTATCGTGTAAGCTTTCTTTATATGCATTGTTGAAAAAATTAAAAAATTTCGTTTATAATTCTTTGTAATAGAAATACATTTTCTCAGTGTAAGAACGAACATCTAAAGTTTGTAAGTAACATTCATGCATTCAAGCCAACTACATAAGTATTCGTAACAAAGAGTAATAAAATATGGAAATAAGCAGACGTTTCGAGATCTTATGTCGTATGCAAATGGAAAATACTCGCAGTAGAGCAGCAGCAACACCTTGTTCATATAAATTTATGCTAGTGCGGCGCGTACATGTGATTGTATTATTTTACGACAAATCGTCTTTGCTAAATACATATAACCTCATATAATATGGAAGACGACTATGGGCGATGATGCGACTGCCTTTGCCTCCCCGAAGACATGTTATGCATGTTGTGCATGCTGTGCATGTATGCAGCGAACACACACACATTTGTAATTTTATATATACTTGTTATAAGTTATGCTGCTGCTATACTTCTTAGTATTTGTATTAATCATGACGATGATGGCGATGATGATGATTATAATGATGATAATGATGATAATGATGATAATGATGATGATGATGATGATGTCTTCTCCATAATAATAATGATGAAGATGATGGGCTTTAGTGGTTTTCCTTTCGCTTTCAAAAGTTCATTTCGCTTCGACAACGTTAACCAACAAGTTGTGTATCGCGCATCGTTGTGCGTCTGCAACGCGGGTAAAGAGTTTTACGGTTTAATTTTTCTTATGTTTTTGTGGTCTAACTTCTAACTAAAAAAAAAAAAAAAAAAAAAAGAAGAAAACTTGCTTAGCGCTAAGCCAAAGCGTATCGCTGAACATTCTAAGCAGATTTTCCATTTTAACTTTATTACTTTTTTCCTTTGTGGTGGTTGTGTCTTTTAGTGCTCTGTTGCTCTATGCTCTATGTATTTACGCTACACATGTATACGCAATAATTTCCATTTAAGAAAAAAACAAAAAAAACATTTTTTTTTTTGGTTGAATTTCCACACGAGTGCATAAGTAATACTTGAGAATTTGTTTTTTTTTTTTTATTTATTTTTTTTTGTTGCAATATTATGTGATTGAAGCAAAAATCTTATTGAACATAAATAAAACAAAACGCATGTAAGAAGAAGAGGAAGAGCAAATAAACAAATAAAAAACAAGAAAAGAGAATATTTTCGTTGTTAAGGAAAAAAAAAAAAAAAAAAGGAAAAAATTATTTTGTATTGTGCGTAGCTAGCTGCTCCAAGAAAGTGTGCTTTAACTATGTGTGTTATTCTCTTTCAGTTAACATTTTCATAACTTGGATTATATTTATATTGATTGGATTACCCTTTCATAAAACATTGGATAACGCTAAAGCAACTGGGATTACTTTCGTGAATTACTGTCATCATGATTGCAATTAAATTATCTAATTGCGTATATTTTTGTGGTAAGTGATGCACTAACGAAATCAATAAATAATAAGTGAAGTTAGAATTTTAGGAATTTTATACCGATCACTCAAGGATGAGGTATATATTAATTTTGTCAAAACGTTTGTATCGCCCAGAAGGAAACATCCGGGAGACCCCTCCCCCCCTCTCCACAAATTCTTGACCAGTATCAAATTCTAAATGGATTTAAGCATGTCCGTCTGTCCCTCTATGTAATGTCTGCTGTATATATGCTTCTGGCCACAAAAATGAAGCAACATTGGAAGTTCTTGCAACCAGTTTAATATTGAGAAGGAGTCAAATCGGTCAAAGGACATGCCCACAGCGCCACGTAAACTGAGACCACTTTTGTTTTTCAATACGAATAAGAAATTAGTTTTTCGCTCATTCCTCTTAAACTATAGCAGCTAAATGTGTAAAAATTTTAACGCATGTTCTATAGGCGATGCTATGGTACTTGTAGAGAAATTGAAAAAATTGATTACGCCTACCAATGCTAATACTTTTATAACGCGCAGAAACGAACTTCAGACACTCCATAAAGTATATAAATTCTCGGCCAGTTTCAAATTTGGAATGCACCTAAACATGTCCGTCTGTCCATCTGCCTTTTCAGACAGCTATGTCATATTTGTGACAAACGGGTTCCCATTAGCGAAAATGAAGAGATCGCCTACAAATTATCAAAAAAAATTTGAAAGTGGCCTAAATTTTTCCAATGACACGCCTACAATGTCCACATCCTTATACGGCAAAAACTTTTATTTCAAAAATGGGAAAAACCAGCCGGGCCCACTCATACTATAGAGTACGAAAATTTCGTTCTTTTAGTTTTTTTTTTCGTTTTCAGAACAACGTTGATGGGTATAAAAGATTCGTTCACGACGGAGTAAAATTTTCTTACTTGTTTCCCTTAAATATATATTGTTTTCATTATGACTACGCACTGCATATATATCAATTTACGTTAGAGGGGAACGTAGGCGGGGCTCTTGCAAAGGTCGCAGTAAAGGCTTAATAATCTCTGATTTTTTAGGTGGTCACGAACACTTAGATTATCGATGAACAATGCTGCATGCCATTGTTATTCTACTGACTTGTTCGGGGCTATCATTTTGACGTCATCCATGACTTTTCACAAAATTTTTAGTCCTTTTCTTGAAATGAAGACAAATTTGTCAAGAGTGCCTGACAAAGTTATTGGCTAAATTGGAATATTTGGAGAGGAGAGACTGACTTTAACTATTTGTAAAATATAACTCGCCTTTCGGATGATCCAGTATTTTGTTCTTTTTCTTAAAGAAACCGGAAAATTGGATTCCTTGAAAGTATAAAAAAAGTAAAATTTCCCTATTGAACTGAGGAGATGTACTAATTTTCTTTTAGGAGCTAACTTCTAAATCAATTGATTGATTCTACGTCTAGGATAAGGTTAAAGCTTGAAAAATTTCGACGCAAAATTTGAAAATGGATTTCGCAAAAATGCGAAAATTAAAAACAAACTTGTATTTATGACTGTGATTAAAAGATGAGAGTATATTGCTTACCGTAACACTTGCATATCGCATGTTTCTCTGATTCAAGTTCAATTCGACTTAGCCACATTCTGTTGGCCTATATGCCCGCCGGCCTATTTTTAAGCCATCTGTTATTGAGATCCTGAAATTTGAAGAGAAAATTGAAAATTAGTATATAAGCTACTGCTTGACAGTCATAGATCAAGTGTAAAAAGAGCGCAAGACGTCTACAACTGCTGGGAATATCAAGCTACTATTCTTTATATTTGTATATACAGATATTGATAAAATTTTTCCTATGTAATGTTAAGTATTTTCTAACCATAGTCTCTGTAGGAAATAGCTCGTAAGCCCTTCAAAAAATCTCTGTTATATACAAAAAACATTAACTTGCTATCCTTAAGGAGATTTAAAAATGCGAGAATGACTGACACGCCCATTAAAAATAATAATTCTTAATACATTGACTTGGACTTTCGACGCCATAGACACAATTTTTATAGGAATATCCATGACCAAAAAAAAATATTATTGAAAAATGTTAATGAGATTTATAAATCTTTTAATATTCATTTATAAAATAAAAATTTTCAAAATAAAGATTAAAAGGCAAATTAAAAGTTCGACTTGATATACTTGTTAAGCCTAGCTTTTGATAAACATTTCGCAAAGCAATCAGTAAATGTTTATACTTTCATGCAATGCTCTTAGTAGATATTTGCGGCCAATTTGAAGCAACTGCTTGCATAACTAGTAACTCTGAATTTTTTCAAATTTTCTTAATAATTTTGGATTTGCGTTCATTTTTGCCGTATCATGCAAAACAAGTTTTACTTAGACTCGACCATTTACTTTGCCACCTAGAATCCCCTATAGAAGTGACTTCAGTCAGTCACGCGACAATTTCAAACATACTGCGCAGCTTTATTTCTTATCATAGCTGCTTTTTAAGGAATAATATCGCCTCGCTTTATGAGTAATGAAAAGATTTATTCATATACGGCATCGTACGTACGAAAACAAAGCATAAATGTCTGGAACAAAAGCAGTAGAACTTTTCGGAAAGACTAATGAGCCGGACTTTTTTCAAAAATTTATTTAAAAAAAAAGTAATAAAATTGATTTGAATTGCTATCCTTTTTAACGGTCTCGAAAATCGTTTAGTGAAGTGAAGCTGATGTAACTACAAGGAGAAAAGACTGCACGACGAAGGGTTTCTTTACAAAATTTTTATTCTCGAGATCAAATTTTCCACCGCGATTTTCGAATATCTTACGAACCCGATTTGGACATATCTACGCTACCAAGTTTTTTCTCTCAAACGTTTCCCCGAAAATATAAATTGTTTGCTTCGTGACCGCGTTATTTGTACGCAGAAATATGTAGAATTCTTACGTATCGTTTAATCGCATATTTTTCAACAATGAGTTTTTGGCCTTTGTATTAGGCTTACGCTACGTACGAGCAGTCACAATAAATTCGTATAAAAATGTAAAGAATCTTTACGACAAAAATTCCAAATAAAATCCTTTCGCTATTTTAATGGGCATAGAAACGATTCAAAAACATATTGCTTGTCGGGAATTAAAGACAACACAAGAGACATCGAATAAATTTTTCCATTACTTGCTACTTCAAAGAGCTTAAAGAATGATTGTTTACATGGCGTAGAGTAACGGCAATCTTAGGTGAAAAGTGCCCGCCCACTATGCATGATATGTCCTGCTTAAGAATATCAACAGTTATATATACTTTCAAGCGATTGCCGTCAGAGAATAAGCAAAATGTAGTGCATAGCTCCTTGAACCGATTCAAAGAATTCATAGACGATAAAGTAAAACGCAATTAAAGGAATTTAACATTGGGTTGGGAGGAAAACCGACTAGCATCTGCAAAAAAAATATAATGAAATGATTTCTCGGCACGAAAATATTGGGCTCCATGCTGTTCAACCAATAGAAGGAATGCGTGCAATTAAGAGGTTGAAAGGTTTTACCTTTGCCTACTGACAATATTTTGCTTTCTTATGATTATTATTTATTTCAATCGACAGAGTACTATGTCGCTTGCCTGAACCAAAGCATATTTCAATGAAAAATGACAAAAACGTAAATAGTTGTGGATAGATATGGGAAATAAGTACTAAGGGCAGAAAGGATGAAAGGAAAAAATAATGCAAATCTTTACATAAGTAATTAATTTGAAAACAAAAAAACGCTGAAGCAATCCTAAGGAAAATGTGAATTTGCAAGGAGAATATATCAAAGGTATATTAAAAATATCCTATGATAAATCGGTGATTTTTGTACATTGATAGATATGATTGGAAATGATCGAAAAAATAGTGAGGTTAGGTATCTTTTAGTCTTAAAGTAATTAAAAAGAAATCCTATCGTATATAAGAAGTTTTACGTTCTTTTTTTTTGTTTTCTCTCTCAATTTTGTTGGTAATTCTATACGTGTACAAGATTGCATAATTTAACCACTTATGTGTATCATAAGTAGCTAAAGGTTGAAGACATTAAGATTTTTAAAAAAAGAAAAAAATTATTACATATTTTTTTTTCAAATGCACCGCAAAGCAAAAAAAAAAGTCAATTAAATGTTAATTTAGTTAGTATTATATTTTGCCACACTTATCAAGCACCGAGCAGACTTGCGGTTTATTGTAATGTGAGATGATTATCATTATCAGCAATATGATGAAATTGCAAAAAAAAAAAAAACAAAAAAAAGTTTATTCGGCTTGTTTTTGCTTTGCCTTTGTTAGCGGTTTTTTCATTCATTCATTCATTCATTCATTCATTTTGCATTATTTGCACTTTTCTAGTTCAAGACATATTTGATTTTTTCAATAAGTTGTTGTTGCAGTAAACCCACGTCCTGTGTTACGTAACATTAAAGTTATTAATCAATATTAGAAAGAAAAAAATGTTTTGAAGTGTTTTGGAATGAATCTCAAGTGTTAAGCTTTCTAGGTCAACATCTTTTGGGAGCTTAATTACATGGATTGCATGATGACGTCCTGAACGTTTTCCCAATTATGCTCAGATGAAGATTGTTCCCATGACTTACCATTATACTCACGCCAAGCCCATGCATATGTTATGTAAGCTTGTCCATGCTAAGCGGAATAGTTGTTCCTGCATAGCATTAATGTCTACTTTTTCTCTTAATGTTCTAGTGACTACGTATTTATATAATTTTTTTAGTTGAGATTTTAAATAGAGCTATAACATCCGTTTACTTGCTATTCTGTTTGTCACTGCCGAAATAGAAAAATTTTTGGATGCATATTTTGCTTTTCAACTTGCCTTAGGTGTGAACATACATTAGACAGACTTAGACTTCAGGGATAACAGCTCTTCAGGGTCTTTTGACAAATCTAACATAACTTGGCGGCGTGGCGCAAATCCATCTGCAGTCTCTATCTCACTTTCTTTCCAATGCTTGAGAAAATGCTTGACTTTCGTTTTTTTGATCCTTTAGAATATAAAAGTTGTGTTTGAGTAGTCGATGTCCTATTCCTTCACTATCGAAGAACGATTCCAATAATTGTATAGTCAACGAAAGTAACGAAATATTCACACGCTGATTACTTCAGCATTTGTCTCTATAAATTAATGGCATTTAGTTTTTCAAAGAAAACTTTTTTTTTTTTTTTTTACACTCTTAACGTAATCGCTTACCATTAACGTATGCAAACTTATGATTACCGTCATATTTTCGTTAATAAAAATTTAATGTTATGTAATTTATGTAAAATATTATTGCTATTTATCAAAAAAATTATTTTATGAGTAAATTTATACATAGGCGCGTGAAACTGATGCGTGCGCCTTAATGCATTAACATCATGCATAGTGAATTTTTTGTTTTTTTTTGTTTATATTTCTAACGCTTAAATTCTAGTTTGTAGTAAAGTTTTATAATTTTTGAAATATTACTAAACTGAAACTTGATTATATATCAAAGGATTAACATTTATATGGCTATACCCACATTACAGGGTGTGTGCAAGGTTTGCCGAATGTCTACAATGTGCGCGCAAATGCTGCGAGGTAAGATAAATATATACTTAGGCAAAGCGCGTAAGGGACTCGTTTGTTGACCTGAAAACTTTTCCCAGCTTTTACGAAGATCAATTAAATCGGTCAATGCAGAAAAAATATTATTATTCTAGACCTTTCTGAAGCTTTAGGTCTCGAGTTTTTGGGCTTTAAAATTTTCACTTTTAAAAATCTACTATTACTTAGCGAAATTTAAAAAAAACGTAATTTGCATTATATGAATTAGTATCATATATGATACCATATATGATATATTATAAATAAGTATATAAATATGAGTATAGATTGAAGCGATGTGTGTAAAACTATTGGAATTTTAAGATCAAAATAAGTATTATACTATATATCAGCCAGTAAGCAGTAGAAGAAAGAAACTAGCAAGAGATTCTGATTAAAAATTGGCTTAAAGGGTAATGCTGTACTGTACCGTTTTTATCATTTCTCAAAGCATAAATTTTTTGAGTTTGTAGTCCCAAAAATCTGTTAGTTAACATTATTGATAAACTTGTAAGTAATGATGTGTGTGAAAAGAGGTTTTTTCAGTCCCTGCTTAATATTCTCTCTCTTTAATTGAATATATTCGCATTTTTTCTCTTCTTTACTACCGACTGGCCATTTTTATGGTGCATACACTGGATGGTTATTCTTTTCAAAACATTAAAAAGATCTTTTTATTCAAACAGAAATGAAATTCTGAACTGAAATTTTGTAAATAAAACCGAGATAATCATCCCTAACGTGCTGTTGAAAGGATGGAGATTATCACTGATACACATACATATAAAATAATTAAATATTATTGCAGAAAAGAAAAATTGTTAAATAAATATTTCAATTGAACAACATGGGTTGTAATATAAAAGTAGAGGCGAATTTTTGTCTTTAGATATAAGATGAAAACTCGTTAAATAAAAAATTTCTCTTCATTCTACCTTTTTCCGATTTCCTACGATATAAATTTCCTTTCGATTCCTTTCCTTTGCATTCCAATATCGAAAGCATTTTTCTTTTGAACAACACCGCGCCCGACAACTTGCTTATCTACGAATCGTGTAAACCTCTTCACTTTTTATACCATAATTACGGTTATTAATTGACGGATGGACAGACTATTAAGCCTAGCAGTACCATTAAAGTGAAAAAAAAAAAAATTGCATCTAAAATGAGTTTTGAGTTTTGAGTACATTTATAGCATGTACGCGTAGAAAAGATCACTTAAATAATTCTATTATTGATCATAAAAAAATAGTTGATAGATATTAATGTAAAATCGATGTACCTTTGTTTTATTCTCATTGCATTTATTTATATTTGATATTTTCTCATTTTGCCTTTTGTGTCTTGTCTCTTTCGGTAGCGATCATCGTTTTAACGATAGCCGCAATAACATTAGGACAACAAGAGTCATTCTTACGTAAACCATGGCCACAATACAGTCTGCATAATATGCCAAAAACACAATTCACATGTCACGACAAAATACTTGGAGGTTATTATGCAGATCCGGAGGCTCAATGTCAAATGTTTCATGTATGCGTTAAAGTTGCTGGAGTTGGGGTAAGCTATGTATGTACAAATTAACATAAGTGCGCATAAAATAAAAAAAAAATAAAAAAGTTAAAACATTTTTATTGCATTTAAATTCAGTTTAGGTCGAATCGCTTAATACCCATCAATATATTTAATTAGTTGTTTTTTTTTTTTTTTTTTTGAAATACTTCTCATTACCTTCTTCTTTCATAATCATATCTATCTATAAATCCTATCCTATATGTTTGTTGCCTCATTTGAAGTGATTGCCTATTGAAAGTGATTCCTATTCATCACGTATTGAGCAAATGTTTGAATGTAGTTGTTAAAAAAAAAAAAAAAAAAAAAAAACTTGAACTTTGCATTTATTTAGCTTTCGATTATTTTGAAAGCGCGCAGACAAATAAAACGCATTTACTTGCGCCGATACACCAGGTTGTGCAACATTAGCATACAGTAATCAGGTTATTGGTTTTAAGCGTCTCACATACATATATAAGGGAAAGGGATGGCACAGCAACCATTTGTAAAAATGCTGTTAAGTGATTGTTAAATAGAAATAAAATGCATTTTTAAAATGCATATAAATCAGGTTAACTTTTAGTCATAATGTTAAAGGCAGTTAGGAAGGTAGTAAGTAAGATGCTGGCCACTTGAGTTTATGTTCTGATTTATTAATTTTTTTTTTTTTTTTTTTTTGCTTTACCGATTGTTAATAATAATTAAAATGCTTCTCAAGCCATTCACTATAAAGTGGTATCGACAGCAACAAGAAATATTATAAGCAGTGGCATAAATAAATGCTAGACTTACTTGCACTTCTTGCATATTGCGTTGAATAGATTTTGAATGTCACACATATTCGCTTCGTAAACGACAGCGTTGTACATATTGTAAAAAAGCTTGCGGAGTTTTCTTTGTTTTTTTTCTTTTTTTTTTTTTTCTCAAATCTTTTTCTATCTTTCTATCCTATCAAGCTGTGCTTCTGCTATTAAATGTTAAAGTTTGTTACCATATTATATACACAGATGTATACAGATGTGCAACTATGCAGAGATACTTTCATAGAATTGTATATATATATATATATATATATAGTATGAGTAGTAGAAATAGAGACAATAACGACAATCGTTGTCGCGGCTTAACTCACTCACAGCACAAACTCTGGGATTGTAATGCAGTAACAAATGCATGAAAACGTCTTCAATACATGCGCAGCATTTGCGTGTTACTGCGGTTTTCAAGAGTTTCAAGTTTTTTTTTTCTTTTGTTCGTTCAATTCAAACAATCGAAGACGTCTGTAAACTGACCTTTAAAGCTACGTCTTACCGCATAAATGTTTTATAAAAAAAAATAAAAATAAAAAAAAAGTAAAAAAATTAAAACGAATGCCTGCAACAAGGACGGACATTTTGACGTTGTATTGAAATTATCTTTATATTCAAACATATCGTAAATAAAGTCTCTTAACCACACACACATATATATATATAAGCAAAATTCCGTACATCGTATCGCAGCAATATTTTGTCGTTTAATGTTCTTTATTCGGTTTATTCGGTTTAAGATTTTTTTCCATTGCATTGTCAGCTATTATTGAGAACAAAATAAATTGTAACGTTTCGCTGTGTTCTTGGCTTTTTTTTTTTTTTTTTTTGCTTCATTTGTTTGTTTTGTGTCCGCTTAAATTATTATTATTATTATTATTATTATTTAAAAATCTTTCGTTAAACTCTGCGCTGCTGTTTAATGGACTGTTTATCTTGTTGAGTTGTTCTCTTGTTTCATTTGTTTATCTAGTTTCGCGATTTAACTTATAATTAAGAATAAATGCTATACGGTAGGTGATAACCAAAAAAAAAAAAGGAAAAAAAAAACAAGAATCTTTAGCTCACTCGCTCTTTCTATCTCTCTCTCTCACACACTCCCGGTTTATTGCTTATTTATAATTGCAATTATTGTCGTGTTGTTCGCGTTATTGCCGCCGTTTTCATTGATTCATATACGAAATATCACAGTTCAGTGACGATGATTACATTTTAATGATGGTTCCGGTTTATTTGCCCTGTCGTTGTTTTACTTTGAATAATTTATAACTATCGTTCATTTTAACTCAATTAATTTAAAAATTATTGCAATTGTATTATTTAGCAAGAGATTTTTTAATTGATTATAACTTTTTGCCTTTAATGAATGAAAATCAAAAAAAATAAAAATTTAATTAAGTTTTTAGCATTTAACACAATATTGCGACAAGTCATGAATTGTTTTTGACAAGTCCAAACTTGATTAGAGCAAGTCACGTTTTCTTTCAAATTGTTTTCCTCTTTCTTGTTCTTCTTTTTTTTTTTTTAATTAATTTCGTAATAACTTGTAGGAAACGATGACAGATTAGTTTGAAAAAGTTCTTCTATGATAGGCGTGTCAATTCGATTGAAGTGCTAGCTCCTTTTATGTCAAACGGTGAAGCAAATGATATTGATTGGCAGTGTTCATCGTAAAATGAAATCAAGAAAATCTGTTAAAACAGAGCGGCCCTGTGCTGATCAGGGAGGAGGATAATTTCTCTTTATTAGGTTAGGTTAACATTACGAAAACCCCAACAGGAACGCAATCAATTTATTGCGATTTTATGTAAGGACGTTGATCTTGATAGTGCGGCTTGCAAGTTGATTCCTGTGTTACTGGAGTGTAACTGTCTTTGGAAAGCAAAAATGGGCGAATCAATATTCAAGAAAATTTAATTAAAAGGTCCAAGTTATCTAAGGCTTGTAATGTGGTATTTTTCTACCTCTTAAAAGTGCGAGTCAGCTGAGAAGCGCCAGAGTCCATGTTACCAAAAAATTGATGGCGGAGAGTATCGCTCTTTTTCTACTTCGCCGATTAAAAAATCTTGCACTTTGAAGCTTCTCTCGAGTTTCCTTAAACTCATACGCGTTAGCCTTTCTATTTAGGATGACATCGTTTCTCTTTGCTCTCCTAGTCTCTCTCTTTCTTAATTCTTCTTAAAATCCTGCTGTGAGTGCGAGGGAAAAGACCATCCGGCAGGAATTGCACTGTGTCCCTCTCTCGCTGTAAGGCCGATGATTCATCTCTTTATAAGAACACAACTGAGACCATCGCGATTGTTTCCTTTTTTATCAGTTTCTTCCTATATACACAAAACAAAGACATGATACGCTATGATCTTCACCTTAGCACCTTAGAAGTTCCTAAAGTTTAGACGTATCTTCAATATATCGCCGATCGTTAGTATATATATCATATTGAAATTAAAATCAATAACTGCTAAGAACTTCAAGCTGTAATAGAATTCCTATTGCGAACAGCGTCGTAAGCAACACTGCGGTCAGACACAGAATAATTCTCCTTGCATTTCAATTTTTGCGACAATGAACAATCTAAGGACAAATGCGCTTACCGAAGGACGGATAGACGAAGTTAACTGACTTAGTTCAGAATTTTACAGAAATATATTTATGAGTACGAAGTGTAAACGGAAAAAGAAATTTAATCTGAATTCATCGTTCAGAAGAATACCAAGGAATAAACGTGAACTTGCAATTACAGATTTTCCTTAGGATATATAAATAAAATTAGGGACCGTAAGTGAAGACTTGGACTAAACCTTTCATCTTTTTTCTTCTTTTCGAAATCAAGCTCTCAAAATATTCGGATCTCTAATTATACAACGTTTTAGACCTAATAAACAAATAGCTCTTCTTTGAGGCAGTGGTTATTCGAAAACTCACTCTAAGCTGAATATATATTTTTTTCTAGCTTCGCTTTGTTCCTCCTTGTCATTGCCTGATTTTCTTTCTCATTATCAACACTATCTAAGAATTCTTCTTGTTGGCCTGTAGGAGGAGAAAGACATAACGCGATTAACTACAATTGATTTGAACTATAGACAGGGCTTCCCACCCTTATCCATAGTCTTCTTCCGATTTATAATTCTTATCCTAAATAATATAAATTGCTTAGCTATACGCCCTATAGCCGCCCCGTCGTTATAGACTTGATTCAACTATTAGAAAGGATGATTGGCTTCATTTGTTCCCTTTCGACTTGTATCCTTTCTTATCGGTTTGATTTATGTCGCTTTCGTTTTAGGTACAAGATTTTCGTTTTCTTTGTCCGAATGGTACCGCTTTCGATCAGGAAGCGCAAATATGTGCCAACTGGGGTGATGTCGATTGTGATCAATCTGTTTTATATTACGGTAGTGATAATTTTGATTTGTATCGTTTGGGTTCCGGGTATGAGAGTAAACGAGCTCCGGCTGCCGAAGAAGATGAATCTACTTTCCATTTGCAACGAGCCGAAAGTGGTACGAATTTTGTTCTTACTAAATAGATCGGAAATATCTTTCAAATATTATTTATAAATTCAGGCGATATAAGACGTTTCAATGAGAGGCGTATAGATCAAAAGTCACGACCTGATCAACCTCCCAACTATACCAAGCATTTTGAAAGCGTCACGCGTAATACAGTTAATCACATTGCAAATACAAATTACAAGGAGGGGGCAAAACGAAAATCCGAAACCACTAAGAAACCTATAGTAAGTTATTACACGCCTACCAGCACAACTACAGAACAACATTACGATGAATCAAAACGTAAGTTTTTTGTATTCATTTTTCGTATTTATTTTTTTTTTTAAACCTTTCGTTTTTTCGAATTACAGAGGATTTCGATGATTTCTTGAAAGGTTCGCATAGCTCCAATTTTTTCGTCAATCGTAATGGTGGGCATGAGGAGGATTACTTAGAGCATTCTAAAAAGTTGAAACCAAACGATTTTAGTGACTTCAATAAGAAATCTGAATCTACTACTATAGGTAAAAGTCGGGTATCGACAATTAAGATTAAACGACCACTTCAGCAGTCTTCAATTGACTTGAACTTGATTACCACTCCGACAAGCCCCAAACCAACTAAAAGGGTTACAATTCAAGCTTATTCGAATACGCCATCGAGTGCGACGATATCGACAACAACGTTTAAGCCATTCCAAAATAGTTTGAATAAAATCAATTTCGGTTCCAACGATTATGAAACACAAGCTAAAATTCAGCCCACCACTTATAATCCGAATCGTTTGAAGAGCACAACTATAAAATATAATGAGCTGAAGCGTGACAAGGCTGTTGCTTTAGACAGTTACCAAAACAAAGGCAATTACCAAAATAAACCCATTGGTGGCAATTCTAGGAAAGTGCAGAAATTCGAAGAAGCTTTGCAAAAATCTGAAGATTTCAATAATTTCAAAGAATTTTCCAGAGCTAAGCCGCAACAACCGCAACCATTCAAATCTCAAAAACCAATAAAGCCTTTGGATGATTCGATTAAAGCCGAACCCCAATATCAACGTATAAGAAGTCAAAGCGTTAGAGGCAATAATCAACAGCCGCCGGCACCGTTTAGTGCTCCTCAAAGACAATCGGCAAGCAAGACAGTAGATCCTAATAAAACGAAACTGGCGATAAACAATGATAGCAAACCTCGAGGATTCGCCAATCGTGGCAAGATAAACTTTAAAGCCAGTACTCAGTACGATTATTATGAAAATTATCGCACTACTACAAGTGATCAAAAGAAATTTTCCACTTTAGTGACCAAAGATAAATACACGCCGACCACCTTTAAACCGTTTAAGAAAACTGATGAGCGTAATTTCTATCAGGCTCCGCAAGCTATAAAACCACAAAATCTCGCTCACAAATCGACAAACACTTTGATCAAGACAAATATTGAACCTACCACGGCCAGCCCGTATTATAATCCTGATGAAGATGATGGCCAATATCATCCGGAGTTATATGAATTAGATTACAGTAGAAATCGTTTCAATTTGCAAAGGTCTACATCAACTACAGGTGGTATCGTAACCAGTACAACCCCGAGACCTTTCAGTACTTTCCAAAATCCTGCCATACATTTAAAAAGTCAACAGCATACATCGTTCCTAAAAGAACAAGAAGCTCTGTCGGATTTCAGTGATGAAGATGATCTTTTTAAAACGGCTCAGTCATTGAATTTTGGCGCGGCCAGTATTAATAAGCTACGTGCCGATATAATTAAAGCTGAGAAAACGTCACAACAATATAATTCACAATATAATCCTCATAATTCTTATTTTGCTAGTCCTAACACTACCACTACTACATCGGCTCCTAAGCACACAAGTACCACATTAAATTATTATACGCAGCCATCTATCTATTCCAGTACACAAACTTCTTTCAAGCCTAATGCATATGCAGCGGACAATTTTATTTTTACTAGCACAACCAGTATTCGACCTTCGACAATAGTGTATAGTAGTAGTAGCAGTACCAGTACAACTACAACTACACCACGTCCTCCACCAGCTTTCTACAAGAAAGGCGAAAAATCTACTAATGGAAAATCTTCGAAATCTTCGAAAGGACAAAGCAGTAAAAAGACATCGAAACGTCCGCCACACGCTGATGAAGACACTAGTTACGATTATGCTTATTACGATACGGATACTTTAAGTGAGTCACCGCAAGAATATCAAGATTATGAAATTGCAGAATTTGCTAGAACAAGAAAAAATTGAACACTATTCTAAAGCTAAATAAAGAGCAAAATAATGTCGCAGAGAGAGAGAGAGAGGGGGAGAGAGAGAGAGAGAGAGAAGGGAAAAATTATAGTAACTCCCTGCAAAAAGTCTAGATGTTTCTAAAAGATAACAACAACACTAATAACAATAACAACAACAACAACACGAACAACAACAGTAAAATGACTTAATCCGATACTTAAGATAATTTTATGCAACAGTAACTAGCCTTCATGATCATTAAACTGATGATGATGATACACACACACATACATTTTTAATGGCTTAAGCAATCATTGTTTTCCGTTTCCGGTGCCACATTTATAAATAATCTTGCAATACAAAATTTTCACAGTTTCTTATTCATTTCATTCTCTACGCTATACTATTCTACTTTATATTTGCGCGTAATCTTCTTTTCTTTTTTTTTTTTCTAGTTATTTAATGTGAAATTAATTTGTGTTTTATAGTCGTTAGACAATTTATTTAAAAAATAAACAAGAGAGACAAAAATAAATTTAAAAAAAAAAAAAAAAAACCTGTAATTTTCATATAATCATCATATTCTTAAGTTAAATTTATGAAAATCGCAATTAAAAAATTTTTACTATTTGAGTATTATGAACAACTTGAATGCACTTGTGAAATATATGCCTATGCTAGCGTATATGTGTGCTTCAGCTGTATTATCGAATATTTTTCCAAAATGTATTTTTAAATTTAAGATTTTATTGTAAATAAAAATTTTGAAATTTATTTTCTCCATTGCTTATTACACGTTGAGCAATGACGTAATGGTAGGGGAGATTTGAACTTTTCTGCCGCTTGTGTGTAGCATTAGGTACGCATGTACATATCTCTTAAGGTAAGCGATTTAATTGATGATAATAATAATTTTAATAAACGCAATAAATCTTTCATTTACTTACGTGTAGCGAAAAATGAAAAAGATTCGAACATAAACATAAATCTATCAATCAAAAATCCAATGAATTGCATAACAACTGCGATTGTTTTTATTTTTTTATTACTCACATGAAGTTTGCATCGCTTGTGATGGAGAATTAGTCAAGGGATAATTCTACTCTCGCAAAGGATTTTTCAATTTTGTTACATTTACTCTTTCAATTAAGTCGTCTTTGTAATAAAATGGCAAATTCTTCTTATCAATGTTGGTATTTTTTTCGTCTGAAGAAAGTCTTTAATGAAACTTCTGCTTTACTTAGTTTATCGCTAAATCAGCGGCCTATTAGTAGTGATTATCGCAGAACTTACAAACGATTGATGGCGTGGGATAAAAATTGTGTTCCACGTCTACATCTCTATACCTTGCCTATATGATGAAATTCTTTTTATAAGGGCAAAAAATTCACGCGATCGAAAGGTATAGTTGGAGGTTAAAAAAAATTATCATTTTTTTCCGAGGTTATCTTAGTTTTTTCTGCATTGTGGTCGCGGATATGAACATTTCACGCCCATTTTTTAACGTTTCTATTTGTGTTTTTGTGACTGTGACGATTTACAAAAAATCACCCCATGAAATCGACAGGTTTCAGTAAAAGGTTGATTTATTTGAAACGTCAGACATTTAAAGAAGTTTAGTTCAGTATAGCTCAGTACTGCTATTAGGCAACGAGAAATTTTGCATTTATTTTTCGCTAACTTGATGATAGGTGTTTAACATATGTAATTTTTTTAAACAAAAAATAGGCAAAACCTTAAAATTTACCATAATAATTATAAATTATTTTTAATTTCTGCTCTTCACACACACTTAGTAATATTCCTTTTCAATGTTACAAATTTCTTACTCAGTACAATATTGCTACGATTCTTCTTATTCTATCTTCACATTCTAGTCATGAACTCATTCTCAGTTCGGTTCTTCCGTCTGACTACATCTATCTTCTTCTTCTTCTTCTATTTTTTCAGCAGTCCGTTAAATTAACCGAGTTGTAAATGACTTGAAAAAAAGATTTTATAATAAAGAAAATCGAAGCATACTTTTTGGAATAAATATATAATACCTTTTATACCGTATACCACCTGTGGTACAGAGTATATCAAGTTAGCGTGGACGTCTGCGATAGGAAGAAGGGCTTAAGATAGACCTACCTTTATTATACCGATCGATTCAGAATTATAATTCGAATTGATCTAAGTCTGTCCGTCTGTCTGATGTCTGTTCATGTATTTTTGTGTTCAAGACACAAGTCGTAATCTTTGAAATATTTTGATGAAATTTGTCATCATGACGTGTTTTCACCTCAAGATGAACGGTACTGAAAACCTTTTGGACCACTCCCTATATAATGCCCTATTCTGAAAAGTCGTTATAAGGAAAAAATAAAGTGGCTAAGTAATAGTATTTCGGCATTCTAAATTAGTATGCAAACTTTGGACCGGATGGGGCAATTTTTGAACCTCCTCCTATATAATGAAAACTAAAGCTCATATGACCAAAGTATATCATTTTTGATCCTACGTGATGAAAAAACGAACTCTACCAAATTTGGACCATTTTGTTCTATTCTTTGGATCCTAGTTTAGTAAGAATTATAACATCAAATTCACAATAGTTTACAAGACATTCTGAACAGCGCAACGCTTCATGTTAAGAGTGACATAACATTATTTTAAAATGTCGCGTCTAATTACACAAAAAGCCTAACAGAGTCCCTTTAAAAATTAAACACAATTTTGCAAAAGATTTTGTAGGGACTTAAAAAAGTTATTGTAATAAAAGAATAAAATATTAAATGAGTTTCACATTCAGTCTTTAAGCTTTTGTTTAACACATCTGGGCATAGGGAACAAATATAGCAACATATTAAAGGCAGCCAAGCCTATCGCAAAAGCACAAGACGCCGCAATATCGATTGTCTCCTAAGTGGGGAAAAATATTTTTCAAAAAACTTAAATGAAATCTTCTTCTTCTTAATATTTTGATCATTGCATTTTCTTACATCTGGATCAGCTAATCCTAGACGTTCATGCAAGAAATCTGCAGGCTTTGGACATATAACCGACGCTGTGGGCGTACAATTCATTTTCCGTGTCTGAAAAGCAATGCTATGCAACAGAGATGAGGCGTAACGAGTGTGAGTACCTTTAGTATTATCCTGCAGCCACGGCTGTAATCCTTTGAAAGATCTTTTCAAAAAAAAAAAAAACAAAAAAAAAGAAAATTAAGAAAAAAAAAACAAACATTTTTGCATAACGTCAGTAAGTTATTTATAACAAGTTTTACGTACTCACCGTACTGTACCGCTAGCCAAAGCCATAGAAATAACTAAAATATAAGTAACAGTGATGGCGACATTAAAAGGTACTTTAACCACTAACAGAAATGCGATACATAACTGTTCAGCTAATACAAAACTCGACCATAAGGCCACCAAAAGATAAGCAAATACGATGCCATTGGGAAATTTCGGATCAAGAAGTATTCTTAAACAATAAATTGTTAACACTTTTTTGACCGAATTATTAAAATCATATACTTACGGATATATAACGCAACTAGCTACAACAGAGGATATTATGGAAAATGGTATAGAAACAGAATTGTAAGCAATCAGAAGAGTGGCACCAGAATACAAACCTTCCGGTATATCTTGGGCGAAACGTTTACGCCAAATAGGAACTAAGTGGAAGGAAAGTCATTTAAAAAAAAAATTTTTTTTTTTTTTACCGAAAGTACAAAACAAGTACAAACTCACATAAGGTTATCGTCACCAAAATGCCGCAACCATAAGATAAACCAATGATATTCAAAATCAAGCCGTTTTTACTAAAGAAACCATGAGCATCGTCCTTAAATTGTATAACAATTTCTTATAAAATAATATGAGAAAATAATTTATTTAATAATTCAGTTTACCCCAACGTTATTGTAGAAAAGCCACATTAAACTCATAGCTAACGGTAACAAAATCAAACGCATGAACAAGGACTTTAAGCCAGTTAAACCGCAAGAAAAAGTTGATGCTAATAATTTTCTAAGTAAAGCAAAAATATTTATCCAAAATATGTGCAAATTTCAAAAAAAAAAATTAATAAAAACTTCTCTTACAAATACAACATCACCCAAACTTTCAATTCGCCTGGTTTACCATAGGCCAAGGGAACTTTTCCACTGCCCATATTATTTAAGGGGCCATCTGAAACGGGTGTTTCTCTTGAGAATCTCTCCACTAAAGCCTCGATTTGTTGGCTAGATTCCAGAAAACGATCCCGACTTCTTCTGTCTACCGTTGAGAGGCATAAATAGTACATTAAGGGATTCTCTAGTTGCGGACAAGGAAAACCAATTCCATGAAAATATTCCAACATCGCTCGCGTACCGCCTGAATACACTACACCGCCCAGGCAAAGGAATAAAGCGCGATCCAAAAAAGGAAACACATCTGAACGCGGTTTCTCGAGTGACAACAATATACCGCAACCGGTTTTCTTTGCCGTATTGGAAAGTATCGAAATGAGTAGATAAGCACTTAAAGGATCCAAACCTTGGGTAGGTTCATCCAAAAGTAGCATTACTATCAAGAATCAAAAGTTTCAAAAAAAAAACAAAAACAAAAAAAAGTTCATATTACCACAATTAGTCGTGTTGTCTCGTGAGAGAATAAAGTTAAAAAAAATAAAAAACCTCGAACAAAAACGAGAGGAAGCGAAAAACGGAAGAAAAAATTCTTAAGCAAAGAACTTAAGCAAAAAACTTGATCAGAAGTAATAAGAATAGGAAACCGAGCGAAAAAGACTTAAGCAGAAAACTTGAGTAAGAAAAACAAGAAGAAGAAGGCGCAAAGAAAAGACTTGAACAAGAAACTTGATTACCACCAATAAGAAGAGCATGACGCATGGAAAGAGGGAAAGAGAAAGAGAGAGTGAGAGAGAGAGAGAGAGAAAGAAAGAAAGAAAGAGCGAGAGAGAGAGAGAAAGAGAGAGTGAGAGAGAGAGAGAGAGAAAGAGAGAGAGAGAGAAACAAATGACTTGAATAAAAGTAAAAGGTACTGAGAACATTTGTAAATTATAGTTAGATTAAAGTCGCGGTGTATATATGTAAAAATTTAAATGAGTATATGAATTTTCTCCTTTTGAAAGGAGACAGCAGGCAGTAAGTATTTCAAAGGAATTGCCAAGTGAGAAAGAAAAAAATTAAGACAATAAAGTATAAGAGAAAAAGTGGACGAAAGAATTTCTTTGCTTGAAATTTTTTTTTTTTTTTTTTACCTGGATCTCTAACTAATTGCACACCAATGGCCAGACGTCTGGCTTCGCTTATATTCAAATATTCCACACGTTTATGAGCCACTTGCGAAAGCGCTAAATCAGCTAATACTTGTCGAACTTTTGAGCTTTTCAAATAACCAGAAAGCTGTATGAAGAGTGCAATGCAAAAAAAATGAAAAATAATTGCCCCAGTAATATATGATTGCTTACCCAGCTTCATTACTTACAATAGTGGGAGTATAATGTAAGGTTTGAGCAACTGTTAAACCTGGTATAAATGAACAGGATTGCGTAACATAGCCGCAGCGTTGTTGAAATAATGCTTTAGTTAACGGCGATCCATTTAATAGAACTTGGCCTCGAGTAGAGCCATCAGCGCGTCGTGAGATAACATCGAGTAAGGCGCGTTTGCCGCTGCCTTAACATTAAGTGAATTTAAATAAAAGAAATTTAACCAAAAAAAAAAAAAAAACAAAAAGAAAAGTTATCCAGAATTCCAAGAGAGAGAATTCCAAGCAATTGCTTCTCACCTTTAGATCCCAATATGGCCATCACTTCACCACTGTGCACTGTCAAGTTGACACCTTTAAGCCCTAAAGCTGAGCTGCCAGCGCCATTAAAACAACCGCCGCTATCAACCTGCGACGGGACGAAAAATATTACCTTCGAAGACTTACACATAACAGTATAAGCAACAGTTGTTTCTTAAACGTTCAATAATTAATCTCATCACGAAGGTAGTAAACTATTCAAATGATACCTTTAAGAAACTAGGTCAACTAAAAGTACGAAAAAACCGCTTTTTTCGCATCTCTTGTCTAAGAAGAATTAAGGAATTCCCGCTTGCAGTAAGAAAGTGCAGTTTTTCGCTTTGATACAAAGCTTATTAAAGTCCAAGACCTATCGAAAATTATTAGAGATTTTCAAAGACCTTTAGGGAAATTATTCAGACTTAGAAATTTGTACTTTACCTATTGTTTTAAATGTGACGGTTTCTGTAACCGATGCTTAGGGTGTTTAGCTATCAAGTCAATTGAGTGTGCAAAGAGAAGATTATCTTTGACTTGGCCCTGAGAAGGTTGAGTCCTTGCGTGGGGACTTATAACCTTTTAAGAATAATTTCTTTCCCTAAAAGCCCTAAAAGCTGTTCACAAATGTCTTTTAACATTTGCCTAACGTTGATGTAATACAATTTCTAAGTAATATTTATATACACATGTATCAGATACGTATGATTTCATATCTTGTTTAGAAAACTTCTTGTGAAATAACATTTTCAAATATGCAAAGTCAGTGTGGACCAAATCTAAGAAGAGCGATGCTCAAGAAGTAATTATTCGCCTAAATGCGTAACGCCCTTTCATGGTTATTCGTTACATATTAAAGGCTCAGTTATAGTCCGTTTCATCTGAGACGAGCTCTAAGCACGCTACCCGTGCCGTTTGTTATAAGTCGCTCTGTCAAGTTAGTGAAAAATTGGTGCAAACGAAAATCAGTTAAGGTATTTTTTCAGTATAAAATTTTCTCTTTTAACTTTCCGAAGGAAATTTTGCAACCGAAAATTATTGACTATTTAAGAGGAGGTCTAATCATAAAATTTCCTAATGTTAACACTATTAGCTTAATACTTTTTAGACTAACTAGTGATTTTAAGAAAGAAGTCATAAAAGAGTGCAATAAAACTTTAGTTTATTCTGACAGTAAGTTAAGCTATCTTCTCTTATAATTAGCACACAAGTCTTTAGTTAAACTATTTGTTAATTTTATCCTTAATAAAACTCTTTAGTTACAAGCTTGTTGATATTTTCGCCTCCGTTCAAGCATTTAATTGCTTTAACTTGTTTCGTAGTGTTATATAGTTACACATATATATATATATATACACATATATTACCTCTCGGGTATGATAGATGTTGTGAGCTTCTAACACATAATCACTGCCAATCATTTTCATGACCAAATATATATATTTATATATATTTATATATATCTATATATATCTATCGACAGAGTTTTGGATTGCGAGATACTTTCTTAGTTTTCAGTTAATTCACTGTTTATGGCTTTTGTTTTCAATACATAGACAAGCAAAATAATTTTCTTTTTCTTTAGCGCTGTTGCATTTTTCTTTTCTTTTTTTTTTTTTTTTGTTTCACTTAAGAACCATAGAGCAAATATGAGAGAATTGTTTACATATATATATATAAAAAAAAAGAAGATAAATAGAAACGTCTCGTGTAACGGTAACAACAGCACGTCTATACTCAAACAATGCTAAATGTAAACTGAGCTCAAGACTGGAATTATGTGATTATATGAACTCGAGTGTTAAATCTATAGGAGGCTAGCGTAGAGATAAAGCAAACATTTCCAATTGGTAACAAAGAGTAAAAAAAAAGAGTTCATGATACGAGCTGCAGACTGCAAGTACAAAAAATGACAGAATTCTTTTCTCTTGTTTCTCATTTCTTAAGTTATAATTAATAAATATAAAATAAAAAAATTAATTTTGTTTTATAATAATTTTTTCATTTTTTCATTTAATTAATACCGTAATAATGAGTAAAGTAAAATTTGTGTATAATTCTCATGTTCCCTTTTTTTATTAGACACACTCACTTACTCACTCTCTCTCTCTCTCTCTCTCCCGCTCTATACCTGGTTTAAACCTCCGATAATCAAGCTGAGTTTTTTTTAGCGCAATTTTCCAATAAAACTTTTGAAAACTAATGTCACTCAGTATTATGCTACGGTTATGGTTAAGATGGCGTCTGATGCTTAACCCAGTATACAAAGAGTGTTTGCGCACGTTAGTTGCTTATCTAAGTGCGCAGAGCGCGTTAAATTGAAATTTTTTTTCCTTTTTTTTTTTTCTTCAATTCAATAAAAAATAGATAATTAGTTTAATTAAATTTCAAAAATATTAAAAAAAAAAAAAAAACTATATAAAATTTCTAAAATAATCAATTATTAAACGATATATTATTAGTTAAAGAAAAGAAGTAAATAAATGAAAAACGAGAAAAGGAATTCATTTTGTAAAGAAATAAGGAAATGAAAAAAAAAATTCTATAAAATATTTTCGTGGAAAATGTGGCTAAAATCAAAAGAATCGCTAGTATAGCATATATATATATATATATATATGTATAGATATATATATATCTAAAACTTCTGCACAATGCTTTTCTTTCTTGCGAATCGGTATCTATACCATAGTCTGTCTTATATTGTTGTCGTTAACGTTATTCTTGATACTTAGCTGAGAGCGCATGCTTAGCACTAGGAATGCATAAAATATAATAATTTTTATTCTGCATGTATATAAGTATTTGTGCGAGTCTCTATCTATGTATTTGTGTATGAGTGCTTTTAATATAAAATACCCTATGTGCCGATATATATTTGTGTATGTTTATGTGTATGTGTATGTGTACTTAACAAAGTAATTTTATTCTTTTCTATTCTTATTCTATCATATCAACCGTAAATACGTACACAAAGTGAATTTATTGCAGTACATTATTAAAATCCCTAAATAAAAAAAAAAAATTAAAAAGTATTAATATTAATTACACAAAAAAACAAAGAAAAAAATTATTTATTAAATAAATTTTTAATGCAACAACGAGTTATCATTAGTAAATCATCACATTTTTGTGCTAATGGTAAGTGTTTGTTTGTTTGTTTGTTTGTTTATTCATTTATATCGTTTTCGTCATAATGGTTCATGTACTTGTTTCATGGTTAAGATGTTTCAAGTGCATGTATCTACTATCTATCTACTCATAAAGCATTTGTTTACCGCATACGCTAGTCGTAGGCTAAGGCAAGGAAATTGCATATAGTCATAAACCTGTTCAATTACATATAGACAGACATAAAGCGCAAAAGAATACTAAGAAAGAGGTGCAACGCCTTTGCTTATAAGAAATATACAAATATACGAAGGGTGTTTAGTAAGCAAATTACTGTGTATAGTTGGAAACAAAAAAAAAAAAGTAAGCACTTATTTAGTAGATTTATATATATATATATCGACCTCTTTCGTGATTACACGGTTTACAGAGAACCAAATTTAATATTTCTCTTTAATTACCTGAATTGAAGTTCGATTAATGAGTTAATTGAAATCTCTCAACTATTAAGGGCAACAACAATAGGTTTTCCATTCTTGCTTCTTAAGGAAATGAAATTAATATGTTGTTTCCTTTGTTCACTCTCTGAAGATTGTGTTCTCTTGGATCGTGATACCTTCACATACTGTTTATGATTCCCTTAATTGATAAAGCTGCTTTTTAGGATGGATGCACTTATATTCTCCTTGTATGGGCATGAATCTTAGAAGGTTACTTTCTTAAAAGAATTATCTTAAAATCGTGACTGGTTTGTTTGTAATATGCAGCCGGGCGAGTGGAGTCGGACTTTCTAAATAATTCTCGTGCATTTTTGTAATAAATCTTAGATGGAGATATAGTGTAAGTTTCGATTTATTTACAGCATAATTACGTTCTTCTTTTTCCTAAGCATTCTCTATACATTTCTTTTTTCGTCCACCCGTGCTAAGCTCAATAAGATTTTCCAATTTCTTAGTGAAATTAAATAAAAATACTTATGAGTGCATACATATATGTATATATATATGTGTGTGCGTGGGTGTAAAATATGTCTACATAAATTTGTTAGCCTATACTCTTCTTCCCGATTTTTATTATACCCATCTATTTCGAATATTTTTCTGAAACTATTAAATATGTCCATCCGTCTGTCCGCAGGGCCACGAGTTTTGTGCGAAATTTAATGAGGTGAAGATTTAATGAGAAAAATAGAATAAGTGTATACGTGTGTGCCTGTGTCTGTGTGTGTGTGTGTGTGTGTGTCTAAGATGTACCTACATAATTTTTTTAGCCTATACTCTTTTACCCGATTTATATAATGGCGATCTGTTTAAAATCTTCTTCTGAATCTGTTAAACTTGCTCGTCCGTCTGTCCGCCGGGCTATGAATTTTGTGTTCATTTTATTAATTTCTTTGGTCTCGTTTTCTGTTATTATCGTTTTAACGCATTTACGGACAATGAATATTTCGGTGACATTCAAAAATTGAAAGTCAATTTATTTTAAAATTAGTTGTGATTAGAAATGTTTTGTAATATTTTTGTGCATACAATGAACGCTATAATGTCCGCGATGATACTTGCTATTCACCAGTTAAAGTAGTAAAAAGTTAAATGCAAAAAAAAATAATTAGCTTAAAAATTGAAATGCTATACCATTTACGTCATTTTGCGTCACACTGAACATACAATACTATATAGTATTTCCGTCTGTCAATGTTTTTAAGTTTCTAGCAAATTGTATGGAAATCATTTTCTCTCGCTTGTTCTTTCTTAGTTTATCATAGAATTGAAATTCAGATTCCCATTCTGAAATCTAATTAACAACTAAACAACTTGAATAACTTGCAAACATCAACAAAGTATCTTGGAGCTAATCAATTATTATTTGCTCATTGGTTTACGGGCAATGTGATCTGCAGAATACCTTTTTCATTATAGTGAGACAGTGAAATATTACGTTAACTGTATTATTTGAAATTTTTCTTCAATTTATTTAATGCCATTAGAGAATAAGCTTTTCTTTCATTCGATATGTTCTCCTCCTCGCCTGCCAACTTGTTGATTAAATCACTTTACCACAATCATTAAAACGGTTTTTTTCTTCTTGTTTTTTTACCAACATTTTTAAATAATCACAAGAAATATTAAGCAATTTGCAGCATGAGACACAAGAGAATAAATAAATATACAAAACTCAGGCTGATTTCACGGCATGCACAGATTAATTTAAAGAACAAGTTAATGTTTTTTGGTCAAATGATTTGTTTTTCTTTTTTTTCTTTTTTTTTTTTTTTTTTAAATTTTAGTTGAAATAAAAGAATAAGAAAAAAAGAAAAAGAAAATGAAAAAGAAATTTAAAAATACCTGTTATAGTGACAATGTATAAATTGTTAATGATGGCTCGCTGTCGAACTGGATTTTACAGTTAAACTTAAGTATCTGCTATTCTTTACAACGTTACAGACATAAACAATGATGACAAAAAAAAAAAAAACAAGGCTTAAATGTATTCTACAACATTTTAGTGTAGAAGCATACAAAAAAAAAGAAAGGAAATTGAAGAAAATCGTCTCCGCGTGTAAACAGCGACAACAGTAACTGATCGCATTTGATGCCAATATAGTAATAAACTATTTTCTATTTTACTACTAGACAGACGAAAAAATATTGAGCTCGCCATAAATTCATTCATTCCGACATTAACATTGCATTATATTATATATTGTTGGGCTCAATAATTTTTATATTTCACAAACATAAATGTAAATGCATGAGTAATACATCATCGAATAAAATCGTCATCGGTTTTGTGATTATTATCTTGAACTTGATTATTATGAATTTTAAAAATAAATGTGATTTTAATTTATTTCATGCATAATGAACTCATTGTTCTAAAGCTATGCGCTCATCTATACATCTCATCTTTTCTTCTTCGAGCTTCAGGTCAAAGATCTTATGTTAGTCGTTACGAAGGTATCTATCTGTAAATCTTTGTGCCTTATGGTTATTTATTTTTTTTTTTGCTTTTTCCTTTCCTCTTTTCAATGTTGTAATGTTTGTAATGTTTCTTCGCTTACCCGCTATACCCGTATACGTAATTCTGGTAAAAAGGTCCACAACAATTGATGTCTGCGCAAATACACAAACTGTGTCTTAATAGTTAGTAAAACAGTAAAGAGTGTTTCTCTTAAAAATATGGCCCTTTCTTACGTTAGTTGTCGTTTCCTTTTTTTTTAATTATTTATTATCTTTACAAAGTCTATTTACATTCTTTTGAGATGAGTATCGTTCATATTTCTAGGCGGAATTTAGTCATAATATTCTTATTGCTTTGGATGGTAGGTTGGGTTGTGGTAGCATATTGTATTGTATTGTATAACGCGTTTAAAACTTGTTTTATTAATATTTCATTAGTCACCTATTGTTTACTTAATGATTAAAGTATACTTGAATATTACATATCAACGCGCTTGCACTCTCATATATATATATATATATATATATATTAATATATTTGCGTAGATTACTCATTGCAAAATGAAAAGTGTAGATAGGGAAGAAGAAAAACTTGGCTTGTTTCCATTAAGATGGACTTCCCTACTAAAGTTCCCTTCATAAAAACTCGTTTCTTTCAACGGTTATCCCATTCGAAAAATATCCTGTTCTTACATTTTATTCTAAAAATAGCCGACGTAATAAATTTCTGTGATCATGACTTGTTCGCGATCGTTAAGATGCACTACAGTTTTCGTTTACTCCAAAAAAAAAAAAAAAAAAAAAAAAACACATTATTTGGTACTTCGTAAAGTTTGAACTGCTGGTTTCATAAATTGCAATGTCTTCGCTTATTAAGAAGTATATCGGGCTAAAAGAAAATCTCTTGGCTATCATCGAATTCGCTCAACAATTTCTTCCGCTGAAACTTTGGTTCGTAGATGGGAGAAATCTTTGTTTAATGTTAACATCAAGCTTAGCTGAGCGATGTCCAGTAAAAAGTGATAAATTTGGATTTCGCATACGTAGCCTTCCGTGTACTGGTCCCCGAAAGAAAAAGAAATCTATGCATTTTTTTGGTCATTCCATAGATGCTTTCATAAAGATTCACTTAGTATATGATGGATTGAGGTGACATTTTCTTGTTTGGCCTCACTACAGTCTCAAATTTGTGTCTGGGTTTCCGTATGCGTTCTTCATTCACGTACCAAATTTGAAAAAATCATTAAAAATATTTCCCATAAGCAGACTTTGAATTTGTTTAGTTTGTTTCAAAGGTATTTTTATATAGATTCATGCAATGTCCACAAAAATATTTCGCGTTTTTTAATATGGACGGACGGAGTAGGTTTTAAAATCCAACTATATCTGAGTTTTTAAATATTTAACAGAGCTCTGTTACCGCGTTCACAAAGTTTTGTTAAGATATAAGTTAGGAGTAGGATAGCCTTTGCTAATTAAATTCAAATTTATCTTCATACTCTTCACTTATAAGAGGTATTTTTACGTGAAGTAAGTGAAAAAAGTTAAATGTAGGAATATGTAAAAAGCTCTATCTAAATTATAAAATATATATAATTGTCATTTAAAAAATTGATTTAATGATATTTAACACTTGATCGCTTTTAGAATATTTTCAACAAGCTTACTACCCTTATATTTACATCTTAGCTAAGATAAGCATAATAAACATGCCATAATACCCTATAGTCAGACCTACGATAAAGGAAATTTTAATAGTCATTTAATATATATATATTTGGACATTATTAGACAATTGTTACCGCTAACAGGTGCCTTTAACTTGAGCACGCGCCAATCAACTACGCAGTTATTTATTTATTCACTAAATATGATTAGCTAATCTATTCAGCCAATATACATAAATAGAAATGTAATTCAGTGCATATAAGCTCAAAATATAACAAGTTTGTTATCTTGATTGTAATGTAATGTAGGACGCAGGCGCAAAATCGACTGTCAGTCGATCAAATTTTTATTCAACTTTTCATTAATCGAAGAGATCACACAAAGGAGAGACGTCTTACACTACTACTAAGTACTTATTACGACCAGTTTCTTACTGGATAACAAAGTTTTGTAAAATGTTACTCTGGCTGTTTTGTCTTAAACATCGTCTGCTATTAATGATAATAAAAAGCAAAAGAAAAATTTTCTTATGTTTTTTCTCCCTGCCCTTATATGCATAATGAAACAAGTATGAAATAAATATTTTGCATATAAACAACTCTCTACAAGCACACTTAAAGTCGTCTGTTCGTCATATATATATATACACACACCTATCCTATACGGTTATTGTACGTAGGAAAGCATTTTTGTTGTTAAGTAAGTTGTTAAAGTATAAAAATGTTTTCATTTTTTCAACTTTTTCTGCTTTTTTGTTTATTTTTATAAAAACAACCAACAACGATTTCTTAAGCACAACAACGCGTTGACCATATAGTCTACAAATTAAACAAAAAATTTACAAAATGTTTTGCAAGGAAAGAAAACAAAGGTTTTCTTTTTTCATATATTTTTTTTTTGTTGCTTTATATATATATATATATATGTTTTTATTTTTCCTCCGAGTATGAAACTTTTTAATTTATATTCTTATGTTAATTATCGGCACAAATATTAAGAAACAGACGATAAAATATAAACATAAAGAAAACAAACAAAAAAAAAAGATAAAAGAGAAAAAGCTATGTTTGTTTTAATAGAAAGAGAAAATATTTAATATATATATATATTTATATAGATAGTTTTGATAAGCTTTTTTTTAAACAAATAAATATAAATGAATAAATAATCAAATGAATTTTTGATTATTTACATCAAAATACGAGCAAACATAATCCATATTTATGACTTTGCTGAAAAAACAATAATTAGAAGCATCATAAAAGAAAGTTGATCGTTTATATAGCGAATCCATTAAAAATTATATTCTGATTTTCTGACTGAAAAGTTAGCACAAATTTGACTAAGAGAAAGGTTAAGAATTCTTCGGCTGCCAAAAACCGAACCGAAAACGAATTGGAAGCAATGAGTAGAGTGCTTGGCCAAAAAAAAAAAAAAAAAAAAAAAAAATTCTTTCCCTAATAATGATTGTGTAGAATGGTATTTGCTATGCGAAATATATATAAATCAGAATGCTATGAACAGGCTTTAAAAATAGGTTGATTTGCAATTAAGTTAACTAACTTTGTTCGCTGCGCAAGCGTCAACAAAACTAAACTGTGTGAACTTTACTTTTATCTATCTGCACAGATCACATTTCAAACAACACCAGCTAAAAAGTTATATAGTCGACCATTAAATCTGTTAAAATTAAATTTAAAGACAAATTAATACTGAAAGTGCGCTATGTTAAATTGACAAATGCATAGAGGTAGAGCAACAACTAAACAATTAAAAAAAATAACATTAGCCAATTAAAGAAAGTTAAGAGTTCATTCAATTAGTGCTTTAAAAATGCATGTAACTTTTTAAAAGACTTCAAATGCGACATAATTCATTTTGTTGTCTCATTTTCATTAGGATGCTTTCTTGGACGGATATATCTCAATTTTGTGAAAATGTTTTGAAATCGCTTTGGCATGACGATAAGTTGACAGACATGTGGCAGATAGCGTGGCAGAGTTTATTCGATTTAGAAAATGATTCTAAATCGATGGGTGTAATAAAAAGTCCAGTTGTTCAGAGCTCTGCATACATCGGTATACCTCTAGTTGCGCTGGGTATAGCCATTCGTTCGCAGATAAGCAATTTACTTAACTACGATTATTCCAAGCACAATTGATAAAGATTATAGCAAGAAGAAGAAGAAGAAGAAGAAGAAGTATATTTTTGTTAAAAGTCGCCATACATTTAGTGCGTATTGTAATCACGTACCTAAAATATTTTATCACTTTTTACTATTTACTGTCTGTCCCTCTGTGCCTTAATAGTTATTATGCTCAATTTGTCAAGTGGTTTTGAAATATTGCAATGAAATTTAGTACACTAGTGTATATTAGTCCAAGCACGCATCCTATTGAAAATAGATTAGTACGGATCATATTTACAATCACTGGAATTAACTGCCATTTTATCTTGACGACTTCAAAAAGTCCTTATGTGAAATGATTTGCAATGGGAAATTCTCGCTGAACTATCTCAAAGAATGAACCTTGAGTGAAAAATTTGGGCCGGATGTGATCAATTTTTGACTCTCTCAGCACATGCAAAGTTTCCTATTAAAGAAAAGCCTGCCAGACAGAGCGAAATAGTAGCCTGCCCATCCACATGAAAAAATGATACAATTTTCAATACCCATCGATGTTGGTCTTGAGTATTAATTTGAGGCAAAAATTGAGTGAACTAAAACTGGACCACGTAGCTCGTTTTTAGGACCGAGCCCATAAAAGGATTCTTTAGTGTAGCAACAAAGTCGAAGTCAAGCAATATAAGGTATTTAATAATCGGCCTTATTCGGTCTACGAGCGTTTTTACTTGTTGTTTCTACATTCTTAGTAACGTTAGATTGCATTCTATCACTTTACACCTTTAAGCTTCTGGTCTTGTTAGTAATGGTGTTGAATGACTTTTACAATCAAAAAACTATTTGAACAATGACTTTTAACCAAGTTTTATGTTTCAAGCAAAAATTCGTGCGAATAATTGTTAAAAGTGCTGCAAGGCATTTAACCTGATCAGTGACATCATAGCTTTGTCTCGTTCTGGTCGAAATTCTGCAAACGTCAAAAATTCCGCTCAAAAGACGACGACGTTCTTTAAAACTTAAGACTTTGACTGAAGGACGACAGGACTGATTTCGAGAAAACTCAAGTTTTTGCCCAACACGCCACCGAAGTCTTCACATAATTAAATAATTGAGCCCAAGGAATCGAACTGTGATCACTTGACATGGCCATAATGTTCTTACTTCTATTCTTGAAGAGAAAAGCTTTGGATAACTTGAATGAAAGAAGACTTTCAAAAGACCGAACTCATTTAACTTACAAACTATGTAGAGTGCGTGTAGAAGGCTCCAAAGTTGATAAAATAAGAATTCGTGAACAATTTTTTTTTTTCTTTTTTTTTTAAATTTCCGAATATATGGCTTTTGGAATTACGTGCAAAAATGTGAGTCGAAGAGAACAATCTATTATCTGAACAGTAAATCTTCAATGTTCAGATTTCCTACTTAATGCATAAATTTAGTCAACTTTTAAACAGAGAAAGAGAGAAAGAGTTTTCTTACAAAATTGCTTCTCCGGGTAGGGTTTTGAGTTTATAAAGACGATCTCAACAAATGGAGAGATAGGTAGAATATTTGTGATATGAGAATTCTACAAGTGACGATATCTAGCCTCACAGAGATGTTATGCATAAATGCAAGAAATCCTCCCTGCTGTGCAGCTTTGTTAAAAGTTATTTGGCTATGTGTTTCGCACACACATATATATTTGCGTGACAAATTGTAATGAATTTATTTCAAAAATGTTTCTAACCCAGTTTGACCTGCACATAGCATATAAGCTTTTATCAAATAATGCAAAAAAAAAAAAAAAAAACAAAAAAAAGAAAAGCAAATCCATATAAAAAAGATCTAAACTGTAAAACTCTCTTGCCAATGCATGGAATGACACACAAGTTCAGTTTTAAAAATTGTTTTTTTTTTGTTTTATGTGTGTGTGTGTGTGTGTGTGTGTGTTTGAAATTTTACTTGTATTTATTTACTTAACATTTAGTAATACACTCATGCGGAAAAGCTTGTGGAAGCCAGTGAAATGTTGATCTTCGAATCAATGCATCAATGGAATGGAAATTTAATCAAGTGTGTAATTATGAGAAAAATATTCATCGTGTTTTTCAAACTTATGAAATTTGATAAATTGGGAAATATTATGTAAGAGAGCGGCGATACACTATATTATATGGGAATAATGAATGAGTTTCTCAACAAATATCATATATATATATATATACTTAGAGAGAGAGAAAGAGAGAGAGTAATGTGAATATGAAGTAACTTATAATATAGAAAAAAAATCTATTCATTATGCGATATTGGTGTGGTGGCTTGACTTCTTAACTTTGAAAACAAATTTAACGCATTTCTCAGAGCTTAAACAACTTAATATAAACTTTCCAAGTATTTTGTGATAACAAAAAACTATGATCTCTGTAATCTAATATCAAAAAACATTTTTATATTGAAATTAAGTTTTCTTTAAGAAAGATTTAAATTTTTTTATAGTTTTCTCTTACATTCCTAACGAAATTATTCCGAACGAAGTGATTCCTCAAGCAATTTTCTAATCAGAGTCATGATCTTATCACACAATCATTTAATTATTTCTTTACTTACGATCGAATATCATTGCTCGAATGCCATAAATGCTTTTATCATGAATATGAAAATTAAATTTTTTTTTTTTTTTTTTTTTCTTTACCCACTTTTTTTAACTAGCAAAAGTTGTTCCTTCGTAAAGTAAATGATTATAAAATGAAATCTAATAAAAATAGTATAAGGAAATGACAAAACACTATTAGTTTTTTTTTTTTTTTATATAATTTATAGTGGAGTTTCGTAAGGGTTTTACGAAATCAAATCAAAGAGACGATTACATATGTATGCACTCTCTATTTGGCATAGCATTGTAAACTCGTACCTAATCGATAAATACAAAAATTTTTTACATCTACTACTCCCTCATGTTTATAATCCCCTCGAAATATTCATTTTCTATGATTAGAGATAATTTAAATAAATAAAATTCAATATATGATAGAAAACTGGTGGAGTGCCGACAGAGGGCCGTTTCAAAAATACATATTTCGAGAATATTGCGTCTATGTCTAATCCACAGCAAAATATTACTCTAAAATCAGGTATCAAAAGTTCCTTTCGGCCAATTAATGCATGTCGCTGGTAAGGGTGTAACACTTACCCATTGGGTCACTCCTTATCTTCTTCTTTTTTCTCACTTCTTTCTAAACATTACACCTTGTTACACGTTTAGAAGACTTTTCCTGAGTAATTGTTCATGTCAAGCATACAAAAAAAAAAAAACAGAATGTCGTCCACAACAACCACGGAAGTGCAAAATTACTAAGCATTTGTAACAGCCAGATGCACTTCTCACGCTTCAAAGACTAAACATGTTTAATGAAATGTTTTCAAAATTTTTAAAAGATTAGTGTGGGATGGTCAATGTCAAAGATTCATCTCTCAAATCGGGCATAACTACTTTAATGGCTTGCGCGCGTTTGCTTTATTTTAGAAGCTTATTATGTCACATTTCAGTCGTTTTGTTTAACACCAATGGCTTCTACATAACAGTAAATTTGCTTGTGCGCAGTAAGCTTATGTTAATTAAGCGTTAGAACTGTTGTTTAAAGATTTTTCTTAAGAAAGTTTCTTTTACCTGTGCTAGTTGTTGTTCGTTGCACTTTCTTTCTTTTAATCCTATAACTCATCGAAGTCGACTAAATATTCATGGAACAGTACATTCTCTATAGCAATTCCAAGTTATCCGGACTTCATTTCTTTGTCGCATGCGGAAGCAACGATAATAACCATTTTTCTCGTAACTTGTGCATCGCCCAGAAGGAAGCGCATCTCTCTGTCCGTATGTATAATGCCCGCGACATTGCAAATATTAAGATATCGCTTTAACGAAACCCAGTATCAAGCAATCAAACTGTACTTAGCTTACCGTAGGTCATAAGCTGAGAATATAGCTTTTTTCAAAAGCTAAAAATGTTATGTTTTTCACTCATAACCTATTAACTATCGCAGGTACAAAGGTAAACATTTTCCGTATAATCCATAGTAAATGTAGGAAAATAAAAGAAATCACCTACGCTCATCTAAATACTACATAGTTGCAAAGACAGACAGACAGGTGGACAGATGGACATGCTTTCATGGATTCCGTATTTCAAACTGGACAACAATTCTTATATGCTTTATGGGTTATTGAAAAAAAAAAATTAAATTTTGGAGCACTCTCACATCACCTAGGCGTGGTCAATTTTTTCACAAGTGCTACAGCACAGAATTCATATTCAAATTTTTGTACATTTATGTTTATGAGTAATGATCAAGAAACCAATTGTTTAATCCTATTGAGAAACAAAGGTGTCTGACTTTACGTGGTACTGTCATCGTATCCCTTGGCCCATTTTCAATACCAACCTGCGTGGAAGAACACATTTTTGCGGCCAGGAGAAAGCTTACAACAAACAAACACAGATGGACAGACGGACTTGTTTAAAACGATTTATTGCCTCTGAAGTTTTCTTCTGGGCTTTACAACCGTTTTGATAAAATGATTACACCCCCATACCCCATGGTGATGGGTATAGAAAGAAATTCGACTTAAATCGAATAAAACTCTGTTTCCTGTTTGCTGATAAAGTCAATGAAAAAAAGACACGTCTTGAAATATAATACTTTAGTTGTTGTTGTTGTTGTTGTTGTTGTTGTTGCTGTTGTTTTATTTTTTTCGTTGGCATCAATTCAAGCTTTTGAAATTCTTGCTAGCAACTATGACGTGTTGGCAATGGCTTCCTTGTTACTTGTAATGGAAATAAGTCATTTGAATTTATGTCACTTAAGTTGTGAGTTCATGGCAACCGATTCAACAAATATATCGTGATCTTATACTAAAAGATAAACAACAATGTGTACGCACGTATGTGTTCTTATAAGCGTATTGACTTCTTTTTTGTTTTTCTTCAAAATTCTCTGTTTGTCTTGCTACTGGTTTTTTTATATTTTTTATACAGTAGTGGGAGGAATAACACTTACTTGCTACAGAAATTAATGCGTTTTTTAAAGGTACTTTTAAATACGTCTGCTCTTTGTTATACCCATCACCGAAGGATGAGAGGTATATTCCTCTCTGTTATAGCGTTTGCAACGAACTTTCCGGGAATTCACAAACTATATATAATCTTGATCAATATCAAATTCGAAATCGAGCAAATCAAACGCGAAGCTTGTCCGTCTGTCCGTCTATATGTAATGTCTGTTGTAAACATTTTCCTGGCTTCAAAAGTGAAGCTACCAATTTCAAATCTGGCAAAAACATGGCAAATTCTTGCGCGCAGATTGGTATTGAAATCGGCCGAAAGACACGCCCGCAGTATTACGTCAACTGAGAACAACTGTGCTTTTCAATAGGAATAAAAAATTGTTTTTTCTTTTTTTTTGCGATCGTTACTCAGAAACTATAGTAAAAAATTTGAACGCATATTCTGTGCTGCAGCAACTGTTTAAAAATTGAAAAAAAAATTTACCACGCCTACCTAACGTTATAGCGTACCAAAATTTACTTGTTTTTTTCATTACCTTTATACGGGGCCGCCAAAAATAAGCTTAAAAAAAGTATATAAACTCTTGGCCAGCTCAAATTTGGAACGCACCTAAAAATGTCCCACTGTTTGTCGGTCCACCTTCAAAATATCGCTCACAAAATTTGCAAAAGAATTTGCAAGTGATATAAACTTTTCCAAGGACATGTCCACACGCTTATGCGACAAAAAAATTTTATTTTAATAATCGAAAAAATTAGCCTCGCCCTCTCATACCATAATTTTTTTACTCTTTTTTAAGGCAACGATGACGGGTACAACAGATTCGGACACGACCGGTTATAATTTTCTTACTTGTTGAAAATTGATTACAATTTTCTATGTGCTAAATGTGGGCATTACTGACTGTCAACACTAAGCCTTACATACGCATACTTCTGCCGCTGTTGTGTTTAGAGAGGTGTACGAGTGGGTTTTTTGTTTTTTTTTGTTTTTTTTTTTTTTGTTTCTGTTTTTGTTTTCGTGCACAGATAAAACTAATATTGTTTTTTGTGTGTGTTTGTTACCCTCTTTTCGGTCCTTACTCAACTACTCTTGTATGCATATATATGTCAAAACGTTACGTCTTTGTTATTACCACGAGCGTCCCAGTTTATGTATAACGTCATGTATTAGTTATTGTTGTTGTTGTCATTTTCTTGTTAGTATTTTGGAATTTATTTTCATTATTTACAATAAAAAAAAAAATTTTTTTTCCATAATTTTTTTTTTTTGTGACTCAGTGTTACTATAATGTCGTGTCGTGTTTTACTTATATGGAATTTTCTTTTCATTTATCATTTTTCGTTTTTCAGTCGGTTCTTTTGTTTTAATAATTCATTCATGGAATTTGTGTTACCGCAAAATTCTTTCATTTATTTATTTAACTCCGTCATGTTTTCATTCTCACACTCAGACAATCAATTTAGAAAAAGGAGGAGAGGAGAATGTCTACATAACAAAAATATTTTGCATAGTTTCAGTTTTGTGTTTGAAGGTAAAGAGAACAACTCTTCTTTTCAATTTCTTCTTCTATTTTTTCTACACTTACATCGAATGAATATTAAACAATTAAAAGAAGTTAAGTAAAAGATATTCGCCTTAAGTCGACTCTTGAACCCTTGTCATCTCAAGCAATTCATATAAACGCCACGAAGATTTTTCATTAAATGCCTGCATTTCATTGGATTGATGGAAACTATTCTTCAATGCATTTATCCCTATCCCTTGTAAGCAATTAACAACAATTTTAAGTATAGCTCAAAGGGCATAACAGAATCACGTTTGTTTTCAAACTTGATCTGAGCGAGTAGGACATCTTTAGATTTCTTTATCAATTTTTGTGATTGTGAGACTGAAGTATGCGTTTGGCGATGACTAGGGCTAAAGCGATTCTCAACGTGATCAAGAAAACATATATATAACTTTCATAATCGCATATGCATTTTTTTTTTTTTTGGATGTTACAAACAGAATGACGAACTTTTTTACTTCTACATATCTGTTGGCGGCTGTTGGCATAATAAATTAGAAACATGTGCTTATTGCGAAAAATTTCACGCCTTAGAAAATGAAGTTTCTCTTGCAGAAACTTGAAAAAGTTAAATGAATAAATTAAATCATTTTGACATTTTGGAAAGAATTTGGAAATTTTCCTTAAGTTATGTGCAATAATTTACAAAAACTATGGTAGTTAACTTTCTAGCTATAGTTTGCTCTATAAAACTTTGCTATAGCAAAACTTACTTATGTTATTAATCACTGGTAACATAAAAATGTCGATCAGGCCCGGCTTAAAGACTCAATGCAAAATCTGCCAACTAAACTATTAAACCTTTCTCCTAACGCGCTTAATAGTTGTACAAGGTAGACGGTTAACAAAGTCTACAAGTTTTAGGTTAGCATCCTGCCAACTACATCGTAAGTTCTATTCGTTCTTAAGTTGACCTCGCGACGGTACAAAAACTGGATACGAGTTGCAATACGAACGTACTTCTATATATTTGTAATACTGAAAGTGAAATTGCAAAATATCCGTTGGCCTACGTCGCACGAATAGGTTAGATTGGTACATAAAAATTTTCCTTTAACTTGTCATAGCGCGTCATAAGTGAAATTAGATAATATTTTTAACGATTGCCGATGATATTCAAATGACTGAAGCTGTGCAGAAAATCTAACTCGGACAACCTCCCAATCGCAGTATCCATTTATGCGTCTGTGAATACATCGTCGAAGATGGACGAATAAATCTCATACGGCTGGAAAGGCCTAGAAATAGCTGATTAGTTGTTGTGCAAGTTATGTTTATTCTTTATGTTATGTTGTAGTTATCAAAATTAGGTGGAAATTGCCTTGAGATTTACCGAAACTTCACAAACCACTTCCGTTAAGGATTTATGTAACCCCAAGAAGAACTAAAGCTAGATTCGCCTTTTATTAAATCAATCGATTCAAAGTCATCGCCCCTCTGTATGTCTGTCCATGTAGATATGTAATCAAGCTCCAGGTCGCTACATATGAGATATTTCGATAAAATTTGATACACTTACACGTGCTTTAACCCAAGGACGAACGCTATTGGAAATGGTTTGGATCAGTCTATCCGCCACGCCTCATACGGAGCCCTATTTTGAAACGCCATTATATGGAAAAGAATATCTCCAAAGAATATATCAAAATATCTCGACAAAATTGTCTGGTAATAAATCGTATTCTTTGGACCGCCTGGGGTGGATTTTGAACCTCCTCTCAGCTAACAAAAACTGAAGTTCTTATGACATAAAAGGTGTAATTTTCGATGCCTCATGATGAAAATGCGATCATAATGGTAACTTGAGATAAAAGAAAACTTAACGGTACTAAATTTGGACGATCTTGGGCTATTTTTTGTATCCTATCCTATGTAAGGATTTAGGCAAAAGTTGACGGTAGAAAAGTTTAGATTTTAATATTTTATCATGAAAATTGATACATAATAGTTCTTTGCACACAATCATTCTTACGTAAGTTCTCATATAAAAATAAGGCATAAATTTTGTGTTCTATGGCAAAAGTAAAAATTGTGTTAGACAATGTGTATGTGGGTGTGTGTAGGGTACATAATAGTCGGCTTAGCCCGGCCATAATGTTTTCACCTGTCTTCTTTTTTTTTTTTTCTTCAATTCATTAATCAATATTAATTACTTTACATTTTCTTTAGCACAATAAATAAAAAGATAACTAATTAATAATTAAAAGTGAATTGAATAATTGTTTTTAGTCGTAGATACTATTACTACTATGAAAATATGTTGTAATATATGAAGTAGGAACTTACCTTAGCGCAAGTCGACTTCCGCAGACACAAACATCTTTGCTGATGGACGTGGAGTTAGGATGAAGCATGATTTTAATTGAAGCAATTGCGGAAATGTCTTTACGATTTTCAGTCACAACTTTGGTTTATCACTATTGTAATCATATTATTACTAAAATAATTTAATTATATCCTATTACGTTATTTGCTTTTTTATACGTTCGAAACATTTAAATTTTCTTATAAAAATTTGATTTTAAAAATAAATAAAATAGATTTGTATGTAAAACACTGTTCGGTGGATTGAAGTAAATAATAAACTTTTGTTGAATTTTCTTGCATCATATTAAGTCGGCGTTTAGTCGCCCGATATTTTTTTTTTTTCGCGTTAATTATAATTAACTTAAATACTTTTTATTGAAAATTTTCTATTAAATTTTTATTATTTACATGACCGTGGCATCTACCTATGCATTATAATCAAGTTTCGTCTAAGTCATAAGTTGGCGGATATCAGCGGAAGCGGTGGAATACCTGGCTGGTGTCAATAATATAATTTTATCGATTTTGGCATAAACTTTTATTGGTATTGCTTGAAAACTTGTTGCTGTTTGTTGAAAATTATAAAAAAAAAAAAAAAAAAGTTTCAATTCTTCAATAACTTATCGCATTTGCTTGTTTAAAATAACGCGATTTCATTATCATTCAGTATCATAGGTAAATTGGTATCTGAAGGACAGCAAACCTTTCGGGGGGAAATAATAAGCCCTAGGAAAAGTGCATCTGCACAGAATAATGTGACATAAAACATAAAAGAAGATTAAATTTTCAATATGACAAAATAAGTGAAAATGAAGAGCAAATGCTATGAAGAAGACTCGAGATAAAGTTACCTAAATTTGAATTTCATATAAGCTAATCGCACTTTTCTTTCATCATTACAACGGCGGATCGCGAGTTATGATACGTGTGCTTGCTGCTAAAATCATAGATTTGTTTACATTACTTAATTGATGCAAGCACACACAACTTTTAAATTATTTAATTGCCACGAAAATTTCGTATGAGTTAAGCTATGAAGATGATTTGCACGAAAGTGAATTGCTTTTGATTTTTCGTTTCAATGCCTATTAATCACTGTTAACCGTAGGAGTATGTATTGCATTTTATTTTTTGTTATTTTTTTTTTGTTTTTATTTGCATTTTTTTATTTGTTTATCATTGGCGTATGGTGTCATTGAAAAGTTTTTTTCTTCGTCTTTGAAGGTGATTGATTAGTCATCATAATAAGTTGCTTGCACTAATGTGGCTTGGGATTGCATCGCAATAATATTTAAAACGATTGCTTTGATAGAATTGCGAAAAGTCTAAAATAATACAAAAAATAAAATAAAAAATAAAAACAAATATGTTAAAAATTTTTCTACAACATTAATAGACGAATTTGCTGAAAACTTAATAAAACAGAGAATGCGATTTTTTTTCCAATAAAAGAAAATTTTAAGTTCCAAAAGCTTATTTCATTCCATCAGCCAGTCAGTCACTTGTCATTATATAAAAAAAAAAAAAATTGAAAACGTTAGCTTCATTTTTGCAAAGACGATGACACAGATGGTTAGATGGACAGACGGACAGACAAACATGCTTAAATGGATTTAGAATTCGATACTAATCAAAAATATGTACACTTTCCAGGGTCTCTAAAGCTTCCCTCTGAGCATTGCAAACGATTTCCTGATCCTTCGATGATCGGTATAATGATCTGTTTTGCTTACGCAATAATCTCTTTGAAGATCCCCTAAAGGGAATGTAATTTTCTTCTTCTTCCATATATATATATATTTATTTTTTTTTTTTTTTTTTTCTAGACATTTAATAGCATTCCTTTCATTTATGTGCTTTGCCAGCAGACAATTATTTGCAATTCTTTACAATTACTATTAAAAGTAAAATTTAAATTGAAAAAAAAAAAAAAATAAATAAATAAATAATAATAATAAAAAGCAGAAAAGTAAAAGCAAAATAAAAAACTTTTTACTGACCGTTAAATATCAAAGAGAAATGTTTAGTAATTTAAAGTAAAACTTTCACAATGAAAAAGAGTGGAATGAATCTGTTAAGTATGATATCGTAAACAAAATATGTAAATACATATGCAGTCTATCTAATAAAATTTACCTGTGTGGACAGACTTAAAACTTTTTTTAACACACATTACGATGTTTGTTGTTGTCGCGACTTGTCTATCCATCTATTTTAAAACAGTTCAATTAACCGGTTTAACCAAATTGTTTATTTCTTTCTACCTATTTATGTCATAAGCAAGTGTTCAGAAAAAATCAGTTCATTCAGTCGCAATGCTTTTTACTAGTTTATGGTTATTTATTGCTGGTTAAAGGCACATATACACCTGCACTGTGTGTAAAACTTTAAAAAAAAAAAAACAACAACTTATAAATCAGATAAATATTAGAATGAAGTTATTGGTTGGTTTTGGCCGAATCATTTGATAGCCGGCAAATCGCTTACTTGAATTTATTAGAGAGATATTGTCAAGTTGAAGTGATTTGAATGAATGAACAAAACTTGTAAGGTGTTGATGCTTTCGCTACGCTATCGGTGTAAGATAATAAGTTTGGCTGAAGAGTTGTAAATATCCGTAACACCATCAACATAACAATGTTTTAGGCAAACAATGCCTAAAACATAACCCAGCATTGTACAGCTCACGTACAGATTAGCAAGATATAAATTTAGACAACTGTAAACTAACTGCTACGTATATCGAAGGAGACAATTGAAGGTCATTTCCTAGTACTAGCGCTAGTGATAAAGTTAATGAGTAAAGTCCTACTAAAGTTGATATTTGCTATCGAAAGCATTTTAAATTTTTCCTATTCTTCAGTGTCATTGAGCACATGTACAACATGTCCTTATGGCGCTTTGATAATTTCCAATGTACACTTTCATGCATTACGGACACTCAACGAGCTTAATAAATTTCCTTCGAAAAACTTGTTTGCCACTATAAGTTATTTATGCGGTATTTCGGATCAGACACAATCGTGTAGAAATCGTTAATAAATTTATATCGAAAACGGAAATGGGTTTTAAAAATATATGATGTCAAGAAAAAATGGAAAAAATCCATTATCCAAATGGTAATATATTGGGTAACATGTGCAAAAGACTTTGCAGTTTTCTCCGCAGAATGGTGTTAATGGCTTTATATCGCGGGCAACACTCGCCTGATAGTCTCATCGAATGAACATCTGTTTAAAAGGTGACATTTGAGCTTACATTTGTTCTCCCAAGAATTTCGTAACTTTTTGCTCGTGGGAAAAGTTCAATTGGTTTGCAAATGAGTGAAGTATCGGAAGCTATGAAAAAGGAAAAAAAGAAAAAGTGCAAGGTAAGAATGCTGAAGTGGTTTGCTTAGAGATACACCTCGTTCTGGCCGAAAAGGCGATTAAAGTTTTGCAACTGCTTAAGTTAAACAGACAGGCAGGATTAGCGGGGGCACTAAGCATCAACTACGTAAGAGTTTGGAATCATTTGAAAAGAGCAGGCCACCAAAGCCAGCTCGAAGACGTGGTAAGAAACGCAAAGCCTTTTTATATGACCCAATATATAATAATAAAAATGGTAAACATAGTCAATTACAAACAATTAATAAACACATATAAGTAAGTGACTAGTGTGCCCATACTAAACGGGTAAGTGCGGTGATTCAATCTTAGAGAGAATAAAAGATAATACGAACCTGGAAAAATTTTAAATAAATTCAAATTACCGAACATAATCGTGAGGGTACTTGTAACTTTAACTGCGTCTTTCTTGAAACACAACTTCCCAAAACGGCCGGCAACGCGACCACATTCTACTATCATCCTTTCCATCCTTTCCGGCGTTTGTACAATAACCTTATACCAAATCGTCTCAGCTAATTTGTTCAAGAAAGCGCAATTTGACGTAGGACATAGGTTTGGTACAAATTTCATTAGCATCTTCTAATGCAGTAGTGCAGTGTTTGTATATTTTTAATTATTGAAAAAATGAAGAGGAAGAAAGAAAGAATATGAAGAACATTTGACATTTGAAATCTAAATAAGATTTAAAAGAAAACTGTGGTAGTAGGGTATATATTGTTAGTCCTCTATTGAGATCAAAAACGGTTTAGTTGTTTGTTGTTTGATTTAGTTTTTGTGTAACAATTTTTACCTAAACGAAAAACAAGAATTATGCTTTCAAATCGTTATTGCAAAACCCGCCAAAGGCAAGAACCAGTTCATTCACTTAAAAAATATCAAATTCTCTTACAAAATCACTTCATATTTATCAGCGACTACTTTTTTATGAATATCTCGCCTTTTTTTTTTTTTATATGAAAATGTTTTCTTAAGAGGTTTTCAGCCGCGTAAAAATATATGATCGATCAAAACAAGAGAGTGCAAGTCGCTTAAAAAGATGAATAATTTTCGATATTTAACTTGAAGTTAAAGGGGTCTTTTTACGTTGCTTATGATGATTTTATTGACTCCCTTTAAGTGAGAGTAAATTGCCGGGGAAGGTACATTCCTGGAAGGAAAGTAACTCGAGAACCAGTTCGACTATGATATGCTAGGCTATACTTGCGCCTAAAAATTGGAAGGTCATGCATAGGAAAATAGATATCACATCAGGCGAAAGCTCAGAGATTACATTGTTGCCACATCTATCTATGTAGTCCGGCATGACCTCATTCTCAGCAATTTTTCGCAACATGTTAGGCTTGGTTTTATAGCATCGAAGTCTTTAGCAATTCGTGATAATCGTTACTATCCGCCTTAGACAATATTTGAAAAATTGCAATCAGGTCATTATCCTTTCCCTTATCCCTTACAGCTGCATATACTCTATGTATGATCGTTTAATATGTTTATTTTTACTCTCCAATGAAATGAAAAACGAAACCATCTTTATTCACTTTCACCAACATTTTATTGCGCACCGTAACGATTGCCGGCTGAAGTCCATGAATTCTCACTCATAAAGGATAGGATATATTTATAAGTGGTAGAATCTTTTTTTTTTTTTTTTTTTTTTTTTGTGTTGCCATTTTTGGTTTTGTTTTTGTACCTTTTTTTTTAAATTTTTCCGCTTAGGCATCCAAGTGGAATGCTGTTAAACCGCTTTGCACACCTAAACTCATCCGCCTATTATTTACAAATAATGATCGCACAATGCAATTTTCTTACTGTGTTATTAAGTACATAATGTTTTCCTTGCCAACTTAGGCCAACGTAAGCTTATTACTATTGCACTTGACTTAAGCGACAGCGAGCAGCGAGCAGCAACAACAAGTGTGCCACATAATTTTGGCATCTTTTTTTTTTTTTTTTTTGCTTTTCTTCTTTCTCTGTCATCTTTTATAAAGTAAAAGTAGGTAATACTTATTTAATTTTATCGTAGTTTCTTGTAATGTCCCCCTTTTTCCCACCTTTTTCTTCATAAAACATTTTATTATTATTGCAGTGCACTTTTTCTTTTGCGAATGCATGAATGACCGCCAGAAAGTTGTAAAGATGCGTTCATTTTTTGGTTATAAAATGAAGATGGAGAAGATTAACGATATATATAAAAAAAAATAATAATAATAAATAAATAAATAAATAAATAAATTATCTACAGATAGATTGACACAATTAAAACTTTTATTATTCCTTTTACTATGTGATTTTGTGAAAGAACTTAGAATATAATAACAACAATAAGGTCGAAGAATGTAATCACTTTTCTAAATAATCTTTCACTAAAATTTCTAATAGTGACTTTCATTCGCATCCATTTATAAGCTAACGTTCGCTCATCTCTTTATAATGGATTGTAATCGAGGAAAAAATAAGTTAAAAATATGATACAATTTTCCTTTGTATCTTTACTTTGAACTTTCACCGTGTAACCATTAAACAATAAAATTCCACACACTTTCCATTTTACGATGATTGCATAGAGAAGAACGATTAACTTATCTTACCTAATTTTTGATAACACAGTTCGAGATAAATGTTAATAATAACGATCGATTATCTATAATGTGTTTAAATGCGATTAATATCGCAGGTTGATAAAGATCACAGAAAACGAGAAGCGAGAAAATCGCAAATTATTTGGAGAAGAAGACGAAACGCGAGTTATTTGAAGGGAAAATTCGAAGCGATTATTAAGATCAAAAACTGAATTAAAATTCACTTAAAATGATGTATTATTACTGGGGTGTGAATAGTGCAGCGCTTTGCCATAAAACAGACTAGAATTTTGCTCAATTAGAGAGAGAAAAGAAAACTTGCTACGCTTGGCTATGAGGTACCGTGTATTTTAAAGAAAAGGAAAAAGTAAGTGATAAATAGTCGTCAGACGACGGCTCCTAGACGGGGGCGAAAGGCATCTTTGGAATATCAATAAATGGCTTCATGTCAACAAGATGTATTTCATCAGTGCCCTATTACTGAGTTGCGCCTATCTATAAAGTATTGACCTAGACCTAGGTAAGTGTTATTTCTTTATTGACTAAGCATCCACTGTAGGGAACACTTAAGAGACACGGACGAAAGGCCCTTTCGAAGAGAAAGCAAATAACTTCACATCAACAAGATGTATTTGAACAATTGCGCATATCCGTAAAGTATTGACTTAGACCCCGGTAAGTGCTATTTCTTTACCGACTAAGCACCCACTATAGGGGACACTCAAGGAAATCGAGACCGGAACGAAAGGCATCTTCGGAAAATAAGTAAATAGCTTTACACCAACAAGATGTATTTGAACAGTGCCCTGTTACTGAGTTGCGCCTATCTATAAAGTATTGACCCAGGCCCCAGTAAGTGTTATTTCTTCACTGACTAAGCATTTACTATAGGGAACACTTAAGAGACAGGGATGAAAGGCACTTTCGGAGAGAAAGCAAATAACTTCACACAAACATGATGTGTTTGAGTTGCGCACAGAGTTTTCGATTCTTCTAAAACGTTTCGCCCATAGTCATAGCATTTTGAGTTTAATTTAAGACTCTCCCTTCCCTTCCCTTCCCGATCAAGTACCATTAAGAATGAAATCTCGGCAAAATAAACTTTGATGAGTAGGCGAGAATACCAGACGAATGCGATGAGTACGTGTAATTTTTTGATAAGACAAATACAGTTCATAGATGGCATAGGTAAATGTGCCACGAACAGGATTACCTTTGTCTTAGGAACTACTTCTTCTTATAATAACGGTAATGTAAAGATTTTAATTCATATTTAAACTCTACCAATCAATGAAAACTATCAATTTTTTCATGCTATTAAAACCCTAAACATTATACTGACCATTCATTATATGCGGTCTATTTGTTGTACGAACTGCAATTAACGAACATTTTGATTTCACTAAAGTATTAGTCAATGTGATTGTGAAAAATGCAACTAAGAAAATAACCATATATTAGAGTCATTAGAATAACTGTGTTACGCCTATACTTTCAATGCTTGAATGCAGGCAAATATCAATGACTATCAAAAAGACAATGCAAACAATAACGACATCGTATAAGGAAATGCTTTGCAGAAATTGTTTGAAAAAAAAATAAATAAATAAATAAAGAAAAAAACGTAACAAGCGTAACTATTAAATGAATCACAAGTGTAACTGAAAAGAAAAGAAATGCAAAAAAACCAATAACCAGTAGTTATCTATATTCATCACTGTGGTTGAACAGGGCTTGGGAAAAAAAAATAAATAAATAAATAAATAAATCAATCAATAAATAAATAAACAATCAATGATTTGTAAAGTAAATCTATATAAAATAACGAAAAATAACATTTTCATTAATTATTGTATTTTAAATTATATACACTTGATACTTCCTCTTCTTGCAGATATAGAGTTGCAATCAAAAAAAGAAAAAGATCATCCACTTTTTTAATTAAACAAAATATGTATCTTTAAATATATATGTATATATATATATATGTATACATATAATTTTTGTTTAATTAAAAAAGTTTTTTTTTTTTTAAATATATATATTTTTCTTGAAATATATATACATTTTTTTTTTGTTTAAGAAACAAAGATGTAATGTAATCTTATACTTTTGGCTGGACTGGCTAATGATACAATATACCATTGTATAAATATTTCTTCTTGTTTTTTTTTTTTTTGGTGTTGTTGTTGATCTCTTATGAAGTAACTGAATGTCTAGTTGCCGTAGTTTGAATGCTTTTTTAATAGATAGAGTTTTTTGTTAATATCATTTTCATGATGGCTAAATGCGGCTTTTGCGGTTAGGTGATGCTTTATCAAAAAAAAAACAACAACAACAACAAGAAGCAAGAAGAGCAAGGCTATTAATCAAACTATAATTAACAGTGTTTTCGATGCCAACTTGCGTAGGTATTACTTGATCTTGAAAGATTTTGTTTTAAAAGTCAATAAACCGCATTCATCAGATTAATTCTAAATAACAACATGTTGACACAATTACAATCAATGTTAGCCTTATCGGTAAACTATAAATTGTTAATTTTGTGCAATTACTTTAAATGAAATTCAACATGATTTGTTGGGTTAATTAATGCTACACAACTATTTGCAATATAATGTAAAAATAAGTAGTAAGCATCTTTCACTCAGCTAACAGTTTTTTAATTCAACTTTTAATCCATAAGAATATGCATTAGTGAATTTATAAGAATTTGATCATTCTATAGAACATGTTATCCACCACAGAACTATTTTTACATTTTGCATCGCATGCGATAATCTTATATGAAATTTGTGCGGATGTATGTGTCTCTAAGAACATGATCACACAGGTACACGCTTGCTTATATCAATCAATTCAAAATGAGTTTTGGGATTGGCATTAGCCGACAGGTCCGCCTGTCTAACTGTTGTTTATGTGCCTGTCACCAACAAATGGATGGCAATTTTCACCACATTTTGATGAAATTTCACCATTGATATATTATTTCTAAAGTCGAAATTGATTACATTTTAGCATTTTTAGAATGCTTCCCCAAATGTCCCCATGTTATGGAAAGCAAGTTATACGAAAACAGCTAACAAAACTATATTTGGTCGTGAACGAATCTTTTATACCCATCAATATGATTCTAAAAAAAAAGGAAAAGGAGGAAGAGAAGATTGAGCGCGATTGATTCTTTCTATTTTGAGAATAAAAGTGGAAATTTGTGTATGTATTTGTTGTACTGTATAAGTAAGAAGCATTAAACGTGAAAAGCAAAGCTGTTCAAAGGCGTCTTTAAAAAGTTTGTGTCATTTTCGCAAGTTTGCAATCGATGTCTTCACATTTGGGAACAGGGGAATGTTTAACTCGGATGCAGATACAATTGCGCAAACGGACAGATGGACCGATGAAAGGGCGAACATGCTTAGGAGCATTCCGTATTTCAATTATCTACTAAGAATTTATGTACTTTTTGGGGAGCTTTCACTATAAAAATATAAAAAAAAAATATGACAGCACTTTATACAAATGAATAGGCGTGGCAAATCTTTCTCATTTTTTAAAGGCGCTACAACACCGCCAATAGAATATACGTCCAAGTTTTTCTAGATTTGTTTGCTGGACTATATGAGTAATGAGTATTGGAAATGGTTCGGATCAGTCTACTTTTTCAACCACTCTCCATACCCTAATACGCTATTCTAAAAACTCGTTATATGGAAGAAAAAATTCCAATTTTTAACAATTTCTTGGCAAAACTGGCGATCAGTGTTTCGACAGTCTAAATTGTTATGAAAACTTTGAACAGGCTCGGGCAATTTCTTAACCATGAAAGGTATAATTTTCAACGCCTTATGATGAAAATTATTTCATAATAGCAATGTACCAAAAAAGAAAAAACTCAACTGTACCAAAATTGAAACATCTCTGCCTATTTTTTGGATCCTACCCTAATAACGACTTTCACGACAATCGGTTCCTTGGAGAGGAGAAAAGTCGAAGTTCTAATATATGGTGATGAAAATTGACCCATTATAGTAATTTCACACAAAAATAAAGTCTATAAAATTTGGAACACCTACGTATATTTTTTGATCCTACCCAACGCAAGAATTAAACTTGTACTACATTAGGTTGCGTTTTGGGCCCACTTCCCCATAAATACGCACATGAACAATACGGCTTTATCTAGGAACATGATATAAATTAGACAACGTGATATAAGGTATTAAATGATCGGCCTAATCCGACTATAAAGTTCTCACTTGTTCAGCATATAAATAGAGAAACGGAATTAATATACCTCCGGGTGATGAACATAAAAATTACTTTTGTTGACCTACTGACTACTCTCATGTAAATACATTAAATTGTTCATAAATGCATGCATATATATATATATATATGTACATATTGATATATATAAAATAATAAAAATGAATGAATACATCTATTAAAATAATAGCACTTTTACTATTATAATTTCACTTCTCACAAGACATTATTATTAAAAAAAAAAAAAAAGTAGTGTATAAGTTAATGCTTCTTCAAGTATTTTAAATAAAACTAGGAGAAAAATTTGTAATCGACCATAAACAATAAATTATTGCATGAAATTCACATCTTTTTTTTTTTTTTATATATGTTTATATATATATATATATATATATGTTTTATATTTAATAATTAACTCTCTTAAAGAAGACAGAAGCAATATAATATATATTCATGCACATGCATATGCACACATGAATATAAACGTATGTAATGATGAAAATAATTATAAAAAAAATGTAAACAAATTATAGACAAAGCAAGCAATTCATTCATAGGCAAGTGAAACGTAAAATGAAAATTAAATAAATAAACTGAAATAAACTTAAAAAATAAAAGAAAAGTTAGTTTAGAAGAAGAAAATGAAAATTTCATATTTTCATAAAATGAAAGAAAAAGTTTTTTTTTTGTTTTTCAAATTAGATAATATAATAAACATGGAAAAAAGCAAATTGAAAAAATAAATTAAGTCAAGTCGTATCCATCTTGAACCGAATTTCAAATACCCAGCTCCACTAATAATTTGTAAGTTGACTTTTGTCGTATTAATTAACACTACCACTATTGAATACCGATCTGTATTGATCCTTTTTCTTACATCTTCAAAAGAAATCGGTTATAAAGGTATGTAAGGTTTCAAAATATTTTGGACCCGTTTGTCTATGGAAAAGGACGTCGAAATACCTCTTACTCTACTTACTTCCTACTTGATCTAGTTTTCGCGATGCCGAAGCTATATACCTATTGTCTTAGCGAAAGAGATAATTTCCATTCCCTACCTTTGTCGAGTTGCCACAATCGTTAAAATTAAAGTAAAAAGCTGAAATTTGCTGCAAGCCTTCCTTGATCGATTAAGAGTCCAATGTTAAGAAAATGTTTACGATCTGCCCGCGTACATTAAAATAAAGTAAAACAGAAAAATCTTGTGTAATTTTCGATTCTGTGAAGGGTGCGAACGGGTCGAGGAAAGACCTTAACCAAATATTTTAACAAAGGACTGTTAAATGACGCCTCGGAAGGATTTAAATCGAAATATATTTAAAATAAAACTTTTCCGGAATTTTTTTGCAAAAGTATTAGAAACAAAACATGTTTTTATGTTAATTAATTAAAATTTGTTATGAAATAATTTTTATACTAAGTCAAATAGGAGATTGAAAAAGCGAAAGTTTACTTAGCTACTTGGGGCCAATTTTCTCTAATATCAACAAACATGATGGCAATGTCCGGAAAATATTTTTTTTTGATACTGTCTGAAATCAATAACTAGTCTTGAATATAAAGTGACGGAAGGTACGGATAGAGTGGTGATGCACATCTAAGCATATTGCAAAAGCCCATTACGGAGGAACGGATGCCGTCACGCATTTCTCGAGTCCATATGCTTCTTGAGATCTATACCTTTCTTTGGATTGGTCACACATTATGTCACAGTACGTCTGTCTTCCACTTTGTCTATCAAAGGAACACGACATGGACGTAATTCTTTTTACGATAACTTGAAAAATGTTGGGACAAATTTTATTATTATTATTATTATTATTACTGTAAATTCTAGGACTAAAGTAATATGAGCGCTAACAAGTAAGACAATCGGTTCTCCTTTTAAACAAACAAAGATGAGGTCGTTAGTCTAAAGTCATTTTAATGCATTTAAAATATTCACTTGACGTAAACCGATGAATATAAAATTTTTGTGCAAAAATTTTTATTAATGACTTAATGCACAATAAAGTAAATAAAAGTCGAAATTATAAAAACTGCAATTAAAGGAGTTAATTGTAACAAACTTATCTCATTTGTTATCACTTTTTGCACTAAAATAATAAAACAACAATTTCGAGCAGATTTCATGTACATATGTGCAGTCATACTATACATTCAATGACTAACAAACTAAGCCAGCCACGAAATGTACGCAATTGTAAACATTAATAACGCTGAAGATGATGTTGATAACGCCGCACTCCAAGTATGTAAAACGGAAGCAAACACATTGCTCGTTACACTGCGGTTATTTTGAAAAAAAAAAAAACTAAGACAAAATTTTCCATCCGATCCTAGTTAAATATTCAAGAATTCATATTACGGTGAAGTAGTTTAAAATCTTCTTAAATATTCAGATATCTCTTGAGTTACGCGAAAATAAGCCCTTCTTTAAGATAAGTACTTTTAGGTGCTATCGAAATTAAATTTAAGCCAAAGAAATTTGAAAGAAATCAATTTCTTTTTCAAACTAAGCTCCCACTTAAGGCTATGAGCTTCGATAATACTGGTTAAAGATGCCTATACGCTCTTATCTGATCCGTCCGTTTACCCTATATTGTTAAAGCTTAGAGAGATGGAAAATCTTGCACTTTCCACTTCTTCATTTTTATGACACGAGCTCCGTTGTTGCACTCCTTGTCCTCCTTAAGCGATAAAACAAAGGGAGTGAAGTAACAGAATAAAAAAGTAAATATGACAAGTATGACCCTAAGGTATGCATGCGGCATCCGAAGGATTTCTTGTTTCCATAAAAAAAAAAAATTCGCTTAAAGTAATTCCTCTAAAAAGAATCACAGATGATATTAAAGGGAAGAAAACCTTTACCGATGTCGCCCACAGCGATATTTGCTTCTGAAGACTCTTTGTCGAAGGCTCCCGAAGAATATACTGTTGTGAAAATAGTCGATTTTCCAAGACAACAAAGTCCAAGATTAACAAAGATTAGCAGAACATGTGGCGGAAAGAGAGATTAAAACATAAATGTCGCGATGAACCTACTCGCTCATAAAAGGATATATGAGCGGAATATTTGTGGAAAGCCACAGTCAAGAGAGTTGAATTGCAATATTCGAACGGAACAAGACCAGAGGGAGAATTAAGGGGTAGTAGATATAAATTCCAGTAAATTCCAATTTGCAAATAGATCTCCTAAGAATTATAAAAAAAACCTATACCATCCTAAAAATCACTATTAAGCGGTACGAACTTAATTTCAAACGGAATTGACTAAAAGGATAAAATCGCGAAAGACAGGTTTACGTAACAATACGAATCCTCTAATTCGTATCCTGAATGTATGTACATAGACGTGCTTTATAAAGATCTGCTTCATGTCAACGTCTACTACTGTAGGCATGTGTGCGTAGATTAACAAAATATCCATGCAAGTGCTGCTGTGCTAGAGCTATGTGCCTGTATGTCATTATACTTGAATTCTAGCAATTTTTGCATGAATTCTAAATATTATCTGCTTTCTTCAATTTCTTCGAGTAAGAAAAGTAAAAATAAATTGTTCGATTCCCTCAATTACTTGGAATAATAGCGACAACTTTACACTAACTACTCTATTGGGACCAACATTAGTTATTCCGGAATGTAAACACTGATTACCAACTGCTGATTACCAGCAACCAGTAGGTAACTGGTGGTATATATTAACCGTTACACATAAATATGAACTAGGTATTAAAAGGACTTAATAAGCATTTAGTTCGAATTAGTGCTAATTACCTCCTGCTATTAAGTACTGAGTGAGTGCAGCTATAGATTTTTAAATAGCATTAATTTCTGAATAGAAATAAATCCATGTTAATTATTATTACATTGGATACCTACAAGTACTAATCGTGAATTCGCCGACTAAACAGCGGGTCTCACCTATCCACCTACTAGCATCTAAATCGCAGTAAGCGCTGCACCAAGGACTTAACTCCAAGTAACTATCAATATCTCCTGCTAAACTACGATTAGTATTTGTAGTACGAAGGAGGCACACCTACAAATGATGGTAGCACTTAAGTGTAAGTAAGCATCAGCTGTTAAATAGCATTAAATTTTAGGTAGTAAATAGCAAAAAGTGCTATCTGTTATACAATATAATAATATATGTAAAACTCCGGCTTCAGCTAAAAACCAGTAAGAAAGAGTATAAGAAATTTCCGACAAATAAATAATAAAATAAAAACGTCCGCGCATTAAACAGACATATACGTTACTTCTAACTATTAACCCTTCTTAATGATAGCCGATAGGTCTGAATAGAGAAAAGGCGTTTAATTACCGTTAGATAGGAGCAAATATTTCTTTGAAAGAAAATGAATAAAAACTGTTACCTAGTGGAGTCAAACTATTCTATTCATGCAAAGAAGTCAAGTTGTCATATATATATATATAGATATAGATATAGATAAATATATCTTTAAGACTAATTCTCCAAGTGTATTCGCAAAATTCATTATTCATTAATTTTAATTGTTCAACTAACGTTGTTTGTTAACAGCACTTGCAATATGTAAAAACAATTGTTAATCACTGTTCGCCTTGAAATGAAAATTCTTTTAAATATGCGTGAATTTTTTATTATAACGTGTAAGGGAAGGAAATTGCCTCATACAAGCAATTTGGATCACAGGCCTTGGGATCGATGACAGCTACATATATGAAGTTAATTTTAAAAAGGAAATTTTGTAAGCAACAACAAGCAACAAGCTTGCCACACAACCAACAATCGAAAACAATCGCGAAAACGGTTAAACGGTTCAATTTCCATATATACATTAATAAACTCATTAAACGCTTACTCATTTACGCTTACATTCGATATGTTAAGAAACATTTGCTTTTGCTTGCTTTTTGATTTGCATTTTCTAATTTTCCAATTAAATTAGAATTAAATTTAAACTTTTACTCCTCTACCCCTCCTTGATTGTTTATTCAAGTCAAATATCATAAATTAGAGTAAAACATTTGAAATAAATTCATTATCATTATTGCGATTATTATTATTATTTATTCTTTTAGTTTTCAACATAATTTATGAAATTATAACGGTTTCTCCGCTTGCAATTTAAGAACGCTGCAAAATTAGCATGTGTTCGCTGCTGCTTCTTCTTCTTCTTCCTCTTTTTTTTTTAATTCGCTAAACTTTAAATAATCTTGACCTAGTTATTGTCAATCTTTGTTAACAGCGTATGCATACAGGTATGTCTGCAGCCAGACTTATATAGAAATTATATACATATGTAAATATATATATATATATATATATGCCAGTTCCCATTTTATTCTAGTTTTAGTTTTGATTTCTGTTTCTTTTTTTGTTCTTCGTCGTATTTGCAATCACAACAGAATAAGTAGCAAACTATGTTTATCACTTTACTCGTGACATTCGGATCTTGTCCTCTGGAAGTTATGTTACATCAACATGAAATTCTAAATTAGTTTAATAAATTTTACGTTAAGTTAGGTTAAGGTTTAAGTTAGAGGACAAAAGTTTAAGATAATCAAATGCACGCCCACAAAAGTCCCTTAGCTGAGACGCACATGTGGAAGACAAAACAAAATCATCTACCTTCACACCCATGCATATATATATATATATATATATGTATATTAATTTTAAGAGATCAATAGTTAAATATTTCCACTGTTCTTCCTTTTCTGACCCCATCCTCCCCTTCGTTATCCCTGTTATGCATGGGCTATCCAATACTTTTAAAGAAAAAAAAAAAAGCTTACAATATCTTGCAGATCTGAGATAAATATTCTTCAAAGTTAGAATTTTGCTCTTGATATCGTTGTGCTAGGAAACAAGTTTCTATATATTTCTCTAAATTAATTGGTATCCAATATTCGTCGTAAGCCGATTAATGCTCTTTTGCTTTTCTTTTCCTATTATGAAAAAACGGTAAAAATAGATGAACCATCATGTCGCTTAAAAACTAATTTCAAATATAGGTTGACTCTTACTGTGCTGTAATGATGACATGGAAACGCATTTAAAATAGTTTTTCAATTTTCATATTCACTATCAAAGGTCGCCATGAATTATAGAATTAATATAAGGCATAATGAAAATTAAAGACATGCTTAATGCATCTTTAGAAGCAACCTAGAATTCTAGATCAATTCATTCAATTCAATTTTGATAACGTTTTCCTACACAAAAAAAATTAGGAGTTTGTTGACACGAATGTATGGGAAAATTTAAATTTTATCTTCTAGTTTTATGACTATGACATATACGAGTAGTTAGCATGTCCCGCTTGAAATTCCGACTTGATTTAGCCATGTCTGTTCGTCTGTGTGTCTGTGTGTGTTCTCGGTTTTAAAAGAACTGCTTAAAGAAAAATCCTTTTTTTAAGCCGTTACAGTAATTCGGGAAACCGCTTAAGTAGTTCTGTGCCGTTTCCACAAGCAATTGGAGCTAGCCACATGTGGCCATAGTAATGGATAACACAAGTCACAATCGATGCAAAATTACTCAGACTTGATGTCATAGTAAAAGTTGGTCCGTTGTTTGGGTTTTTTTTTTGACTTTCACCAAGTGAAATCATCTTAAGTACTCTATCCCTCTATCCCTCTTCGTCAATTTGCAGGAATGTACAACTAAGTCGCGACCAATAACTTAAGTGGAGAACACTACAACATAGACCAGGCCGAATATTAGCACCCATCATTCTTGGCGCGCCTTTTTGGAGGTTAAATCGAGCGTTCTACATAATGCATTGCCATTGCATGAGATCATTGATGGGTGACGCTAAAGACCAAATCTGCTATAGTTGTTCCGTAAACATGTGAGAAGGCATAACCGGATCCCATTCGACAAAACCTTTGTCGTAAACCTTGACAGCAGTCAACTAGAATGGCGTAATACCTTGCCGCTTTTTTTCTCCTCTCTCTAATTACATTTTTCCTAATCCATTATTCGGGTAAGCTGATCTTCGATACTTATTGTTGTGTCCGTAACCTTGAAATAAGACGTGTCTTTTCTCTTCAGCTTATAATTCCATGCTATATTTTATTTCAACTCTTATTATGACTTTAACATCACAGGGGATCGTCAAACCACATATATAATTACAAGATGAGAAGTAATAATTCAATGTTTAAAAGGATGAGGATAACAAGTAATTCGCCCATTGATTGATAGGCTCAAAAAACCAAGGATCTGTTCGGCGGGGAATACGTGTTCTACTAGAAAGATTGCAAGAGCGCGGTGACCAACGATGAATAATACAATCCTTTGGAGACGTTTAATACTATACACTGTAGCCTTTAGGTCTATCTCTTTCCCATTCTATTTAACTAGAAAATTATTGGCATGATTTGAAAAGGAAAAATAAAAAAAAGGCATTGGATATTCGGACTGACACTATCAAATTTAATAGAAAATTTGCTATATTTTTTACATTTAGTTCATCTGACACGTAGAAAAGGTTCACTATTCTTATAGTTGATCGTGCATTAATGACGTGGAGCGTTAGGTATGCACGTAGCACCAACTTTTGTAAACATAATCAGAAATTCATCAATCAAAGGTTTATTATATATTTTGCAAGCCGCTGTAAACTTCCCAGCTATAGCTTATTAAAAAGACGATGAGTCTTTCGACAACGGATATCTATTGTAAGAAAATTTTTTTCGCCTCCGTTTCCTTTAAATTCAATAGAATTTTTTTTTTCATTCGATTAATTTTTATGATTACAATTACGATTTTTATAATTGTTATGTAACAAATTATTTATCTACAACTTGATAATATTATAATTACGATAACAACAACAATAACAACAAAACCCAAGAGCACAAATTACCCAATATTTACATAAATTGAAGATAATTCACATAAAGCCATTGTAAACAAAAAAAAAATAAATAAATAAAAAATAAATAAAAAAAAAAAAAAGACAAAACAGCAAAGCAAAAGATGTTCACACTGCTTGCGTTATACATTACACATGTACCTCCTTGTAGTAACGTTTTCGTCTTTCTTAAGGGCAGAGAGATAACCAAATCTTTTCTAAAATTGCTTTTGTCTTAAAAGACTTTGCGAAAAGTAAAATTTATGTTAATGCCATGCACGCTGCAATAAAATTTCAAAAATACAATGACCCATATATAAAAACTTGTCATAACTCGAAATTGAAAAACAATGGGATTTTCTAACAAATCCATATATGATTTGATTTCAATAGTTTTCTTGTGAAATTTATTATTATTAGCTGATCTTAATATTATTTAATTCGACTATTATTTATTAATAAACGATCTAGTTTCACGTCGAAAATTATAATGGGTAATGGGAAAAAATATTGACATTAGGTTAGAATTCTTCTTACAATTTTTAAGCTGAAATGATTTGGGAATTGACACTTACAAGGCTTTGATTAATATTCAAGATGACATCAGGTCACATTGTGACTTTATTAGAGGTGTGGAGTTTGTGAAAAAGAAGGGAATCAAGAAATGAATGCTACAATAAATTTGAAATTTTAACCAATCACTAAATTTCCTTCTTTCAATTTCTTTCTGATATTATCTAAATGAAAAGCATCCTTACCAACCATGATTACAACTTTCATTGAGCTTTCCTAGCATTTGCTGATCAAGTGAAGATATTTAAAATAAAATAAAAAAGAAAGAAATTACATTCGTCACATAGGTCGGCTTAAGCTAGTTTATACCGGGGCATGGAACTAAGGAGAAATTTAAAATAAAACGAAAAAGTTTCATAGAAGGTATTGCGGTGAAACTGACAAGATGAGAAGGATTTGCGAATTGCTTGCCGCGTTGTATATTTTCAGTCAACCCGTAGTACTGTTCTATGAATTTTTCGCGTCATTGCTATTCGGCAATTGTGATATTCGCCTTGGCAGCTCGTATAATCTGCTTCAAACTCTGCTACACAATATTTTATTGATCTATTGATGAGTGAAAGGACACAATCCATTAGGAATAAATCTAACCTACAATTGATCGAAACGAAGGTCTTGCATTACATAAGATGACTAACAAGTAATTAACTTTTTCCAAATTCACAAGTACACTGAAAGTACTCCCTATCCATGGACACTTAAACACCATAGTGTCTTTAAACTTCAATCTAACATCTTCATAACATCTTTTTTCAAGCAGTAACTTCGCTTCATATACCTGGTCGGGTGGTCTTGAAATCTTTCAAGGAAAGGAATACATACCTTCCATCCTTATGTACCAAATACTTGTTACGCATAATAAGGAAAAGATGATTTAGGGAATTATATCGATTTAATATCTTAACCTGTATGTAGATGTGAATCAAGTTAGCATTCTACCATTTAGACTCTTAATTCTGTTATATATGTATATTTGAGGGAATTTCTTTTGGAAGTACCCAAACAACTTTAAAGGGTTGAAAAGTCTAATTAAAATAAAAGTAAGCTGAGGAGCAGTAGAAGAAATTTTCGCTGAATATGAACATAATGGTCCACCAATACTGCCTGTACGTGCTCTTGAGGAAACAGAAATCTATTATCAACTAACAAGCTATAAATAAGTTGACAAACATAGTCCAAGCCATGCTGAGTTGAGTCTGTTTGATGAGTAACTGCACTTTATGGAAAATTATTTCTATACAGTATACGTGACATAGTAGCTCGAAATATAATAGAATTTCTTATAAATACGTTGCCATTGTCTTGAAGCTAATAAAGAAGTTCTTCTTCTAAATATAAATCTATATATATATATAACCATAAAAAGTTAATTATTTAACTTTAGTGAATTTCTACATATTCATTATCTTCCGCTTGATGTGCGTTTCTTTTAAACTTTCCTTTCGTATAGACTATGGAATTAAGCAATTTTAGTACAACGAAAAAAATGTCACGTGAAGAGCGACGTTATTCGGTGCCTCACGGTCCTCATTCACCATTACCACCAGCGGCTTCCGAAGACTTACATGCTTGGTCAATATACAGGTATGTGAATGTGAAAATTAAATATTAATGAAGTTGAACAACTCCAATAAATTGTTTTTGTCTAAGTTTAACCATTTATGACGAGCTTTTTGTTTTTTTTTTATGATTTTTTTTTTTTGTTGTTTCTTAAAATCATGCTTGATTTGTTATTAATGTGCGGAAGTAACTATAGGCTACCACTGATTGATTTGACTGACCGCACCTGACGTAATTGTTGTTTAACTTCAAAATTTACTTTTACATAAAAAATTTTTACCACCGCATCCGTTTAATTATTAGCAATTTTCTGTTAAATTTTATGTTCATTTCCCTTTCGTTAATTCGCGCAAACGCACACACTTAACGCATGCAGACAAAATCTTAATTCAGATTTTACCGATTCTGCATTAGGATCGTCGGAGAAATCGCCTCTGCCATATGGAAATTTTCAATTACGCGATACGACTGTGCAATCAATATTAAATCATCCGCGTTACGGTCCCAAGTGAGTACAAGTGAACGACGAAAATCGCAAAAGGAAGTTGTCATCTATCTAACATATATTTGTTCTTGCAGATCACCTTTGGGCTCTAATATGTACACCTACCTGAAATTTGGTTTACCGCGTGTTTTCCCACCAAATGCCGGTTCTCAGCGTTCCCATCGCCCTGGACCGGGTCCTGGCGGCTTACGTGGCGGCGGCCGTATTAATCGCGGCTTCCGCGACAGTTCTGGTGGACCAGCAGCTGGATCTTCAGGTTATGATAGCAGCGATAACGAAACTACCCGCAGTCGTGGCCCACCAAATTTAAGGTAAAATATTTATAAATTGATTTCATCGCTATCCGAGATGTTAATATTAGTTTTTTTAATGTCTTTATAGAAAATATCGCAGTGAGTCTGATTTTCGCACCATTGGCGGTATACCTATATCACGTCCTGAATCAAGAGCACAAGGAGTGCCTTTATCAGCTCTGCGACAAGCCAATAGTCGTGCGAGTATAGCAGCAGTCGGTACACACATAAACAATCATCATCATCATCATCATCATCATGGCTACATACCCAATGGAAAACACTACGGTCATCGTTCACATAGTGAGGCTGATCTATTATCCGGTGGCATTGATGTGTATGATTATTGCGC
>NW_023998417.1:3102485-3156965 GCF_014805625.2 Glossina fuscipes
ACGGTACTTTACGACGCGATAGACATCATCCTGATCAACCAACGGCGAACGGGCACATATCCACATATGGCGTTAGTCATAGAAAACAATCGAATATTGGTTTAGTTTACCCTAACATACAGGTACATTGCCTCGATGTAAATCCCTGTCTTAGAGGCGTATCTTTGCAATCGAAAGGAGGAGATTTATTCGCTATTATGGCCACTTCACAACGAGAAGGTACTGCTCTAACAGAATGTTTGACTGGCTTAAACGAACGTATGTCTGGTGAAATACTTATTAACGGTCAACAGATTAGTCGTAGAGATTTAAGGGAATTATGCAGTTATGTGCCCGCGCTAAATTCTTCCTCATTGGATCCCAGAATGAGTGTACAGTGTACCTTGAATTTTCACGCTGCCTTAAGAGGCCCACTAGATCGCAGCGATCTTAGAGAAAGAGTAAATTTCTTGCAAAAGTTGGAAAAAAAAAACTTCCATTTGAACATCTTTCTCTTCTTCCTTTTTTTAGATGGATATACTAATAGAAGATTTGGGCTTAACCACTGTACGCGCTTCAAATGTTTCTTCTCTAACGCATTCGGAAAAGCAACGTCTTAATGTTGCTTGTCAGCTATTGTCTCAATCGTCCATACTGATCTTAGATCAAGTAACCAGTAATATGGATATTTTTGATACATTTTTTTTGGTGGAATATCTACGTCAATGGTGCAGTGGCGGTCGTATAGTGATTATGACTTTACAGCCTCCCACATTTGAAATATTGTCAATGTGTTCTGGAGTTTTGCTACTATCCGGCGGTCGTACTGTATTTTCTGGCAGTCGTTCCGATCTACCGCGACACATGGGAGAATTGGGCTATCCCTGCCCGCCCTTTAAAAATCCCGCTGATTATTATTGTAAGTGAAAGGTTATAAAGTCGTCGTGAATTTCTCATATTATTTTAAAAAATTGTATTCCTAGTGGATTTGGTAACACTGGATGATTTATCAGCGGCTGCCATGTTAGAGTCGTCGGCACGGATTGAATTTTTAGCTAACTCGTGGGATCAAATCAATTCTGAGCCGCCTTTGGCTGCTCCACCCGCTGCATTACCGAACTTTATACGAAAGGCTGGCTTTTTTGGTCAACTGAAGGCGCTTGTTAAACGTTTTATGGGTTATAAACAGCCCGGTTCTCTATTAACGTGGATTAGTAAGCTGATAGCAGCAGCTGTTCTTTCCCTATGTATTGGGTGCATATTCTGGGATGTACCCGCCTCCGATCCTCAATTAAATTTCAATGATCGTTTGGGTTATCATCACTGTGTAATGGCTTTAACGTATTGGCCTTTAATAATGTTAACCATACGTGACACTCAAGAGGATCGACGGCATGCCGAAAGAGATATACGTTTGGGTCTCTATAGCCGAGCTCTATATATTATAATTCAGGTGAGATATTGATATTAGATCAAAAAAACAAAAACAACAAAAAAAATCGGAAAATCAATAAAATTAAACTAAACATGTTTTCAGTCTTTGTTGGGTTTATTTCCCAGCCTTTGTATATGGTTGTCTTACCTGTTACCCGCCCACAGTATGGCCGGTTTGTATTCGTACACTAATGACATTAGCATATATCTGTATATAGGTAAAAAAAAAAAATTCCATTTACAATCAAGAAAATTTCAAAAAAAAAACATTATTATTAACTCTATCTATAGGTTACATGCTTTTATATCTAACGGTTATACAAACGTTGGCTTTATTCTGCGCCCATTTAATGCCTTGTAAAACATCGTCATCGATTTTTAACATTTTAATAATGTTGGGCTTAACGGCTGTAGGTGGTTATACAGTGCATCCACAAAATCTTTCAAAGATATGGTCTTGGTCTCAGCTGATATCACCCGAAAAATGGTTGCTACCCGTTTTAGTACAAGATGAATACAATGCGGAAACTTTAGCCAACTCAGCTGGTTTGCAATTATGTCGTAATAAACAGGTGAATTTATAATTTTGCCAGAGATTTTCTCTGATAAAAAAAAACCATTTAAAATATTTGCTTTTTTAATAACTAATACTCAGGTGCAACATCAAGAGATTATAGTTCAACAACCTTGTCCACCGCCCAATGGTACTCAAGTGCTAGTCGACTATCAACTATTGCCACAAAATCATATACTCGATCCTACGGACGCGTATAACGAGACCACAACTATTGCCTTACTTTCGGCTTCGGTTATTTTATTCGCTGCTACCTTTGTAATATTCGTATGTAATTGTCGCACTGTCTTTGGTAAGAAACCGAAAAAGGTCTTTAAAGATTAAAAGTTGAAAAGTTTCTCTATGACAAAGTTAGCCCCCTTTTCTCTAGATTTAAAAAAACAAAATATAATGCTGCAATATTTAACATATCATACTAAATATAATAGGCTTTTAATTTTTCGTTAATTTTTTTTTTTTTTTTTTTTTTTTTTTGCATTTTATATAAATAAAAAACAAATTTTTTTTTTTTAGAAATTAAGCGAAATATTTTTTAAATATCTGCTGTTAGGTTTAGGAGAAAAAAATTTGCACATTTTATTAATGCATTTATTATAATTATTTTTATTTTGTCTTTTTTAATTAAAATTTAAGTTTAATTAATATGGAATTTTATTGTTGCAATTATTTTACACACAATCATTTTATATTTTATTAAATGATATTTAATACGAATTTTATTTTTTAAGTTATAAATAAATATTCCCCAAGAAATGGTCATAAAATATTTTTTACTAATTATTTAGATTATTTAGCTATATTCGAAATAAAATATTATTTAAAACTGATCTTAAGCTTTTTCATTAAAAAAAAATAAATCAATAAAAATGAACGAATATTCTGGCATTAAGGAGGGAAAAACTGAATGGTTTTTATAACCCCAGACTCCATTTCTTTTCTACTTAGTTCTTCTATGACGATAGAAGAAGAATAAGTTGTGAAAAACAAGAACTTCTCAAGAAGAACTTCTAGAATCTTAGCTCTTAGGTTCTTAGAGGAGAGAAAATTTACCGGAATCCCAATGTGCGCCATGGCAATGGGGGGACAAAGTCCAATCGCTTATTCCCTACTACACTCTTTCATCGATATTATGCAATAGGATGAAAATAAATAAGAGAAGAGAGATAATTGCTTTGGGAAGAATTTTATAAAAAAATAACCTATTGTGTTAAAGGCGAATCAGCTTGGTGATCTTGGGAATCTACTGTGTTAAAGGTGAATCAGTTTGCTGATCTTGGGAATTTTTATATTTAATTTTTGGACAGCTCTACTGAACATTTACAAAATTGACAATATTTCAAATCGATATTAGAGTTTCAGAAGTTATTACACTTTAGACAAACCGATATGATTTAAAAAATTGACGTTCAGCTACCAACTACAAAACTATGCAAATTTGAAACAAATGAAAGGCACAGTTCTGAACTAATCTTTTAAAAGAGGACCGTCGAAACATTCGCTTCGCCTATCAATTTGAATTTTAGCAAAAGCTAGTCCGACCGGGTATAGAAAATCAAACTCCTTTATAACTATCAGGATAGAAGTTGTCAAGAATAGCAGACTTTACGTAAGACCTTGACTTACGCATTAATGTTAGGAATATCAGGAAATTCATTAAAAATCTGTTTAAGTGAGAAAACCGTTTGTCTCATTATCTTCAGCAATACTCCGCGCACGTCTCTGTTCATCTGTTATCTTTATATTGTTACTGTTGTGATCCACGCTGCCAGTTCAATTCAATCCAAAGTAATCCGCCATTTGAACTGCAAGCCACTATAATACTTATATTAATTTTTAAATCAATTAACTTAATCCATGTTTACCACGCAGACTATGATTAAGCGAAAATTCGTTTACTTTCTTTTTTTTGCAAGACTACTGTAGACTGTAGCGCTATACATTGACTATAAATTAGTTTATAATTAAGAAGATAACTTAAGAGAAATGTCATCAATAAACGATTCCCACGATATATTTCTTAATATATAATTGTCGAATGTGTAATAAAAAAGTTGAACAATCTTTCAAGCACAAGAGAACTTAAAACGTGAAAAAAATTTAATTACAACTGAACTCAGATGCGATAGCTTAAAAGAGATGAAAAAAAAATTTTTTTTAAAAATTTAAAAAAAAAACAAGAATTTCCAGTTTGAAGCACATATCCGTTTTTTCATTGACTTCCCATGATATATTATGCAAAGACTGTAAACGATAGTTTTAAAAAAAAGACTTTATTAAAATTCATTTAAATGCAATAATTTTGATCGTTGAAAAATGCGCTTAAACTATCTATACCATGTTTTTTTTAATGATGGAATAAACGTAAATTAGTATGAGCCATAATAATTCCGTGTTCATCGCAAGCAGCTATAACCCCAGCGTCATTGGTCGATCCAGCTGGGCTGCCAATAAAAGACACTCCACTCTGCGGTTCGCAAAAAAGAAAAACAATATAAGCAACAGTTCGTTCAAGTATAATAGTTTTTGAAAATAACCTACCAAGCGAGCACGATCGATATTGTCGCGGAAGGGAAAGAACGCATCCGAACCTAAAGCAACACCGTTCAGTTGCTTCAACCACGCTACCTTCTCAGCCATAGTGAACTGAGCTGGCACTTCGTCAAACATCGCTTCGAATTGACTAAAAGGCATATCTTTGCCAACGGTACCGTTAACAAAATTATCGATACCATTTGAGATTTCGGCGCGCTTAACACCGGCCTTAAATTTCATTCCGGCCACGCGGGGATGTTGTCTCAACCACCAATTATCCGCCTTCTCGCCAGCCAACCGCGTGCAATGGATACGTGATTGTTGACCGGCACCGATACCAATTACTTGGCCATCGCGAGCGTAACAAACCGAATTACTTTGCGTGTATTTCAAAGCGATAGTGGCCACAATTAGATCGCGTACCGCAGACTCGGGTAATTTTTTATTTTTTGTTACCACATTCGAGAAAAGTGCGGCGTCAATTACAGCATCATTATGTTTTTGTTCTAAAGTCAAACCGAAAATCGTTTTACGCTCTAAAGCGGACGGTTCATAATTCGGATCCATTTGCAAAATGCAATATCCACCGTTTTTCTTTTTCTTAAGGATTTCTAAAGCATCTGGCGAATAGCCAGGTGCTATAATGCCATCGGAAACCTCACGAGAAATAATTTTTGCTGTAACTACGTCACATACGTCCGACAAGGCAACAAAATCGCCAAATGAAGACATGCGATCAGCACCGCGGGCTCTAGCATAAGCAGTAGCGATCGGTGTTAAGCTGCTATATAAATCATCAACCATGCACAGTTTGGCTTGTTCTTTGCTTAGTGGTGTAGCGACAGCAGCACCGGCTGGTGAAACGTGTTTAAAACTAGTAGCGGCAGGTAGACCTAAAGCTTTCTTTAATTCCTTAACCAATTGCCAACCGTTTAACGCATCGCAGAGATTAATAAAACCTGGAGCAGCATTGACAACAGTCAATGGCAATTTCTCCAATTGGGTAAAGATTTGTGCAGGCTTTTGATGAGGATTCATACCATAACGTAAATTAATTTGTGATATACCTCCCGAGTACTGTTTACGGAAATAATCCGAAATGGCGTCATCGTAAGAAGCAGTGTGAGTGAAAGCCTTCAATGCTAAAATTTTACGAGTCTCTAAAGTCGTATCACCATGCTGTTTAATTTCGGTTAAAACCTTCGTATAATCATTAGCTTCACAAACAACAGTAACACGATCGTGATTCTTAGCAGCGGCCCTTAACAGAGTAACACCGCCAATATCGATATTTTCTACAGCAGCAGCCACGGTTACATCTGGCTTAGAAACGGTATTAACAAACGGATAGAGATTGCATACGACTACACTTATATAATCAAAATTTTGTTTTTTCATATCAGCAACATCACTGGGGGTAGTGCGAGCCAATATTCCACCATGAACGGCCGGATGCAAAGTCTTTACACGACCGCCCAACATTTCAGGAGCTCCCGTAATATCAGCGACATCTTTAACGTTAAGGCCGGCATTACGCAAGGCAGTAGCTGTACCGCCACTAGCCACTAACTGAAATCCTAAAGCGGCTAAACTTTTACCCAAATCTATTAAACCGGTCTTATCCGAAACACTGAGAAGGGCTAAAGGAATGCACTAATTAAAAAAAAAAAATGTCTTTTTTTTATGCTTTTTACACTCAACTCACCAATTCGCTTACTAGCCATTATTATTTATATATATTTAGAATAATTGTTTTAAATTTGCAAACAAAGAGTATTGTGTTCAGTTTAATCACTTAACTGCAAATAAATGAATTTCTTTTCAAAAGCTCATAATATTCCCTGTGAATTACATTTCACAAGTCCTATTCGATGAAATTATTAATCACATATCAGTTTTGTGTTTAACCTTTTTTGACCTATTAATTATTTATAAGATGATAACTGTCTATCTGCTGCTATACACAATGATTTCTTTTCCATTAATCTTTACTTGGCTTATGTTATTTATTACAAAATTTATTTGCTTTAGATTTCATATGAATCTGCCTATATATCACCTCACCTTCCCGTACTTTACTGATTATCAGCAAAATTTGTTATAATTAGTAACATGTTTAAATTTTTCGTATCAATTAAGAATTTATTGATCACCAGTCAGACAACACAGTAATAGAAAAAGTTCAATGAAACCTTTAAAGATGTTGTTAATGTTTAGGTAAGAAGATGATATGAAAATTATTTCTATAAAAAGTTCTAAGGAAAATTTTGTAATGCATAAATGATAAGATCGACATTGTTATATGTACAAAAAATGACTTTGTTATTTGGTATGCGTACACGTCTATACAATTTTCAGACCTACACCATGTTATGCCCCCCGCATAAGCCCCTCTATGTGTATAAGATTAACATAAGACGAAACAAATCTAATAAGGCTGAATTAACAAATTCGTCTTCGTCTGCTAAACGTTCTTAAAAAAAAAAAAAAAGGCTGGGAAGGAAAGTGCTCGGTTTGGCCTAAATACTTTTATAATATGTGTGGGAATAATAACATGTACATTTTTAAAATTAACCTTCAAAGTTTCGTAGTTAACAGCACCAAAACTTATCCCGTTCCAACTCTGCAGCTAATCAAACATGTACATATTAAATAACTACTTTATATATATATAGATGTTGCAAATAAAATGATAACATTAATATGTCTACATGCTTCAGTGTTATTAGAGAAATTATGTAAAAAAAAAATGATATATGAATTTAGGAAAAACAATTTATAATCAATGAAAGAATTATTTAATAAATTTTGCCTTACCCAGTGATAAAAAGCGATATTCTGTGATTTAATGCATCATCTACGAAATGTATATAAGCATAAATGACATTGTGTTCTCTAGATAACTGATCAATGAAAATGTTAAGCGTTCTTTTATATATGCGCATGAATTTTAAGTACATATGTAGGCAAAATCTCATGCACGTGCATGCATATGAAAACGAATATCAAAAAAATGAAAATGATGAAATACTATAGTAAGGCCGAAATAACATGTTAAAGCATGTCAATTTACGCACAAATGAATTGAAAAATATTTCACAATAAATTAAATCCGCAATTTCTTTCGCTAATTTTATTGAACTTTTAAAAATTACACTTCGAAATTAATCAAAATTGGGTATTTGTACTTCAATTTTCAATTACCGGCTAATTACAGATGATCTTTTTTTACAATCCACTTAACAATTCGTTTTTATTACGCGAACACTAAAACACGACATGACACACGACTAGCTAAAGCCTTTCTGATGTTAAAACTAAGCTATCATTAAGCTAGTCGCAAATTACAAACAGAGTTGTAAAAAAACGTACTATGGTACGTATGGTTACATATGTGTAAAAGTTAAAAAGTATCAAGTTTTTCCAACCTATTACTTGCTGAAAATGAGCGTAAAACATCTCAAAAATTGTATTAAAAAAATGACTATTTTTTCTGAAGATTGCTATGAATCACGTAAATAAACTAAACGCATATTTATTTCGGTATTCACATGTCAGTCAAAAATAAATAACAAAGAAATTTTTTCAGGCGCAATCATTCATTTATTTATGGTTAAAAACGTTTGTTTACTCGCTTTTATTCGATGTTAGAGATTGACATCACTGAATAATGATGTTCGCTGATATTAATGGTGATGTGGTTAAAGCAAATTTGTATTGGGTTTTGCAAATATATTTTATTTAAATTGCATTAATATTGTTTAAATTATAAGAAGTGGGAAGAAAAATTATTTTCATAATATGAACTACAATCCAAATGCTGGTGTAAGGAATCGTAAGTGGAAAAAAGTGAAGGAAACCAATATAATAAATCACAAACATTGTTTTGCTAATTGTGCCGGACAAAATCCCTATCATTGCAATCATAAGATCCCGTCAACGTTTTATTGAGCTTTGTCTAGTTGAATGTATTTATCACGTTGCTTTGGAATAAATATTGCCCACATGAAGTAACGATACTTTTATTCACATTGTTAATATTTTCATTTGTGATTAAGCTTGCTAGCTTTCTAAACAGAAAACTGAAAGAAGGAGGGTTTTAATAATGTTTCATTTAATTTTAGTTCCTGGGTCAGGGCGTAAATTGAAGCGGGTAAGTGATGTTAATGCTGTTGGCCCGACAGCTCCCTCGCCTGAAGCCACGCCTTATTTGCAATCAACGACAGGTCCCACTATTTTGGATCCCAGTGTATCAGTTTATACCGCCGCAGAAGCAAATATAACAGGGAATTTTAATAACGGTATGCATATGCCCAATCCGAACTATAATTACGCTGCGGCATCAGCGACACTGCCGCCTCAAATGCCACAATATCCAGCTACGAGTCCAGGAGGCTTCCCAGAGGAATCACAATTCACTCCAATATCCGGATTGCAAGGGATAAGCGGTCAATTTCCGCAGTTAAGCATGCTGCAAGAGCCGGTCGTACAAGATATGGCTATGCAATATGGACAGCGTTTGGCCGACCAGGGCAAACAGCTGGTCGAAAATCAGTTTAGCAAATGGGTACCTGTGGCCAAATTAAAGTATTACTTTGCTGTCGACAATAATTATGTCATACATAAATTAAGTTTACTCTTCTTTCCATTTACCCACAAGGTATGTACAATAGTACTCATAGTCTATTTAAGATTTTAACTGTATAATTTTGTAACCGCAGGACTGGTCGCTAAAATATGATCAAGAAAATCCGGTACAACCCAGGTACGATATAAATGCACCCGATTTATATATACCCACAATGGCATTTATAACGTACGTCGTCGTGGCTGGTCTTATGTTGGGTCTACAAAACCGTTTCTCCCCTGAAAAATTAAGTATACAAGCTTCCAGTGCTTTGGCTTATTGTATATTCGAATTAGTGGTTTACTGCATTACTTTATATGTCGTGAATATTAAAACAAGTCTAAAAACTTTAGATTTATTAGCTTTTGCCGGATACAAATTTGTAACTATAGTGGCCTGCCTGTTAACAAGCACAATACTTCACGGTCTTGGGTATTATATCGCTCTCACTTATTGCAGTTTAACATTAGGATTCTTTTTGGTAAGCAAATGCTTTCCCACAATAATCAGAGAAAACATAAAAAACGTTTGATGTTTATTTCAGTTACGCACATTAAAAACAAAAGTACTACATGAATCTGCACCCACAAATCCCACAGGGGCCATCAATTATGATCCTTATGGTAATCCTCAACAATTGGACTATACCGGAGGACGTAAACGGAAATTATATTTTTTATTTTTAGTCGTGGGGGGTCAAGCATTTCTATCATTTTTGCTCTCAAAACATTTGTATTTTTCGGAAACGGACACTTTCGAAATTAAAAATGTACCATTCTGAATTTGTTAATTACGGATTAAATTATCCTTCTTTTTACATCATACGCATCATACGTTTAACATCTTACGAATGTATATAAATTCTGATTCATAATATTTTCAAAAATGAATTTTGCTTATTCTATGCTACAATGAACAATAATTGAATTTACTTTGTAATAATTTGTTCTGATCTTTAATTATATTCTTTGGCTTTTTATTTTTATTTGTTGCTATTCTGGATAACGGCATGGTTATATTTTAATTGCATTATTAAATATGATTCCATATTATAACTTCTGTTGCTTTTTTTAACTTATAATCAAAATAAAACAAGTTCATATATATAGTGATAAAAATGCTACTTACTCCTATTAATAGCTATTGATTTTTTAAATAAAGTTGTAATAAAAATTTAATAGAATTTCTCATGTGACTACGATGACATTAATGAAGTTTGATAGGATTGAGGTTTACATTCGATTAGATAAACAAATTAAAGACACCCATTAGAGGGCAAACTCGGTATTGGGATCGAAATTGAACAGGTGTTAAACTGAGCACTGATTATGTATTTTTTAGTTAACAAGCTCTCATTTGCAAGTCGTGCCTTGAAAGCCATTTGGTATGAATTTCGTTATTCAAAATTTGTTCCGATAAAAACTAGAAAAATTCGACGCTTGTTTGTTTACAATAATACAATTAATAACAAAGTCATAAAATTTCATATGACATACTTTCATATGTTCATATATTTATAAAATCATTGAAAATTTTGAAATATATAAAACCATTTACTTACACATCTTCCGGTAACGTAAGAGAATGGAAAGCGTCCCGCAGAGCCCGTCTACATCTCATAAGATCTCCTCTGCGCTTGTCTTGATGTTCTTCTAATGCCAAATAACTTAATATAAGGAACTATTCCATATAATATATATATTTTCCTCAACGTAATTGATTATTTAACAACAATGGATTAGTCCTATTGACCTAAGACCTATAATCAGTAAAACAATGATCTTTTATTATTTGCTGTTTTTTTGCATTTTTTCAATGATAACGATAGTATATGATGACGTAGGAAAGATTAATAATACAAAATGGATCATAAGAATTGGTAAATTAAGAATACTAATTAAACAATTAGAGTAAAGAGCAAAAAAAAAAAAAATGAATTAATTTACTTATCTTTCAAAATTTGAAAACTTTTTGTTTTGCTTAAGCTGTAAGTTGTAAGTAAATAATTTGGTTTATTTTATTTTCAATTTGTAGCGGTTCTCTCTTACAAGTGCAACTCTAAACAACAAATCCAAACTGAAAACAACAAATCACAATGCGAAGCGTCAGCTGTTTTACTTATGTCCAGTTTTCAGAGAACGTTTCTCGCACCTCTTGTGCATACAAGAAGCAAAAAAAGTCGAAACCCGTTTATCAAGCTTAGTTAATCATACGTCAGGGTCCAAGTTGTGAAATTTGAGCACTTGAGTTTTTATCTTGCATGCTTAAATGTAGATTTTCCTATCGATCTTTTAGGAACTTGTTTCTTTTGCGGTCTAATGTACTAGACACAATGCATACCGTTCGTTTATGCTAAAGTAAAAATAATGAAAAAAATCACGTATCTGAAAGCCAGCTTACGGTTTCGTCTTTCGGCTGGTTTGGGACCACGTAGATGATAGCATTCAACATTGTTTGATAATTATCAATGTGAAAGCAAACGAGTTTACGCTTTGCATTAGTATTTGTTGTTTAGGGTTGCATTTATAAGAGAAAACAATTGTAAATTGAAAACGAAATAAATTTCAAACAAAATTATTTACTTACAAGCAGCTGATTCGAAACAAAAAATTAAAAAGAAAAAAAAACCAATTAACAAACAAAATCAAAATAAAACGAAAAATTATTGACAAAAAAAAAAACTTTGAATTAGTCACATAAACAAAAATTGGAAAGAAGTAAAACCTTCTTCCGGTAAGATTTTGCAGAGTTTTTTTCAGTGGCCCCATTTCTTATTGGCTTAGTCCATTTAATTTTAACCCCCCAAAAAAAAAAATTGATTTTGAATTAAATATTATTAAATACTCCCAATATATGAAATCGAAAGTTTTTAAGCCGACGATCATGTGATTTAAATGCACAGATGGCGACGATTAAATTGCAAATATTGTTTTCTATAAACAATTTTTCTCAACCATTTGAATTGATGACAACTTTAACTTTTAGAATAATGACATCATTGTAACAAATTTTTATTGATAATAAAACTAAATTTACTTTTCTTTACATGATAAACACTTTATTAATAATTTATATTTTAGTTTAGTCTCTTCTGCTAATATATGTGCAGTGACATATTCTGGACAATATTTATGTTTGCTTTCTTCTACAGTTTTTTTAGTCTTATCTGGCATTTACATTCTATTTAAATCACTTACATATATAGATAGGCGCAGTTATTTTTTGAGATATTGATTGAATTTATGTGATTCAGGATTTGACGATTATTAACATTCTTTAAAGAAAAAATATTTCTCTTGCTTCCTTGAAAAATATATGAGACGATGTACGTTTAGGTAAGGTCGTGGGGTTATGGCTTTTTTTTTTTGTTGTTCTTATTATTGTAACAAAAGAACAAATCTCCTAAGTCAATTTTATATGCTTTTATTGTACATGTCACCGAAAGAATTCCCAGAAATGTACGCTTCAAAAAATTGAGGGGGTATGTGTTTTCCATCAACATTGTAATAGAAGCTAAAACAACTTGGGAGAAATTGGAAAAGTTTACTACGATTTTATGACAGATGTGGATTTCAGCTTCAACGTAAACGTTCAGTAAGGCCACTTATTAAAAGGGGGAGAGACAGAGAGAGAGAGAGAGAGAGAGAGAGAGAAAAATGAAAACATCGATCGGCCTATCGATTGACACGCCCAAAAATCTGTCTAAGGTGGTAGATAGTTATGGTTCACCTTAAGGCGAATAAAAGTTTCTTACTTGTTTTTAATATGCTTTTTTTAATTTGCTTTAGATTTTATTATAAATTTACATTAAATGTAACAGTTATTGTAATTTCAGAAATTACATAATATATAAATCCATATGAAATTTGTTTTTTTTGTTTTTCTTTTTTTTTTTTTGTTATTATATAATTTTAATTTCGTCTTATTTATTTAAATATTATTACTAATTTCTTTTTTTTAAAACCTAATTGGGTTAATAAATAAAAGCAAACAAATAAGAAAAAAAGAAAAAAAAGAAAAAGAACAAAATAATAAAAATATAATTTCAATATATTTTATAAAGTAAAGATTGTTATTTTTATATTGTTGGTCTTATGAATTCTACTTTAGATACGGCCATAATATCTTCAGCTTAAAACTAATTAAAAGCAGAAAATAAACAAATTCAACTACGAATTGAAATAATAATATAATTAATCTTTTTTTTTTTTTTTTTTTAATTATCATTTACTACAACATATACTTAATAAAATTTTGAAGATCACTACTTTTTTTTTGTTGTTATTATAATTAATTTCTTTTATTATTTCTTTTTTTTTTTTTTTTGTTATACTAACATATCATTTTGAGAGTTGTGGGATCAATATTCTAAAGGAAAAGGGGGCAATGTGTATTGATATTGAATAGAGTTAAACTTGGCGAACAAAAACTTAACGTATTTTTCTTATGCTTATCATTATATTTAATGTTATGTGTATTAAGGTAAATGTTTTCATTTTAGAATATTTCTTTGTTTATTTCAATTATGAAATTTATGGGAAATTATATTCCATACCCACTGCCTAGCACATATCATCCCATTTACAATGGAGAATGCACACAAATGAATCGATCAAGGAATTATCAAAACATTAAAAGTATGTTGTAAGAGTAAAAGTTAAAAAAGCTAATTAAACTTAGATGGGGCGTAGATGTGAATTGATGGTTCTGTGTACGGAATTCAAAAACTTGCCACATTAAGGTCTTCGAGTACAAATACAACTGCATACGATTGCATGGCGCCGATATAACAAGATCTGAAAATGTTGATGTTAATTAAATTCCCGACCAGGTTGTTCGCATCATTGCTTATTTTAAGCGTTTAACAGAAATTTTTAGCGGAATTATCATCAAAAAAATTGATGATGAACAAGTAACAATGGCCGACCATATTACATAGTTTAAATTCAAAAAGATAATTGCCATGGCGACGGCCAGGAACCATATATAACAGAGAGGAATAGTTAACAATTGAAATTAAACTACGTTTTTTGGAAACATTACAAATGGGGAAGGACGAGGAAATACGGATTGAACTTGAAATAATATCGAGAAATAATCATGAAAGAATCTTTTAATTATAGTATTTTCCAATTTTTAAAACAAAAAAAAAAAAAAATCCATGGAATTGACTCTTCGAATTCAAGGCCTATAATGCAAAGAAATGTTATCTCCTTGAAGAAACTTCCATTTGAATGAAACTACATATTACAGTCATAGATAGGCGAAAATTCTGTTAATAAAAATTAAAAAAATAACGTTGCATATATAATAATTTTAGTGACAAACAACTTTACAGCCGATATTTCAATCAAATATTCCGGATTATCATGAAAGACGCATGTGCCATTACAGCATCAATGTATTTTCTTCGCTTACAGTGTCGCTAATGTTTACAATGGAATATAATAACGACGTCTGCATGTTACTGAACTTGATCTCAAATGTGTGCAAGTCTATGGTAGATTGACTGAAATTTCAACTCACCCAGTTGGTGAGTAAAAAGTAAACGCGAGAAGGTCAAGGACAAAAGAAGTTCTTGCTTGGAAATTTCTATCGGTTATAACGGTTCCCATGGAAAAAAACTATCAAAATTTCACCGAAGACGTCCTTGGTGTTTTACTTTACGCGTATCGTACTATTTTGGATGACGGCAAGCAATTGTTTGCTCCCTACACAATAACTGATTGATTAATAGGGAAGTACCATATAGTATGTTGGCAAGATATCCGGCTCTCCCTCCCTCTTTCCCTTTCTAGTCTGGAAGGATGTAATTGCTAAATGAGCGTAAGATTATCTTTTCTTTCTTCAAGTCTTCACATTAAATCCAAGAACTAGCTAGTCGGTCCGTTTACGATTGCCAGAAAAGGTGCTTAATTAAGACAAATGGTAAATGTATTCCGTTTAGCATGACGAGTTGCACACGGGATTGCAAATATTTATTACTTTTTGATAAGAATTTATTGAAAATTTTTTTTCTCCTTTCGATATCGGCTAGTAATGGGTATAAAAACTTGTTCCTAGTATAAAAATTTTTAATTTCTTTTCACTTTTCTTATTTTGTTTATTTGATTAGGATTTGAATGTGTGTGTGTGATATTGCTTTTCGTTTAAAAATTTATTTATATTGTAATTTTATATTTCATTCGTTTAACAATTTTGTTGTTGTTATTCATTTCCTTCGTCTTCTTCTTTTCTTTTTTTTTTTGTTTTTGGCTAATTTTCCCTTTTTTTTAGGATTTGGAACATTTTTTAAAAAACTTTTCAATGTTTTTTTTCTGCCTTTTTTTGCGATTTATTATTTATTTATTTATTTATATTTTATTTTTTCATATTTTTTCTACGGTTGATTTAATGTGTATATGTTAAAACAATATTTTAATATAAGGCAAAAATGAATTAGGAAGTTTTATAGCTTGTAGTGTTTTATAATAATAATATACGTTCGTTATTTTTATATATAATAAAGTTTATTTGATTTATTATGTATATTGTTTTTATATTATATTTATATTTTTATACATAAAATATATAAAAGAAATGTTAAATTCTTTGGCGTCTTCCAAAAGATGGTGATTTTTTTTTTATTTTTTTTTATTTTTATTCTCATGAGATTCAAATAAATTTATCGAAAACAATAGTAATAAGACCATCATAAGATTTTATGCGGATTGAATCAAATTTTTCATATATATATGTATATATATATATATCCCAGCTAAGCTTAATAGGAGTTAAAATTTTTAAAAAACTTTTTATTGCATTTTTATGTATTTGAGTATATAAAAGCGTTTTGATAAAAAAATGTTCTCAAATATAAATTTAAATGATGTACACAAATTAAAATTGAACAGATGTACATCAATGTAGATAAAAGCATGATTCAAAATATATATATATTTTTTTGTTTTATTTTCATTTTTTATTTTTTACTATTTTTTTTTTAACCAATGGAATCAATATAGATAGGCAATCAGAAGTTAGAAGGGTTCATAATCAACCATCGAAAAAAGAAAAAAAAAAAAACAAAATATATATATATATACAAAAAAAAAAAAAAAAAAAAAAATATGTTCGTTAAAAAGTTTTACTACTTTGCTTATATATTTTCTCAATAAATTTAAATTTCGATAGGTTTTAGTAGGGGTCGTGTAAAAAGAGGAAAAATTTCGGTTCACTAGCATAGGAATATTTCACCAAAATGAATCAATAATAATTGCGAAATTTCGATCGAAATCAACTACGTATGACTTAGCGTCCCTTAGCCCTTGGTTAGAGTTAAACAGTGCATTAACCATAAGACTGAATCTTTCCCGACTATTATTTAAAAAAATTTTTTTTTTTTTTTTTTTTTTTTTTTTTTTTGAGAAAAAGTAGAAAACGACGGTCCCAACTTCAGTTCGATTTGGAACTTGCTATGCAGACAACACATTTGTAGGATATGATTATTGAACATTTACATTCCCGTTGCGCATTAAAAGCGGATCACAAGTATTTTCCTTTAAAATTAACTCGTTCTTAAGAAGCATCTAGACCGATTAGGTTAAACCATATAATAGTTTACGCAGAGGTTGATTAACAGGTTTATAGCCATACGATTGCTGACAAATACTTTCCTGGCAGCCGCGTATATACAGCTATCGCAATATAAATTGGTAACTGTTGTCATTACAGAAAATAAAAAAATTGAGGTCGCAAGAAGTACAACGCAAAGATGCTCTACCAGAACCCATACAGAACGAAAAACTAAAAGAAAAATAACCGGTAGTAACTGCATTCATTAGAAACGCCGCCGCTAGACAGGTTTGCTTTCTGAGCTCTCAATGGTCTCAGCCTAAGGAACAGAATGCTAATTAAAATTTATCTGACCTTTGCAGCCTAAACTAACAACGGATTGGAGTAGTAATGAATGAATGTAAACAAAATCGCCAAAACGTTAATTTTTTTTCATATAATCGCCTCTGGTCTCCCCAATACTTATCAAAATTTGAACAAATCGTTTGCAGTTTTACTTTAGCAAAAATTTTAAAATGTTAAGGCAAACATTAGTCCTTACTAGGCTCTCTCGTCATTTAAAAGCATTTAACAACAAAATTAAAAAAGAAGACACGACTTAGACAACTCTTTCAACCAAGGATAGAAGTAAGACCTTGTTTTAATCCAAATTTTCTCTTCTTCTTATGCTTACTGCACATTGCAACATATATGGGGGCATTTAGAGGGACGTGTTTACTGTTTAAATGTGAAACTATTGTCTCTCCTGAAAGTTATACGATAAACTTCAATCCATTTATTTATTGCGAATATTCTAGAACAAGAAACTGTTTGTCTACAGATCTTTGTTGTCTACTGATCTTAGGACAATATAATACCTAAACGATAGGGTTATCGGAAAAATAACCGTATTTGAAGTAAGCCTCAGCTTGAAGTTAATTGAATTTTGATTCGCGGATGACTTGATATCAACCCTGCGGATAATATTTTCATTGCCTTTTGCGATAAGAAATAAATTTTTTTGTTTCAAAATGTTTCAAAATTCATACACACATATCGTCCAAAAATGAATAAAAGCAATAGTGCAAAATAATGGTCAGCTCCGAGAGCGCGATTATTTCTATTTCAAATATACGTAGCATAAAGCATAAAGCGGCAAATAACCAGAGCGGGATGTTCAAATTGTTTTCGCAAAGTTCGCAAAGAAAATCGAAAGGTAACCATATTTCTAGTTCTTATGAGAGAGCGAAGCCAAAAAAAAAAAAAAAAAAAAAAAAACACTTCCCCCCATAGCGCAAAGGTATAAGGGGCGATGTTTAAAATTTAAAAAATTTTAAAAAATTTTTAATTTTTTTTTTTTGATTTTATTTATGAAATTTTTTTTTTTTTTTTTTATTATTTTCATGTATGTACGTGTGTATAGGTTTTATGTCTATTTAGTGCTAATTGTACATAATTTTTTATTTATTTTTTAGCTTATAGTTGGAATATAATATAACTAGTTGATATAAGCTATTTAACAGAAATGAATGTAAGAAAGATTTTCTACACATATATATATATATAAAATATATGGAAAAAAGAAAAACCCAAAAAAAAAAAAGAAAATTTTACAAAAAAAAAAAAAAAAAAAAAAAAAATGAATAGTATATTTTACTTTACCGACTACGTTTGTATATAATAATGCTGCTTAGAGACTTGCCTCATAGGATGGCGGCATTGGTGTTGGTGTTTGTTTATCTGAAGGCGTTGTAGCAGGGTTATTTAGTTGTTTTCGTAGATTCTCTTGATAATTGCGTATATTAACTTTATCGAACTATGTTACCGTGCCGCCAGGAGGCGCTACTTGACTGGGCGATAAATGTTGAGTGACATTCTAATCATATTTAAAAAAAAAAAAAAATATATATATATATATACATATATATTAGTTTATTTTTCCTCTATCCCTTCATTCTTATTGTATACTTGCCGTTGCATATCCCGGTCTAGCCCATGTGTAAATGAAGCCATCCTGACACGCTGTCAGGAAACAATCTTCACGAAATATTAAAGCACTTAAACGTTCGTGGGCAATTTTTTTACATACTAAGGGCTCCAATATGGGACACTCGTCAAAGCGTGGACATGCAGGTGTACCTATCAATTTCAGTGGATCATAAGTGGTTATCGCAGGCGCGACAAACGCTGCTGTTGATATTGCATTTGAAGAAGGTGAGGCCGCTGTTGCTAATCCGGCGATTAAAGAGTAATTTGGTTGACTTTTACCCAATTTCAATGAGCCACCAAAGCCATGTGTAACTCCTCCTGTAGTTGTTGTCGAATTTGTATTTGTCTCGTTTTGGGTGGCATTTGCAAACGACTGATGATTGTTACTGCTTTCGGCGTTATTGTTATGATGATTGTATGACTTAAGTAAACTTAAAGTCTTACGATTATGACGCGTTTGAGTGGAAGAGGCATTTACGTTACCATCGGCATTCAGCGCTGCGTTCCTCTTATCAGAATTATTTAGGAAACTAAAATTACTTAGCCTTTGCGTTAGCGAATTAAAGGCGGACATGCCACCACTTGCCGTTGTGTCAGAAGATTTGCTAGAGCTACTGTTCGACGCTTTGCTGTTGTAACCCGAACTGGAGAATGTCGTAGAATTGCTTTTCGCATGATTGCCAATCAAATTACCGTCGACAGAATCCGATTTGGTCGTACTTATACAATTAGGAAACTTTATAGAATTACCTCCTAAGCAATGAGATTTATGTATTTTATTGGACGCTGGAACTGTTCCTTCATCTGGCGGTGTATTGGCATTCGATGACTGTGACGATATTGTGCAATTCGCTGTAGAGAATTTACTGGAACTGCTGTTACTGTTCTGTTCGCCACTACTGGTAGTGGTCATTATGAGTGCTTGATTGGTGTCTTTATTGGCGGTAGGACTGTTACTGCGCTGGGAAGCGGGAAAGCTACCTTTTGTGTTTCCTATAGCTATCGGTCGAATTACTTTTATACCATCGTTATCAATACAGCCGTTCATAAAGCTACTATCATTCAAATTGGAACTATTCACCCTTTGCCTTAATTGTACTGGATGCCGTAGTACATCTTCGGTGATGTCCCATAGGCAAATCTGAGTATCCTGACTTACCGATCCCAAACGATATATAATTGCTAGTTTATCGGGTGCCAGTGAACTAGCATCCGAACGAAATGATGTTGAGGGCGGTCGTTGTCTTGTATGCACAGGTGTTGAATTTTTATCAATAGCTACTCCCGGACATGTTCCGTACATATCGAAGCCATTTCCTGTCGCAGAATCACATACCGCAAATCTACCGTAGTCAGTCATTTGGTTTTCATCATCAGAGAAATCGCCACCGTCCCATGATGTATACGATGTTGTATATGGATCGAAAGCGACTACCGATACCCATGAGCGATGACCTTGACCACGTGCCACAACACGTCGCTCATGAAATGACCACACTGTTACTAAATCATCCTCCCCACCCACCACAATATATTTGCCATCGGGCGACCAACAAACGCACAAGAAACCCCCAAAATAGGAACGTGCTATACCCAACAATTCCATGGTATCATAATGAAACACACGCAGGAATCCATCTTGTGATACAATAGCCAAATGCGAACCACACGGTGAAAAACAAAATTCATTTATACAACAATTCTCAGTGCTAAATACCCATTTGTACATAGGATTACGACTCGATTTTGATTTACACGTTAATATCGAATAGCCATCGCCCATTTTATAGGTTTGATAATTGGGAGCGGCCGCAGTACAGGGTAAATCTTCATTGTACAAATACAGATGTCCCGAGGCATGAGAGGCCAAAAAAAGATTAGGCGAATTCGGCAGCCATTTTAAACAGGTCACTTTGGTTTTATCAATAAGTCGCTGCATAGAAGAAAATGAAGATGGCGATCACGATTAAGTAAATATAAAAATCAAACAATACTATATATATATATATATATATATTATAAATATATATATATTATATATATATATATATATACCTCTTCATTGTAAAGTTTTCGTAATTCCCGAGGACCTGGTTGTGGTGATACCAACTGTATTTGTCCGGTGGTAAAACCCACTAATAAAGGTGCACCCGTTGGTGATGCGGTGGTAGAATTAAAATCATGACAACTTGGATTGGTGCCTTTATAGAATTTTTTATCAATTGGTTTACTTAATTCCGCGCCCTAAAAAAGTGTTTAGATTACAACAAACAAATGATTAGAAAATGGAAAGTTTTAAATGCAAAGCATAATATGCTCTTGTAATTTACACATACTACCTACACATACTGCAATTCTTCCAATCTTCCCTTACTTTCCTAATCATATCAGTTTACAATAAACAACTTATACTATGTAATAATAACGACAACGTTTATTGCAATTATTATTGCATACGAGTTCATTCATTTATATATATATTTTGCAATATATTCTCTCCATATAAAATGAATTATTTACTAGAATTTGCAAAAAATAAACTGTCGTAACTTTTGACAGACGTTAGCAAATTTTAAAAAAACTTTTCATTTTGGTAAAAAAGAAAAAAACAAACAACAAAAAACATATTGATGATTTTTTTATTACGTCTTATTTATACGGTGGGCCATCTGTTGGCCCCATTTTTTTAATTAAATGTAAAATGTACACATGTACCCCCATAGACAACTACATATTCGACAATTGCTGTAAAGACTTTTTTTTTTTATGGCTTTACGCTTAAAGGATTTCATTCTTGACAGTGTATTGTTTATGTAGTGTTGCAATAAAGAAAGTCTTTCTTCCAATGGGAAATTCTAAAGGAAATTAAAAATTGTTGTTTAATTGAACGTTATTTGATGGCTAAAATTCTTATCGGGTCAGAATGACTTGACTTTTCGAGACAAATTTCAAATTTATTATACTAAAATTCTTTAAATAAAAAAAGAAAAAACTCTTTAGTTTAAACTAAATTATATAAGTTAAACTTTCAAAGGATTCCACTTCTAATACGATAAACGAACGTGTTGTAAACGGGTGCAAATCATAGGTCGAAGGAGACCATAGAAAGCGTGGGGAAGGCAAAGAATGGCTTAGGGCTTATGATCTACCTAATCGCTAAGCAGTCTCGTCTGTTCCTTCGTTCTTCTAACGGTAAAGACATTCACCAACAAAAGTGTGGTAGACGTGGCGTCTTCCATTAAGTAATAAAGCTATTTTTAATAGGCATGAATAGTTATGATGTAGTGGCGCCGCCATGTCTTTTGGATCGAGATTGCAACCTTGCACAGCACAATTCATTTGTTATAAATAATTTCCTTTCCTTTCCATATGTTATTACTTAGCGTTTCAAGATTTCAACCAAGTTAACAAATCACACTATTTTGGACTTAATTTGCGGAAGTATTTTGTGAATTTCAGAAAGCTTAAGACCCACGGCAGGCCTGCTCGTATTAGGTTGTAGAATTTAACAAGATTTTAAATCTACACCATATTGGTTAGCCCTGTGATGCTTATTCCTTACCACATCAAGCCGCTGCACCTTCAATAGTGAATCAAAGCTCAGTGGACCTAAAGCTTTCTCTCTTGTTTTGTCTTTGTTTTAGGGCAAAAAATTCAGGTGAATATCGGATTAAAGGTGACGAGCTTTAACTGATTTTGTATTCCTTATAGGCAGTGCTTTATCTACCAATGGTCAAGAAATATTATTTAGATGTACAGAGCAAAATGCTAAATCCATTTTTGCTTTTCGGAAAGCTTTGCTTTCACTGCGGTATCAAAGCTATTAAGTTGAGTGTTACGGATTTATCCTTGCACTGTTTATGTGGGCCGATCAAAATTGATGCAACAAAAGTTCTTGTTTGTCTTCTAAGGCATTGCAACGAGCAACGAGCATAATCTGTGATCTATGTGTGTGATGAGGAAGTGAATGTTAGACGTGAAGCGGTGTAGGGTATCTGACCCGGCTACAACATTTTTCATTATCTCTAGCAGGGAAAATGCTGGCAGTAGATTTTCAGATTGTTACAAATGAAATAAACGAATCAGTGAAACTTCCGTTTTTTTCTTCTAAATATTCCCAGATTTATTTCATTTCTCTTCTTACATTCTCAAATAGATTTTGTTTTCTTTTCAAATTAAATAACAATGAAGCAGAGCGGATTGTTATTTACATTTCGCTGTTCGCTATTTGCTATGAAGTGTCATAGATTTAATTTTTACAAGCTAAGGCACATGCCCGAAAAAGAAATAAATGCATGAATGGGTAGATAGTAGGAAAGGACGTAAGTAAGATATTGTATATACTTTGTAACAGTGTATCTAAGAGTTTTAAGTAAAAAATAAATGCGATAACACTTTTGGTTACACATTAAATTTGCTCGCCAACAGATATGTGCTTGAACGCAGATAAGTTTTGCAAATTGACGTAGCCAGTCACAAGATAACCAAACAAGCAGACCTAGTCAGCTTGAAATATTCAAATAGCTAAACCAATATACAATTAAGCAAAAAAAAAAAAAGAAAAAAAGAAAAAAAAAAAGTCTGTTCGAATCTTTGCATTTATATGTGTGTGTAAGCATTCATGCATGCACGCCTCCCTCGGGCTACCGCTTGAGTTTTTTTTTTTTTCTGCTACTTTACGTACGCAACACATTTGTGCATACGGCGACTCATGTTACAACAGTCAACAATAATAACAATAGCAACAACAATAAACAAATAATAATAAATGTACATATATATATATATATTATATGTATAAATAAATAAATAAATAAATAAATGTAATGACAACAGAAAAGCTGCAACATATTGCTGTTGATTATATAAGCCGGGCAAACAACAACAACAGAACTAGCTTACAAAAGCATTTTATTGTTTGTCATATATATATATATATATATATAGCTGTTGCCTATTACTTCTATATGTATAAATATACAAAACAAAATATTATATCAAATCGAATCTCAAAACTGATTTTGAAATGTGAGTGGCGTTTAGATTTTTTTTTTTAATTTTTTTATTTTTATTTTCTTATTTCGTCTTTCTTCTTATCTATGAGATTTGTTTGTTGTTTTCCTCTTATAGGGAATAAAAATATGTTGTTCTAGCGCTTATACTTATAGTAGTATGCTTTTAATGTTTTTATTATTATTATTATTATTGCTATTATTGTTGTTGTTGTTGCAGTGGGCTGTTTTCAATTAAAAATAATATCAATTTAGCTTTCGTTGGAATTTTACTGTCTTTTTTTTCAAGAATGTTTATAATTTATTGTCAGAAGATATTATATATACAAACACAGACACAGATACACACACAGGCACACGCACAAGTTTGTATATTTTAAAAAAATTAAAAATTTAGGAATATTAAGAGCTTATTTTGGAATAAGGCCGGTAATGAATGTCTACGGCGCAGCTAATCTCGATAAAATCCGGAGGTCTCTAATGGCATGAAATAGTTCCCACTTTGGGAACTTTTGTATAATGAACGGATAAAACGAACTTGAGATGATTCGATGCATATGCATTTATCTGTAAGGCGTTTATCGCGCCCTATAAGTAGTCTGGAATAGGTTAATGATACAAGACTAAAAATAGCATTCATTTAGTCGCAAATATCAACGAGTGCATCAGGTGTTTGCAAAAATTTTGATCAACGACTTCTGCAGGTAAAAATAATAAAGAAATGGGCAATACTAGTGTAGCTGGATAGTGTTGCTTCATCATATCCCCATTGTCGACTTTGGTTCCAACGGTTTAAAAGTGGCGAGAAGAAATGTTCAAAAGCACTATTTTTCGGCCACTCGCTGCAAGACTTGTCCAGGATATACGAAACATGGCGCCTCCTAATTACCATTTGTCTGGATAGGAGCAGCATAACTCAGCTGGCACGCGAGTCCGCAAACTTAAAGAAGTACGAAAATGGACCGTTAGACCGAACGCTACCAAATCAATATAAATTTTTTCGGCATAATATCGCCATGTTACCAAAAATACAGTAAGACGTTGTAGAAAGTGATGGAAACAATTTTGATTAATATATAGCGAAGTGAAGTGTGACCAAAACTTGTGCAAATCCCTAATATATTAAGATTGTAAAGTGATTGATAGATAGCCTTAGTTAGGCACTTCTTCAGAATGGACATTTTTTTAAACCTTATATGGGATATACTTCTCGGCTTTTAAATCTTCCTTTACTTAAGGCATAAAGTAATTATCTGAAATGATCACATTGTAGAAGGTTAATAATTTTTAGACTATGTGAAATGTATTTTTATTTTTAATCGCTTTTATGTTCCTTTACTTGATGCATTGAAAAACAAAACAAAATAAAAGAGAGAAAAAAAAAAAACTAAAGAAAAACAGCAGGGAAAAAGAAGAAAAAGAGAATCGAACGACATCTCGAGAAGTATTCATAATCTCTAGCTTATCTCATCATTATTTTAATGTTTGGCAATGAAAATTAAAAAATGTCTTTGCTTTTCGTATGTGTTCCTGCTACTTACCTTTTTGACACCTCTGAAGGCGTAAACGTACAATTCTCGCCCAAAATTAAAACATATTCGATCACCACCATATATTTGACTTGCAGGTAAACCGCTTTGATCGATACCATTGCCGGAACCGTTCATTATAGTGTGCATGGACATGCCAGCACCAAGACGAGCATCCATTGAGGCCGGTACAACATAAGCGGATGACGTTGAATTAATATCGTAACCATCGCCCGCAGCACCGCTACCATTAGTGCCATTGATTAGAGGTCTTTGTGTTGTTGAACTATTATTGCCGTTACCGCTACCGCTACCGTTGCCATTGGCCCCGTTTACATTATTGCTTAAGGCTGGATTCGGTAACGTAACAATTGAAACACGCACTTGCGGAGAACTTTGGTTATTAGTGTAGCCGACACGATTTGGACGTGAATATTCCGGCAGTGTTAGCAAACGATAGGTGCCCTCGCGCGTGACAAATTGTGTTTTCAGGTCATCCTTGACATTGGGATCGAGTTGCGTTGCCATTACGGCAACTAATACTTGAAATATTTCGTTGTTCTCGTTGTTATTGCTCTTATTTTTAAAATCGTTTTTTTTTTCTGTGTGTATGTGTATAAGTTTCGAATTTTTCCTTTGCAGACCAGTTAAATGGTTTTTTTTTCGCTTTTTTCTTGCCGTAGTTTTCTTTTTCTATTTTTGCAATGATATTAATTACAACTTAATTTGATATATATATATAAATATATATATATATATATATATATATATATGTACATATTGGTAAACATTTATTTCGTTTCAAATTGCTTAGACACACGAACGCACATCTATGTAAAAACTCGGACACCTCACATATCCACACATAACGAACGTACATACTATTTCAATTGCCGCAGGAATCTCAGCGAAGTGGGTGTGGAGCTGCTCTTTATCATAGGGATTTCCACATACAACTGCTTATTGGATTATTGAAATATGTTGTCAAGCGTATCTCCTTTGGCAAACTTTTTCGCACCTTGTTTTAAGCTATTTTTTTTACACTTATAATAATAATAATAATATTTCAATTTTTTTTGCTGTTTTACATTTTCGCAAATTCTATTTGAGAATTGAATTGGTTGACATACATCCGTACACAATTGACACACAGCCACACAACATACAGGCACGCATTGGTCACACAATTTGTTTGGTTTGCGTTTTGCTAGACAATCCGGTTTCTTTCCTTTTTTTTCATTTATTATACACTACCGCAAACGATCTAATATCAATGCCTTCAATTATTTAATTTGAATTTGTTTTATTTTTCGTTTTTAAAATAATTCGTGCATTGAAATTTTCCTTTTCCTGTTTTCCATAAAAATTTCCTATCGCTCGTTTTTCTCTTAGATTCTATTTTTTGTCTATTTTCAATATTGTTTTGCTTTGACGTTTACAAAAGTCATACACTATTGCAATTTTTGCTTTAACCGTACAGAGATCGTATATTTCATTGAGTGAAAGCGAACTTTATGAAATGAAATGTTTCATTCTACATCGTTTCAATTCTGCACGTTCTGTTACTTTTAAACAACAGAAACGCTTTATTTTTATGTATTTAGAGTTTTTGTTGATTATTTTAACAATTTCAAGCAAATGTTATGGGCCCAACTGATTGAAAATGATTTTTTTTTTTTGTATAATTTACAAAATATCTAAATAAGTAATAAGTGAACTTTGAAACAAGATGGGAAAAATAAAAGATTATTGTCGTTAAAGGAGAAAATATAACAATATTAATATAATGTTTACATAAATAGGAAGATATTATATTAATTTAGAAAATTCATTAAAAAAAAGAAGATCCGGGATAGGGTATCTTTTAAATCTTCAAATTTCATTCGAGTTATTGCCAAAGGATTTACGTGATTACTCAGTCTGACAAGATATTTTGAGAAAATACTTTGAATTAATTTTTGAAGAATGGAAATCCCAAATCGTCATGAATGGTTTTATCGCCAACGAACCATTAACAATAAGGTGGAGGATTGATTTTTGGAGCATATCAATTAACTGTTCCCCACAATTGTATACCGTAAGTTCAAATAAATGAAATTTATTTTGCAACAGTTTATTAAAAAATGTTATTCCATTTCTGCGTGGTTTGTGTCTAAAGTAATTCTTGGCTTGTGTCTACAATTATACAACTATACACCTATATGTATATATGGCAACGTTGAGAAATTAAATTTATGCAAAATCGTCACTTCAACTGGCAAGAAGACGTATGTAAGCAATCAAATACGAGATAAGAACAAAACAACCACAACAAAAACAATTGGTTGATTCAATTAGTAGGTTGGTGGTAGGTTGTATAACATAAACTAAAGCCATGGACCAGAAATTGGGCTATTTTAAGAAAATAGCAACAAATAAACCGTTTTTGTTAAAGGGATATCAATTAAATATCTCTTTAACTAAAAAGCAGCGATGGCTACGGGATTGTATTGAAAATGTATGCGCAGAAATTTGTTGTTAATAAAAATCATTGGTTAAACAATACAAGAAAAGCTTGACTACTTTTTGATATGTTCTATTAATATGGGCGTACACATTGATCTTTCAATATATTATATATTTTTGATCAGATTTAGTAGCGAAAGCGATTTAGACATATCCACCCACGTTCCTGTTTCTTTTCTTCTTGAAATTGTGTTACATTCTCAAAATTATCTGAAAAAAAAAATTAATTTCAAATTTTTTTTTTGTCGTGACGTCAGATTTTTTTAATCAATTGTTAATTGCGAGTAGATAAACCTAGTTAACCTCTGAGAAAAATGCATCAAAGTGCCATAGATACAAATGACGATCGCTAACAGCGGTAAGTGCTTTTTACTTTGTTATATACATTAAGTATTGGATCAGTAATATTTTTATTTTAGAATTATGCAAATTGTATACAGAATATCTTTTACTTCTCGCTAGAGCAAGACAACATCGGAACCTTGTTTAACATATCCAATTTCTATACTAACTTAGAATGAAGGATATAAAAATTGTTTGATGCAATAAGACGAACCAATCTGGTTTGAAATATTTTAAGACAAAAAATTTTTTAAAATTCATTTGGTTATCTTCATGTTGATTATTATTAAGGAAAGCAAGTGAGAACATTATAGATAAGCAAAGGCAGCCATTAAATACCCTTCAACCATTTCGCCTAGTACCGCTATTCATTCAATATTGTACATTATTTTCATGCCGTGGCATACTTTCCTTGAAATCTCGCATACTGGAGGATTCCCATAGTATCATATAAAAAACTGCTAATTGCTGCGCTATTTTGCCCGATGGACCGATTTTTGTCACAAAATATTAAAAATTAAATCTTTTTTTCCTCTTGATTTTTATGTCAGTTTACTAAATTTTTTCAAAATATCTTAAAAATTGGGACCTATAGCCTGAATACCAATTTACACAGGCAAACGAGTCAGACGGACAGATGGATGGTCAGTTTTACATCGATTCTGAATAAATTTGTGAATCGGAATAAAAGATAGATGTATCTTATGCCCTTCTATGTGTTAAATACTTTCGCACAAACTTAATATACTGTGTGCAACAAGTGGTGTAGGGTATAATTACCATAAAAATATATTCAAATTAAGCGAATCAACATTAACATAATTCACTCTATTCTTCTCCCTATTGTTATCATTTCCTTGACTAAAAGTGAAATATTAACTTTTGAGATGAGTCGTTGTTAAGATAGTGACAAGTTGCGGTAAGATTTGCTCTTGACATTGCGAAAACACCATAATCAAGCAGAGTTCAACTTTTCTTTTGTTTATGAAAATGAATTTTTGCAAAAGAAAAATCATGATCATGTACCCTACGTTGTTTGCAAACACTACTACTACTACTAATTGGACGCAAGCGAAACCCTTCTATCTGTTTGCAGATGGGCTTTGTGTAACACGCAAAAGTGAAAGAATATAAAATAACTGTAGGCGAAAGCTGTCGAACGGTTTTTTTATGATTTTCGAAGTGAATCTATGTGAGGAGAGTGAGAAGGACACAGGGTCGTACGTCAGTATATTGAAATTTGCGTCGCTGCTTAACATGCTAAACCTGTGCTTTATCTTCGATAGATCAGATGGATGTAATGTTTTATGAGTTACTGAACCTATCATTAAACTCAGAAGAGCCACAATATCCCAAAAGACATGGTATAAGGTGAGATGACATGAGATAATAGCGAATGAGTCAATTTTATGATATTCTGACGAAATTTTGTGCACCGACATGCTTCGGCTGGAAGACGAATTTAATGATTAACTAAAGTTTTCATATTTTGTTATATGATTGTGGTACCACTTGTCTTGTAAAACTTCAATATGCATATGCGCCGTTAATTTTCCGAATCAATTGGCTGCGTTTGTAACACTTTAGCTTTAATATCTGAACAGCTTGTTCTCGATGGAGCTGGATATTTATTATACGCATCACCAAAGGATGAGAGATGTATTCACAAAGCGTACATGTTCTTGAACAGTATCAAATTCTAAATCGATTTAAGCATGTCCGTCTGCCCGTTTGTGTTTGTCTAACGTAAACATTCTCCTGGCGAACTCATGCGAAGGACACACGCATACGTAAATTGAGGACACCTCTGTTTTTCAAAAGGAATAAAAAATTGGGTTTTTGGGCATTACTTCCGGTAGATAAACGCCCAAAAATTTGAATGCATATTTCCAGGGTGATGCTCTAGGATCTGTAGAAAATTAGAAAAAATTAACCACGCCTAACCACGCCTGTTATAGTGGTATCAAAATTTAATTTTTTTTCAATACCTTCATAACCCCCATAAAGTACATAAAATTCTCGGCCAATATCAAATAATGGAATGCATGTCTGTCTGTTCGTCTGCTCGACTGTGTAGTAACTGTGGTAAAGATTCTCAAAAATGAAGATATCGCCTACAAATTTCCAAAGGAGTTTGCAAGTGACTTAAACTTTACCAAGTGCACGCCTACAACGCGCAAACGCCTTTAAGAAATAAACTTTTATTTTGGAAATATACAAAAATCAGCCGCACCCATTAGCACGCAAATGTATCTTCTGCATGTAGCGATGGTGGATATAAAAGATTCGATCACGACTAAATATAATTTTCTTACTTATTTTGTTACATGTTTTTGAAGGAAGATTGCGATCTAAAACATTCATTATATCACTAAAAATTTAGTTCCCCTTCACTCACTTGAATTTGAATAAATATTTAATCAAACTATGATTTTTTGCAACTTTTTGAATGAAAGTTAAGTTAGTGACTGATTGATTTGGAATTTATGCTGTGTTTACTGTGAAGAATGTTGAAGTTGTCAACAACGATATATTTTTTTACTATAGATCTCGTCATCTACGTGTCAAGTTGCAAAGTTTCTTAACGACGTGCTATCAAAAAGAAAAAAAAAAAAAAACAAAAAAATGATAAAAATTAAATTAGATTTTTGTTGTTGTTGTTGTTGGTTTTTTTATTTTCATTCATCATATTGATGTACTTCCTTGAAAATGCAAAGAAATTGTAATAACAATAACAGTTACAGACTATGGATTATTTGATGGCTTTCACAACGCTTACCATTATATCGAAATGGCTTTTTTGATCTATATATACTTATATATACCTATACATATATATATATATATATATTTGTTCGTAAACTTAAATAAAATAATTCGATTTATTGTTTAAAATCTTTATAAAGTTTACAACAAGTCTAATGAAATGATAAGCGAATGTGTGTCCGTATGTGACTTTAGCCACTTGGCTATTGTCATGTTATTGAGGTCATGCAACAAGAATGTAAAAACTCAACTATCTAGGGACATCTTACATACATCTTTGCATACATATAAACTACTTGATGCTTTAACATTTTGCAAGTAAACAGAATAGAGAAACGAAAAAAAAAAAACCAAAACAAAAACAAAAAGAAAAAAAAAACAAAGCAAAAACAAACACAAACAAAAAAAAAAAAAAAAGACAAGAAAACGGTCGAGTTGAAAAGAATTCTCTTAAGATTCCAAAAAAAAAAAAAAAAAAAAAAAAAAAAAAACTTTTTAAATAGTTGAGATTTAATACCAATGTGTGTATATGAGCAAAATTTTCAATTCCCTCAACTCTTCATTTTGTAAAGCGAACGAACGTATTCTCCCATAATCTACTTTTCCTATATATGTGCGCATGCATATAAGTTTGTTGGATCCAAAGCAATTTCATTAGCAACCAGCAATGACTTTATTTTATTGTAATTTTTTAAACAAACAAAAATGTGTATAACAGAAAAAGTTAAATAAAACGAAACTATTGTAAAATATTTGTATTCCTTAGAGTAAATTCTTAACGTGCTTCTCTCCCTTCCCCCCCCCGCCGCTACCTACAATCCTTCCTTCTTTGCATCGATTGGATAAGTGGCTTTGCTTTTACAATTGAAAACATCAACGGATGTTCCTACACACACACACACACACACACACACACAGAGCGAGAGAGAGGACATCATTTCAAATGAGCTGCATTTTACACAACATATCCTAAGGTCCAGAGAAAAATTGCAACAACAACAACAAAAACAACAAGAGACGAAAAAAAAAAAACAAATAGAAAAGCAATAAATTGCAGTCACTGTATACGATGGATGAGTTCTTTCTGAGTTCCTCTTTTCTTTTTTTTTTTGTTTTATTTTTTTGCGGGAAAACATTTTCTAAAACTTATATATGTTCGTTATTTGCGCTCTACGAGTTTTGCAGTCAGCAGCAGTGTCCTATATAATCGAAAAAGTCAATCCAGATAAAGTTCGATTATCACTGTGTACGATTTTTTTCGATAAAATTGGTATTTTTCTGAAATTATTGGTAGGAAACATTTTTTGCACAAATTTTTATAATAGATTCCTGAATGTTTCCTCGGCCTGTTCAAAACTCAATCACATAAAGCAGCATCTCGATCGATCGTTTTCTGCGATTTATACCCTGTATATTAGTAGGGTATATGAAGTTAGTGCGGGCGTATGTAATACGCAGAGGGATTTCAGTTAGATCCATCTTTTGTTATACCATCGGTTTAGAATCATAATCCGAATTGATCTAGGCATGCCTGCCCGTCTGATATCTATCCATATAAAGTCTTCAAGCTACAGGTTGCAATTTTTGAGACATTTTGATCAACAGCGACCTGTTTTGACCCAACGATGAACACTAATGAAAATGGCTTGGATCGGTCTATTTTGTCTGCCACTACTCCCCACAAAAAGCCCAATTATGAAAAGTCGTTATATGGAGAAAAATTTCTCGGCAAAAGTGGCTAAGTGGTAGTATTTCCGCATTCTAAAATGATATGAAAACTTTCGACGATCTGGGGTCAATTTTTGAGCCCCCTCTCATATAACGAAAACTGAAGGTCATACGACAACAATTGAACATAAAAAAGTAGCTGTACTAAATTTAGACTATCTCGATCTATTTTTTGAATCCTATCCTAACAAAGGTTTTCACGAAAGTTGCTCCTTTGTAAAGCAGAAAAGTCCAAGTTTTGCAGAAGTAATGATGAAAATTGACCCATGATAATAATTTCATGCAAAAATAAGAATTCGATTAGACAATGTGGTGTAAGGTATTTATTGGTCGGTTTTGCCCAACTATAATGTTCTTGCTTGTTTGGCACTGACATGATTATTCCGTCGTTATAACACTTCTGCGATTACTGAATTTCTTTCTTTTTTTTTTTTTTTTTTTTTTATAAGCACACTTACTCTTACTAGGTTTGCAGATGATAATCTGGCGTTTATGCATTGGCGATTTTCGTTAAAAAATTTTGAACTATCAATAGCATAACGACAGTTGTTAACACTTCCGATCGTAGTGCGAGTTGTGAGACAAAACTTCTTTTGAATGACTTCAATCGCAATCATAGATTTTATGAATTTCGTTAATGGTGATAAGATGGTTAGAATTTCGATAGTTAGATATATACATATATATTTTTCTTGTAGCAAGTTTTATCTAAATGGTTAAATTATGTTTTTGACGTTTTGCAATTTGAGTGCTAGACATTTTTACATATTTACCGATTTATGCTGGAATGTCTTTCTTGTGAACGCATTTTAGAATGACAATTACGGATATAAAAAAGAGAGAGAGAAAGAAAGAGAGAGAGAGAAAGAAAGAGAGAGAGAGAGAGAAAGAGAGAGAGAGAAAGAGAGAGAAAGAGAGAGAGAGAGAGAGAAGAAACCCACAATGACATTGTCCGTCCATAAATTCGATCGTTTCTGATAATTTTAGTTCTATAAGTTCATTCAAGCATAAGCTTGATCGTCCGTAATATTGCTTGCCAATGAGTTGCTTTGTTCATAAGGTCGTCCGCTTGCTCGCCAATGTCGTCCGTTTGCAATTTGTCCGCCTAAATATTCTCTCTCTTTCTCTCTCTCTCTCTCTCTCTCCCTCTCTCTTTCTCTCCCTCTCTCTGCCGACATAGTTTTCTATATATGTATGTCCGCTCGATTACTTTCTATAAGTTCGCTCTTGTATAGTTTTGCGAAACTATAAAATCGCGTATTCATAAGTTCACCAGTCTACAAGTGCAACCGTTTATAAGATCCCTATCGATACGTTCCGATGTTTATAGATTAGTGTCTCGGCATGTTTGCTCTCCCGTACAATGGCGAATTTACTCCGTCTACGGATGCCTGTTCCCTAATCTCTAAATTCCTTTGTCCAAGTGGTTGTATTTCCCCTTTCTCGCATCTATTCTGTGTAGAATTAAATATGTGCACGTAATTTAAGATTCCCTCTGCCTCTCAAAAGCTCAATTATTTTGAAATTGAAGAAATTTTGGTATCGAATTATTTAACTATCGGAGTACTATACTAACCACTCCGCGGACAGACCTACATTAAAAAAAAAAAAAGCGTCTGAATAATTAGATAACATTTGATGACATTTGTAGCGTTCTATTTAAATAAGTAAATAATAGGGAAGTAGAAAGTTTGTTGCCTTGGTTTTGCGGTACGAAAAACGAGGGATCGATGTGCTCTTGTTGCTTAAGCGTCGAATTTGAGATGAAGTAAAAAATACTTGCTTAACGTGCAGAATAAGTGAAGAATAATATATTTTTCTAATTTTTTCTAAATTTTTTCTTTTTTTTTTCTTTTAAGTTCAATGCGTTTAAGCTTTTAGTCATGAATAAGAATTTTCTGTCATTTCTTATGGCCGGGGTTTTGGGCGGACGTCTTTGTAATTTGACAAATCAAATAAATTTTTTAACATTAATTTACTTCCGATTTCTATGCTGTTACGGTATCTTTAGTTGTTTTTTTTTTTTTTATATTTGTTCTCTTATGTTCCTTTTTAACCGTTACAAATTGATAGTATCTTGAGTTCATTACTGTGCACAAGTTTTAACGGAAAAGGGAGAGAAAGGGAAAATCGCAAAAGCAAGAGATATTCGTTTTAGCCGTTGTTGACCATGGATAACGTTTAAATTTTTAAAATTTAGAGCGGGAGGGGGCGAGGATGAAAAACAAAAAAAGAGAAAAACAACAACAAGCAGACGAGACATCGTAAAAAGTAGTGAAAGAAGAAGCAGAAGAAGAAGAAGAGGAATAGGAAAAGAAATTGATTAAATTCGAAATGCAATAACAGTTCCACTGCAACCAGATGTAATTTTTTCCCGTATCAACAAATTGGCTCTATTCACAATAAGAATGATAGTGAAAAAAAAAAAACAAAAACAAAAAAAAAACACAAGATATTGATACAATTGTTTTGCTACTTAAGTAGGTATTGGAAAAGATTAAGGCGGAATTCGTGTTTCGTTGAATTACTTCGATAACAGTCAAGTTCAACATAAAGCATAGTTTAATCGATTCCTGTCTTAAGCTTATTTATCTTTAATTGATAATAACCAGCATAAGCATGTTGCGGCGAATTACTGATTCCCCTCACACAGCAATAAAATCTGTAAAAATCCTGATGTATTATTTTTCTTTAAAGTTCTTAGATAATCGCGATTAATGTCTTTATTAGATTCTCAGATGAAACCTGAGGCAAGCAGTTATTGTCCAGATATCTAACACTGTATGCAAGCATTTTGTCGGGCAAAGGAGGCCCATTTTCAAAATTTTGTGCGTCAAAATAATCAGGGCAGGAGATGTGCTTCCAGTCTCCCCTATTTTTGACAATTAATGTTGCACTATATGGATGAATCCAGAGAGAGAGAGAGAGAAAGAGAGATAGATAGATAGATAGATAAAGAGAGAGAGAGAAAGAGAGAGAGAGAGAGAGAGAGAGAGAGAGATGGATAGATAGGTAGATATATAGATAGAGAGAGAGAGAGAGACCCTGAGTAACACTAAAGCTGAAGCTTCTCACATTATCGTACTAATTAAAAGTATACTATTACGTATGTCGCATTTATTTCCAGGTGTTACAAAGCTTATGATAAAATCAGCATACACACGCTCGTCGCCTTTGAGGCCTTTGAGTGCTATAATGCAAGTTGAGATTATCTTTAGGTATATAAAGCGAAATTTTCGCATTGAATGCACAGACTTTCCTTATATATAGTGTACGTTGATTGTTTTGTTGCATTGCCGTTAAAAATGACATTTTTAGGTAAGCTTAACGTACGGTTAATTTGTCTTATTTTAAACTTCATAAATTAAATTAAATTAAATTATAAAAAAAATCGTAAATTATTTGCAGTAAAATTTCTAGTTTCCTTTGGAATGTAAAAAGAACTTACGATGGCGATCCTGGTTGTAAAACTTCTAGAAAAGCTAATCGCGTCCATACAAAGTTTTTCGTTTTGCGTCGTCTTTGCCGTTGTGTCAACCACTATTTTTTTGCCGTTTCAATGCGTTATTCTCGTCGAAATGGATATCAATGAGATGTAAGAATTTGTATTTAAAATCAAGGATGTGTAATATATAAATATATATGTAATATATATATATATATGCATATATATTTATATTTGTTTCATAAATATACCTTTAAATGTTTGAAACACTGTACATAATAATAAATGATTAGGGTGTATGTTTGCAAATAATAAACAAAAACAAAAAAATATCCAACTTATATTTTTGTTAGAAAGGAATTTTGATTTCCCACAGAATGTTCAGATTTATTTTTTTTTCTTATGATAATAAGCAGAAGTTCGGCTTGCGTATGCTTTAGGAAGCAAGATGTTAAGATTTTTCAAAAACTCTTTAGATCCAGTGTTATCCTATTTTACACTCTGAATCAAATTGCTTAAGAAGATATATATATATATGTAAGTAGTAGTATATAAGCGGCTTGCGGTTACTCTACTTCAATCGCTCAAGACATTGGTATACGAAATCCTTTACTTTTTCCCTATAAGAGTATTACTTATATCTGTTAAGCTATTGATATATAAGATGTATTTTATATTTAATCAAACAATATGCACATGATCTCCCATAAAATAGATTCACTCTTTTAATTGCGAATGCTTAGGTGAGTCATAGTAGTCAACACTTGATTTCCTTAGAAGTTAGGTTTGAGTGGTTTTGTTTGATTTGTTTTTAATGAAATCAAGTGATTCTCAAATTGTTTCTCAAAAAGGTACTGTGCACGTTCCAAAAGGAAAAAATAGTCGATGCTCAGTCTATGTGTCCAGGGTTTCAATCACGAAGTCCTGTACAAAAGGAAAGAAAATTAAATTTTTTCTCGCAAACAGAGGAAGAATGCACAATAACTTATACATCACTTATATAAGATTTTTACCTATTATCGGATCACAATGTCTCTTTGAGTCACATTTGATTTTTGAAGTAATATTTTTTGATTATTTTATATTGCATTTCCCAGAAAAATATATAAAACACAGTTCGTATGTAACATCATATATATATATATATATATAAATGAATTTGAGCTATAAACCAACAATAATAACCATAGCTTCATCATTCCTATGACTCTCACAAGTGCCTGAAAACAAAACAATATTTTGTTACGGTCATGGAAAAATTTGTATATTTGTAAAATTTATTGTTCTTTAAGTTTAAAAGTTTTTAACAATCGTATCAATTGTGTGATGAATGCATTCGCTTGCAAAATTCTTAACACATCCTATAATAATTATTCATAAAACAGATGGAGCAGTTATTTCTATGGACCATATGGCCCGTAGGGACCGTATTTACCATACGGCCCATAGGGTCCGTGTTGGCCGTATGGTCCGTATTTACCGTACGGTCCGTAATATCCTTGATAGTCGTATTGTCCTTGATATGGACCTTGTTGATAGTCAGGTTCGCTGGGAGGTTTTGCTTGATTTATTAAAGGTGTCCAATACCAATGCCTAAAATCAACACAAGATTTCACAGGATCTAAGTAACCTTGTCCGTTAGGGCAGCGCTCTACTACTGCTGGTTTGCCCATTTCTACGCATTTCCAATAAAGGGTTTTATTGGTAATGAAGCGATAATATTTAACTTGTAATTCTTCGTCAGTTTTGCATCCAGGTTGCCCGTTGTAAGGTGGATAACCTTTACTTACGGCAATAAGTAGCATTAAAAAGATAATACAAACTTTTAATTTCATTGCTTAGTTGCTTTAGTTGAGTACTGTTTGAGTTTTGAATGTCAACTGATCTTAAGTATGAACGAGAATTTGTGAAAAATCATTATCAGTTTTATAGCCCTTCTTTACCATTCACCATAGTCAGGTGTATTAAATTCGTTATAAGGGTTAGTAAAAGAAAAAAATCGAAAACTAAGAAAGCAATTGCCAGATGTACACAGAGTAATAGCTTATACTCCTTGCATTAAGATAAAGAATATCTTCTTATCGATATTGATTTTTTTATATATAGCATCTCGTCTATTATTTATCAATCTTCTAAAAGATTGAAGGGTATCGAGATTCAGATTTAACTTAAATTATATTTTTTTTCAATTGTACATCTAATAAGAGATAAGAGAAGATCGAAAATAAACGTATAAAATATTAAAACTAGTTTGCCTGGCAATCATATGCAAATATCTTTAATTTAATCTAAGGCAATTGATAGCAGTGTTTACATCATGGAAAGAAACTGCAGTGTAATTTAAAAAGTTAAAGAAATTGTTTTGTAGAACTTTTTCGGAAACAATTTTTATTTTCAAAAAAAAAAAAAAAGAAGAAGAAGAACCTTTAGAAGAAATTAAAATAGTTTATCAGGAATCTTTATATTTAAGCTAATCTTTCATATAAAGTTTTCCCTTCTGTGCATTCATAGGCTCATCCAGCTATAGGTAAGCAGGATGGAATCATTTCTCTCTCTCAGAAATATGTCCTGATCTAAAATCGCTAGAGCTAAATGGAAGGTTATGTTTCTTTAATAAGTAAACCTAGGTCATATATATGTAGGTATATAGTCTCTAGAATCTTGAATTTCTAAAGCCTAGTTAATGTCAAATTTCAATTATGAATCAAACCTTCGATGCGTTGCTGTAATTAAACGGTTTAACTCGTTATCTACAATCTCTGGAGTAATCGTTGCCAAATGGTAGGTTATGTTCTTTTAATTAGTGAACTTAGGTCATATATATCTAGGTGTATAGACGCTAGGTTAAATTTCTAAAGCCTAGTTAAGTTTAGACTTAAATTTAAAAGGTAACTATAACAATTGAAGATAGTAAATACGATAGAATATATAATTATTAGCAAATTTTAAGTTGTATATTCCAGTATATTCCATTCGGGACACTCAAGAGCCCCCAGGCTTAGAGAAAGAAAAAATAAGTAATAATAATGCGGAATTTTCATGTAATACCACAGTTTGAAGTGCAAGGCATTCAACATTTACCTAGTTGCCTCTTACTTCCTGTTATTGTGATCTGCTTTTCATTTCATTCAGCAACGTAAAGCATTAAGGTTAAGTACTCTTGGAGACCATAAAATGAAAGCATTAATAAATTAAAATGCTATATAAGCAAAAACTATGAGTTATTCAATCTCCCACCTCCCTCCCCCGTCCCTATACTTTAATCTGTATAGAAGAAAACAACAGCTTAAAACGCTCAACGATTCGTACATATATATATATATAGAAAAGGTATGATGTGTCCCAAGAGTTTGGCAACAAACTTACCTTATTTTGCTGTAAACTATAAATATATGTGTACACCTATAGTAATGAAAGAGAAAGAAAGTAGAAAGAGAAGAGAACAAAATTGTTATTATGCTTAGAAAGTTTCATTTATATTTTACACAAACATTAACACGACCAAATAGTAAACAAAAATGTAGAAGAAGAAGAGCTGAATGAGAGGGATGAATTTGATTTTTGGAGCAACACTGCCAAGCCACAATGTAAGCTTCTAACAGAACTAATTAATTCAGAGCATTTGCTACTAGGCACATTTTCTTGTGTTTTTTTGGCTTTTTTTCTGGCAAACAACAACAAATTGTTAAACATTGTTTATTCCTCAGTAAAAGCTATCATTATTATGATCATAATACGTATATGTGTAAACAAATATAAACGTAACAATAATAACAAGAAGACGAAGAAGGGCTATATACCCCCCAAAAAAAAAAAAAAAAAAAAAGAAGGAAAGTATTATAAATTTCGTACTTGGCAAACGTAGTCAAAAACTAGATAAACTTGACATAACAGATATCCTATGAAAACTGTAGTACATAGCAACATAGAAGAAGAACACAGAAGAATTGGTTATGTGTACGAAGTTTATTGCATTGTTGTGTAGTCTTGGAAGATCTTCTTGCTATTGTACTCAGCTGTAATACCCTTAATACTATTACTGCTGCTTTCTGCGTGAGCGTAGCCCCGGCGAACTAATGCACGTAACCTACGACTTCAGAATGCTTGTGGTGTCATTAATCAATTCAATAGGTACCTGCGCCTGTTTACAGAAGATGAGGTGGCATATATGTCCACTTTCAAGAGCAATTCGATAATTGAAGGCAAGCGGAAAGTCTACGCTCTATTTTGCTGTGATGTCACTTTTGCTGCAGTTTTTCCTGATGCTACTACTATTACTACTACTACTGCTACTACTGCTACTAGCACTACTGCTACTACTACTACTACTACTACTACTACTACTACTGCTACTACTGCTATTATAAACTCTACTGGTAATTGCCGAGGTGTTCTACTGTACAGCGGCCTACGATCCTAAAGGCAAATCACTTTTGTAACGTATTATACTTTAGTTCGAGTTGGATGCTTTTTGGATCCTTATAAATTTTCATTTTCTCTTTCTCTCTCTATTCCCATTTGAAATTAGAACTATTCAGAATAGTTTGGTGTGCAGACTGTGTAGATATTGTTTTCAATGACAGATGTGTTAAAAATCGAACCTTCTAGAGTTATAGGAATGAAAGATGTTCGACTAAGCACTACTACTATTACTACTAGTACTATTGGTATTAATTGCTTCACTATTATAGTTCTAATTATAATACTACCGCATCTGGCAAAGATCTTCTCCCTCTCCTCCCATGGATGAAGCTTTAATATTTTATTTTTACCTGTTTTTTTAATGACCTAGGCATAGACCTTCCTTAAAAGGTAGATCACAAATAATATTTAAGGCATGCTTTTCAGTCTATCTTTTATTGCAATTGTTGTCTTTGTATGCATGTAAGAGCGTAATGTAATATGCAGTGTTTGTCAAAAACAGCGACTTAACATTAAAATTTATGCAAAAATTCGTCTATATACATACATCCATATAAACGAGAAGATGTTAAAAACGAATTTTCTGGTAAATATGTCTGTTTACGTTGTCTGCGTTACACAAATCCATAAGCAATGTTAACGGTCGTTAATCAGCTTTGGTTGGCCATTTGTAGCCTGCTTTTTCTCCGCAGAGTACTTACACTTGAATTATGGCTAAAATGTGGCAGTAAACCAGTACGTACTACATACATTACTCTTAAAATGTAAGGTGACAAGATGAAATCATGAAAAGCCAAGACCGCAAACCTAAAGGTGTATGCACATGTACATGCACATTAAGCTGCTGTTGCTTATGCCTTTTGCCCTCTTATTATAATGTATACGTATCAGCCTGCGCTCCTTATGCCTTATGCATTAAAGTGTGATTGTCCGTTCGTTTCCTTGCCATTGCTATTATTTGTTGTAATTCCTGCGTTGAAATTTTACTTAAATATTAGCCAAATTGCTTGGCATGCTAAAGAAAAGAATGTTTTTTTCTTTTCGTATAAATGAATATATGGAGCACATTATTACTTGTCAGATAATGGAGATTATGTGGGTGTGGTGTAGTATCTGAGGCATTGTTCTCGTATTATAGCTGTTGGTTGGTTAAACATAAAAAAAAATTTTTGCTTTTAACTCATAAATTTTCGTCTCTCTTTAAGTTTACATAAAGTCTTTTGTATTGAAGACCGCAGAAGAAGGAGAAGAGTTAAGCTGGATTTTATTAAATCATTATTTTTTTTTTAAGAAGAAAATTCTAAAATATGATACAATAGGATTAAATGTGCAGTTGATGAAGGATTTCTACAGAAATCTATATTGATCAACAGTTACAGTTGAAAGTTACAAAGATCTGATTTATGAAGATTCTCAAGGTTCTCTCTTCAAAGTTGCTTCCCTTTATCCAACTTTTCCTCAATATGGATTAAAGAAATATTTTTTTTTCATCATTGCATTGGAACCTACACCTATGAATTCTTTTATAATTTCTTTCAAAAATTGAGATGAATTTTTAAGAAAGCCGTACTAAGTCGTGGCTCTGATAGCATACACCCTTGCCTTCGGATTAACCGTACAATCCCGGACTACCCTTCTTCGAGATCTATTAGCATTAGGGTGTTACAAACGACATGGCGGGTGGTACCATGCTTTCGACTATTACTAAATCAACGTATTTTACGTAATCAGTTACCAGCTGGTTTGGTTAGTATTGCCTTCATAGCAATAGTTTACGAGAAAAGTGTACGTCTTCCTGTAATCCTAAGCCATCTTTCAGAAAACTTGTTATAGTTATATATAGGCCAAGCATTAACCTCTTCTTCGCCGGTCAAGACCGTTTCCAGGAAACACTACGAGGAGGTGAGAGTTTCGGCACATCTATGCTCCCCCAAGAACATAGTTTATCACCCCAACAGTATGAGCTCAAACAAGGTCTAATTTTATCAAGTTGGCTTAAGAATTATCTCAGCTGGGGTAGCGCTGGTCCGCATTACACGGTCGGAACTTTTTAACTCATATTTGTTCATGACTGTTCTACTATAGTTCTCCGGATTCTTGGTTCTCCAACTCCTATGTGAAATGTAAAACAATAAAATTTTACGTCCAATGCAAGTACCATTGTTTGATTAGCGTTAAAGTGAACTTTGCCTATCTGCCGTTTGAGAACATTTTTTTGCTAATTGCATGTTTATCGCTCAATCAAACTTACTAAATGCCTTGGTAATGAGAGTCACGTCGCGCATCAAATTTCCCTATGTTTCCAATATCGCCATAGAGTGATTGTCTAGCAAATTTTTCCAAAAGTTTCATTTAATTAAAACCACTGTAGGCATACAGATTTTCTGAAGCTTATGGTTGCTGTTATATCACAATTTGTGTAGGATATAAAAACTAAGCTAAGCATACGTTTTCAAAGAATATTAAGATCCTAGAGGTGGTAAATAAAGATAAACGTATTTTGCAATGTGAACGCATACGTAAAATAAATATTCAATGCAGTCAACCAAGGCTTTAACGCAGTCAAACGTAATGCCGTTCTTGTGTCAATATTGCATACATATATAAATATGTATATGTATACATATGTGTGAATGAGCCTAAAGGTTTATACTACATCTACATAAAGGCAAATATCTGCCCAATATGGTTGGTTTATCGACTCTCCATCAAATGTTATGAAAATTTAAATATATATATATATATATATATATATATACAGATATATATAAGCTTCTCAACCCGCAACAGCCTTACGGAAAATTTTTCATATCATAAAAACAATTTTATGATATTTGCATGTAAATTAAAAAAGAAAAAAGAAAAAAAGGACGGCTCAACATTACAGTTGTGTCCGCAAACCGTGGGAATGTCATACTGGTGTAGTGATAAGTTATTTAAGTTAACTTATTGAAGTTTCACTCTCAGAAACGCTTAACATTTAACAAAATGTAGAACATTTCGTTCCGACCATAATACATATTTCTTTTTGTTTTCCATTCATTTTTCTAGTTAAAATATTCTATGAAAAGTTTGGTTTGTGTGTTGGTTAATGACACAATTTCAAATACTATAGTTTACTGATTTAATATTCAGTTGAAAATCTGCATGATTCTCATTTTTCTTCTCTGTAAATTTTTAGACGACTGTAGTCATTCTTTATTAGCCGCACTGACTGACTAAGTTTTCTACATCAATCTAAAATTTTGAATCGCTTAGTGATTCCGTATGGAAAGAAGGCTTTGTATTGTTGACAACAAATAAATTAATCAGTTTATTATTATACCAAGCGCGATACAATGAACATCTCCTGACGGAAGAAGAAGAGTGAATTTGTCCAAAAAGTCCAGCGTACAATAAATAATTTTTAACACAATCCAAGCCAAGCTTCCCAAGTCAGGATGAAAGTTACTAAAGCAGTTGTATGTAGCTGGCGTTATGCATGAGAAGTAACACAAACCTTGCTGCATAGTTGAAAATTGAAACTTTAAAAACGTCTTTCTTCAAACCTTGTTAACCTCTTTAAGGTTCTCTAGTGATAATTGATACCAAACCTTTTCGCCCCAAGTAACTCAGATCATTGACATGAAATCGTTTGGTATAGAAAGGCAGATCTGAAAGCATGATGCGAGGCAGTCGAGCAGCTCTTGCATAACAAGTAAAAATTTTGGTATTAGTTAAAAAAAATGCCTTTAAAACTTTTGAAGGCAGTAAAGAAGGTCCATGATCACCATCCTAACAGCTAACAGATAGTTGCTGTGTCGACTAAGTCTTCTAAGTTACCTGGCCTACGTTATTGACCTTAATGAGAGTGCCTTCTTAAAACTGTTATCGCCGCTCGTAGCCCGAAGTTTGGAAGTCTCTTTTCCAACTATGTTTGACTTGATCTTTGTGCAATGCATTCTAAGCATTTTATTTAATTTTTTGAGTTCGTAGTTTTCGTAGCGATCGCTTGAAATTTGTTTTGTAATATATAAAATCCTCCCCTATATCAGTGAGCGTTGACAAGTGATAGTTTTACTTAATGATTATTTCTTAAACTTCAATATAATTTATAAGGTAAGCTTATCGTGGGCGTTTAGCTATTGTCTCAGACAATCGAAACTTATTTGACGATTCTTTAAAACCTTTTTTCGACAAAATGAAGCTTGTGCGTGGTATGCGGTTTGTAAGGTATTTAATTTTATTGCATAATAAATGATTGTAGTTTAAGGGCCTGGCGGTCAAAGAGTCGTTCTGTGCTACAATCTTACATTTACACTTTACATTAAACTTTCGTGTAAAACTTATTTATTTATTTATTCTTTTCGGTATGAATGTAGCAGTGTACATGAAAGTGAAATGAAAATTTAAATTACTTTTCACATTTTTCATATTTTATGCATAAATTTACCTAAAGACTGTTTACAGTCTATGGGTTTTTTATTCTTTTTGTTGCACTGACTTTTCCTCATATAATTGGCAGCACTGTCAAGAGTTCGAACTTTTTTTCCGAGTTTACAGAGACGACTACAGCCTTTAACATACAGTTGAAATATTTCGATAGCTTCAAAGTTGTCGGGTCAAATTAGCTTACTTTTCATGCCCGCCACCGAACCATGGAAGCATATTTATTTTGTCTAAACGTTTGCCATACCCAATTGAAAATTTGGGAGAGCTCACAAAGTCCGATGATGAGCGTTAAATTCTGAATCGACATGACTATGGCCATCTGCCTGCAATTCGTATGTCCGTCTGCGTAAAAATTGTGGTAAACATTTTGTGCATGAACTTTTTTAAGATTAGTGTTGGAAATGGTCCACAACAGTTAAAGTACCGCGTTGTGAATACGCCTGCCTTTTAAAGCAAAAGATGCGGCAGGCTTTGCTCAGTGCCCGCAAATTGCACAAGTATCCACTTATGTTTTCTAGGCGTTCTTATACTATGTCTACATCGGAAAACAATCGGTCGCACCGATCCAATGTTATAGTGTATCGAAATTTCAGTCCTTTGCCGAAGCACTTCTAACATCTAGAAGTAAGAGATGTTATAAGTTTGTGTACTTAGAATCTATGTGGGCATGTCTTTCGATCTATCTATTCTCCTGCATAGTACTTATTCATCTACATGCGCCCTAGTCGCAAAAACTACAAGATCAGGTTTAAATTTGTCGGAAGTTCCCCCAATCCGGTTGGTATTGAAATTGAAATACAGCGCCACGTACTTTGTCTACTGGGGTTTTTTATTTTTTATCCACAGGCTACAGATAGATATACGATAAAAATTTTCGCTTATATTGTATAGAAATCAAAAACATCAACCACGCCCACCCGAAATCATAGAGTAGCTGCTGCTTTAGCTGCTCATTGTTATTTTAGTCCTTCCAAGCGGCAGGTGATGGGTGCATAAAAGATTCAGTTACTGTCGAATATAATTTTCTTACTTGTTACGTTTTGCTTTAGCCAGAAGCATCGAAACCATTATAACACCAGCACCATTGCAGATGGTGTGTTATGGCGTTCCGTTATAAAGGTAATTACTTACAAAAAAAAAATAAAAAAAAAAAAATATAGGATTTTATATGTTGTTAGTAAAGTGCAAAATAAAATAAACATTTTTTCTGTTTCTTTTTATTTTTTTTTTTGCTGGTTTCTTGAGGATGATGAGTGGAAGTAAGGAGAAATGCTGAATTGCTGATAAATGGTTGGGAAGAAAGTTTTTCATTTCTTGTCCTTTTATTGCTTTAGAGTTAAAAGTTAAGTGTTTTCTATGCAAACGTATAAAACATATATATATATATATATATATAATATAATATATGTATATGCATATATACGCATCTGGATAATGTTTTGTTATAAGTTGAAGAGTTTTTCTATGCAGTCAGTTCAGCTCTTATGTTCAAGTTGTGTAAGCATGAGTGACTGCAGAAGGATATTTGAATTTTAACGCTTGAATTCAATTAGAATTATAAAACCGAGACTAAACGATTTTATGACCTGTTGTTGGTAGTATCGCTTTACGATATACACGTACATGTAAAAGTGTTAAAATTTTTCTTTAGCTTTAGCATTATCCTGAGCTCAAATCAACTAAGTCAATAATCTAAGTTATAGAAAACATAAATATGGAGTTTTTTTCTTTTTGCTGATTAAGTTACATGAAGAGGAAGAGAAAAAGAAGAAAAAAAAAAAATGGCAACGAATAGTAAATTCTTTGCCTGGTCTTGTGTATGCAAATAATTCATTTTTTTTTTTTTTTTTTTTTTTTTTGTTATGAAAATCACTTATCCATGTTTAGCATTCATTTCCTGTTGTTATTGTTTTCGATAGAATTGTTTACTTCTCTCTACAGACAGTTGCGGGTGTTGTGTTAGCAATACAATAACAGTAAAAGTTACTGTAACAATAATGTTATTCTTTCGCTCGACTCGCTAAGCGAACAATCTATTCCTGTATATTGGCGAGGTATTAAACACATTTTATCATATAATTTATTGAATAGCATTTACCTTATCTGCGTACATTTGAAATTTAATTCAAAAATAGGTTGATATGTTAAATATTGCATGTTAGGTTATTAGAGTACAATACAGAGAAAGCTAATAAATAGCACATGCATATGCATATATGCATAATAAACATGCACTATGTGGAGAGGTTTCAATGCGACTCATAGTAGGAGTAGTTCAAATAAATGTAAATGAACAAATTTGTTCATACTAGTTGTGGAAGAATGGTTGAAGAGAATGCACCTAACGCTCGCTCCTAACAAGCAGTCATATCCGAGCATACTTACGATAGGTTTAAGATAGGGAGAAGTCATTTTGCATTTCTTGCAAGTGCGCCGTAGATGCTAAGACGTTGTGTTCGTTGACTATGCCAATTATCAAGGCGAGTGATAGAGGCTACAGATCTTGAGGAGCTTCTTCGCCCCGATAATTTCGTGACAGATATGCTGCATGACTTGAAATAATGGAAAGCGGTAGCAATATTTGCGACATACGCTGCATAGTTGATTTTCACACCCTATCCGCAAAAAGCTTAAGTCTGTGAAGGCTAAGGCGAGACGTAAGAAACAGAAGGCAAATGTTAGCATAACGATTCTGGCATTCACATCGATCGAGAATATATGTAAATTATGCGATATTCGAACCTTACGCTTATGCTTAACAAAAATATTTCACAAATTTTATTCATCCTAATAGTTGAAGTTGGGATAGTGACAGTTTCAATACTTAAGGATTCTGTCTGTATTAGTAAAATTCAATCAATATCCTAACGTTGTGTGTATCAATATTTGGTCACCTTGGAAACTTGTTATTGATAAACAGTTTGCGTGTGCACTCAATAGGATTTCTGTTAAGAACGAACTTCTTCGTAGCAAGTGCGGGTTTGGTTTGCCAAGGGAAAGTTGTTAGTCAACTTAGAATTTCATGTTGATCAACAATATTCTTACTCAAGTGAGGTTTCTGAAGATTAATACCTTTTAGGGGCGTTATAGTGGTGGAAATATATCACTGTATACACTCATATTTGACAATCTTAGGCATTAAGTTACATATAATATTTTATATATTACTATAAAATTCAAATTCTCTTTGCATATGTATATGTACTGTACAAGGATTTTGAATGTTCTAGCACTTGCTTGTTTGCTTTCACGTGTTGACCGGATATTTAGCTTACTCTTGACATTTATGCTTTTTTTTCTTTTGGAATATTTTTATAACGGTAACGGCATTAGTGACTTTGACACAAAAAAGCAATACTTATGCAAATTTATTGTTGCTTTTGATTTATGATATTTTTTTTTTTTTTTTGATATAACTTTTTGGAAAAGAATAACATTTGGCCACTTAAACCAACCATATATATACATATATATAAAAATAATAAGGTTAAGTATAGCCAAAAAAAAAAAAAAAGAAGCAAAACACATAAAGTTTATGGACGGACATTGGACATTGGTTACCATTTGCTATATGAATTTTATTTATTGCATGTTTCTTAATATGTAAATGTGAGAGCTTAAGTATGAGAGCTTAAAGTCGTATTAGTGACGTAAATCTGAAATGAAAAAACCATAAAAAAATTTGAAATTTGAAAAATAAAACAAAGGTAAAGGTTGTATACGTTATATATATGTTCTGCCTTTGTTGCATACAAAAATGCTCATTAGCGGCTTCGCAAAGTGTGTATATCTTAAGTGGATTGATTTAGTAATTACTTGAGTAAAAGCATGAAATAAAAATTTTATCACTTTTATTTATTATCTTACTTGGCTGCCATAGATCGAATTTGGAAAGGGGGACATAGCGTTTAAATCCGTTCTAGATAAATAACTAAAAACTACAAACTATGATTAATCCACAAACACATCCGCAATAAGCAAAAATCCATAAACAATTTTGATCTAAAGTGAGCTCATCTAAGGTAGATATCAAAATGGTGTCCATTGTCTAACTTCCTCGTCCTAATTAAATAAATATGTCAAAAGCTTTCATGTATCCCTGAAGAACTAGGAGTGAAGACAATGTTGCATATATACCTGACGAGGTGGTTGATGAGACAAGTTCGTTAATTGTGTGGCATTTTGGGGATATCCATGTCGTCGTTTTTTTGGGCTAATAGAAATAATTTGATATCGTTCACGTGAGTTATGCATCATAAGATAGAGGGGAAAAGAAAGGCAAAGTTTGCTGAGGGATGCAGATTGATTGAAATGAAAGTCTGCGCAAAAGTCTTTTATAAATTTCAATTTTGCTTAACTCTTGGTCCATTCATTTATAATAATCTAGCGCTAAATACGCCAAATTATGTCACATATACGCGACAAATCCGATGCATTTGTAACGATTAACAGTTTGGACTTTCTTCTTTCGAATTCTACCTCTCAAGTAATCGAATTTAGTGAAAGTAATCTGTCATTGAAGGAATCAGACTGGACCGCTTTTATCGTATGACAGCCATTCAATGTTGGAGCGTTATTTAGTCAAGATCCCATTGCGATCATTTTGCGCAAATTGTGACATTAATGACTTGAGGGTAGTGGTAGCCACCAGAACAGTTTTCAGAGTGCAGCAAAAATTAAAAAAACTTCTTAACAGTGTTAAGCTAAGCGTTATAGCCAGACAAAGTGGGCTGCACACTACTTCACCTACTTCAATTCTCTGCATATTTTCGTCATAAAATATTAAAAATTATGTATTGTTTCCAAGGCAAAAGAAGAAGAGTACAAAGTCTACAAAGATTTTATATGATGTAAACTTCACTTATATGCCCTATCGCCATTTTGTAGCAATATTCGTAAGGCTTTGTTGTCATCATGTAAAGGCTTGTTTTTCATTTTAAAAAGCCTTCATATGGATTGGCGTTAAACAATTGTTTTCTTCATTTAGTTATTATGCCAACATACTGTATTGTATTGTATAAGTAAGAAAATTCTATTCGGTTGTAATCGAATCTTTTATACCCTTCACCGTTATCCTAAAAAAGCTAAAACAAGTAAAAGATGTTTCATGTTTCACATACCATAATAGGGAGTGACGCAGTTGATTTTTTCTATACTCAATATAATAGTTTTTGCCGCGTAGGGGAGTAGATGGATACACTGAAGCTTCCTTCTGCGAATTAAGCATAGCATAAGTTGCAGTTGTTTGCTAGACGCCGTTCATTGTCTGTCGAAGGGTAAAAATGATGAATGATATTTACGTCACTGCATTTAATTATCTTTTAAATTGCAAAGAAATGTAGCTACCGCTACGGAAGTGATTAAGTTGGCTTGGAGTGAAAACGCAGAGCGCAATGGCACAGTTAAAAAATAGTTTACAAGATTTCATGCAAAAAGTTTTAGTCGTGAAAGCATGAAATGAATGCTCGGCCGTCTGTCTGCAGCAAAAGTAACGCAAGAAATGATCTTCAACTGGGGTTGAGAGTTTCTCCTGATTGCTGAACTATTCTCTAGGCTTGATATTTTTCGATTGCCCGTTGTTCAGATCGATGCTGTCTCGTTTGGCCGATCAGCAATTCACAAAAGTTGGATATTGCGTAAAAATGATTCAATGGCATTTTTGGCCGCGAAATTATCGCGAAGCTTTTATCGCAAGGACATCGGGGAGCTATCCGATAAGAGGTCAAAGATCACACAGAGAGTGACGATGCATATTTCGATGATTTTCTTTGAGATTTGTAACAAGTATTCGTTAAGTACGTGGACAAACATCAAATGGATCGACGTACCGATAGAATCAAATGTATGTTTAGCTAAAGAAAGTAAATTCTGAATATAATGTCTTAAAAATCCAAGGCTATCTATCGGTTTTATTGAAGAACTATACCGCACTTAAATTTTGAATCCATGACCATTGAGTTGTTAGTCGAGATCCTTTGTCTACTCGACTATTTAGGCGGATAGAATTAATTGATTGTTAGTGCTGCGTATGTGTTGCATACGTTCGGACAAATTTAATAAACCGTTCATCAAAAATTATGTGTAGGGTGATATAGTAATAAAAACATGAAATTATTTTATAAATGAAATAATTCATTATAAAGAAAATTACTTAATTATTATTATTATTCATAAATTAAATTATTTTTATACATTGAAATTTGTAAAAGGCAACTAAGATGATATGTTAAATAGCGATATTAATGTGTTTTATATATATATATATATATATATATATATGTATTGCATGTAAGCATGCAAAAGCGGGCATAAGATAAAACAATCACTAACTGTGTCTTTTATGTGGGTAAATATATCTTCCATGTACGTGCGCGTGCAGTATAGCAAAGTGTCAGTAACATGCTTGTTTGGTTGGCTAGCCAGCCGGATGACTGGTCTGGTTTGTTGTTCATGTTTTGAATGCATAAAATGAGTTAAGTTGAGGATATTTTGTTATTTGCCTTTTATTGTTTTTTTATATTTGGTTGTGTCTCTTTGTTAAAACTCTAGTTAAAAGTTTATAGTCGAGAAGTCAAGAGTTGTTGCAAAAAAAAAAAAAAACATCTGCACTGTTGCAGTAGCTTTTCTGTGTTTATCATATATCTATGTATTTATGTATATAAGTTATACTTACGCTGTTTACGGGATTTTCTATTTTATGTATGTCTAGTATGTGTGTGTGCATGTGTGTGTGTGTGTGTGTGTGTGTGTGTATGTGTGTGTGTGCGTACTATTATACATTAAGACAATTAACATGTGCGGAATTTTTCAGCTCCATTTGCATTTGTTAGTCACTTGGGACATTCCGTTGTTACGAATTTGTTTGTTACGGTTTTTATATGATTTCCTTCATTCATTTTATTACTGAAAGGGGAGAGAAGGTCAAACTAATTTGCTTGCTGAGATTTCTGTAAATTGTTGACTTAATGTTCAGTTAGGTCCTATTGTAAGTGGGTGTACGATTGCGTACACTATTCTCATTGTTATTTCTCTGCAGTAGTTGATTTTAATTGCTTGTTGCTGCAGTGCCCAGTGCACAGCATCAGCTCTTGTTAATGTTTGTTAAAAACAAACAGTTCCATACATATATATATATATATAATACTATAGACAAAGAGTATAAAGCACGTACCAACACTTAACATTATTTTTGCTAACTAAAAAGAAAAAGAAAAAGACACTTTGTCATTGTGCGCAAGAAAAATTCTATGAAAATTTATAGACGGGTATGAGTACGGGGATAAGCACTTACTTACTTTGATAGGTATATTTAGGTATATGGACTATGCGATCTTTATACGTCAACATTGTATAATGCATATAATCTCTGCATTTTTTAATACAAACAAAAAAAAAAAAAAAGAAAACAAGTAAGAACATTATAGTCGGGCAAGGCCGACCATTAAATACTTTAAACCGCAATGTCTAACACAATTCTTGTTTATCTTGTCTCCAAATAAGGGCATATTTTTCATGTGCGCATTTATGGGGAAGCGAGCCCAAAATACAACCTAATTTAGTACAAGTTTAATGCTTACATAGTACAAAATCCCAAGGTAGGCGTAGATGGTTCAAATTTTGCTATTATGGGTCAATTTTCACCAGCACATAAAGTAATACTTAGTCTTTTCTGCTTTAGGATCAATTTTCGTGAAAATCCTTTTCAGGGTAGAATCTAAAAAATAGGATGAGAATGTCCAAATTTTGGTACAGTTAATTAATTAGTTTTTGTCGCATGAGCTTCAGTTTTTGTTATATAAGAAGGGGTTCAATAATTGACTCAGTCCGTCCAAAGTATTCATATCAATTTAGAATAACAAAATACTTGTACTTATCCACTTTTGCCGAGAAATCTTGAAAATTGCAATATTTTTCCATATAACGACTTTTCAGAATAGGGCGTAATATGGGGAATGGTCGAAAAAGTGAACCCGTTTGAACTATTTTCAATGCCGCTCGCCCTTAGGAAAAAGCATGTCACTATAGCAAATTTCATCAAAATATTTCAAAAAGTGCGATCTGTAGCTTGAAGACAAATTTACATGGATAGACGACAGACGGACAGACAGGCTTAGATCGATTCGGTTAATGATTCTGCATCGATCACTATCATGAAACGTGAGTCTACCTTCAGCACTTCTGCGTGTTACATACCGCGTCCCTAACTTAATATACTCTGTACGACAAGCGGTGTAAGGTATGAAAAAGATTAAAAAGTGAGCGAGAAAGCAACAAGATAAAGTGCATGTTGTTTGCAATGAGACTTTGTTATCAGAAGAAAACTTCTTTAAGCGATTGTTGTGAAATTTATTGAAGAAATTTGCTTATGTAGTAAGTGATGTATTCATCGATAGTGTGATTTTTAACACAACTCAGTTTGTGATTAATATGGCAATGAAAAAACGCAAAGCTAATGGAAAGACTTGTTCAGGTGTTTAAGTTTTAGTGATGAATGATGGTCTGAATAATTGGCGAACTAAATGGGATGCGGACTCTACAGCAAAATTGAATGGTTGATAAGATTGTTGGCTGATTATCTAGTTGGATGGTTAAATTACCCAATGGTGTCCTAAGAAGAAGTATACATAATTGTATAACTGGACGCTTTGGTGATAAGCTAAAGGGCTGGGTCGACAATTAAGTCTATCGCTGAATGACCGTCCAATTGGATGGTCAGCGGGAGAACCGAAGTCCTTGATCACTTTCTCGCTTGGCTACGATTGGGCCGATGGATGTGTGACGATTTATTTGACTTTAACTAGAACTACTGTAGTTCTAGTGTTAGAGTGGATTTTCGACTCTACAAAAAAAAAATATAAATATAAAGTATGTAACGTTCCAATATTTTTGTTAATCATATCTGTTTACACGAAGATACCTTTAAATGAACATAAATACTTTTTCTCTACGTGGGCCAGTTTTCGAGATATTGATGGCTTATACCTATTTCTACTGTTATAGATTATCTTGGCCCATAACTTTTCTGTGGAATCATCATCGTCACAAAAATGAAGATGGGAACTCGAACGTTTCTTAATCGACCAAGAATATGAGATCAATCGGCACGCGTTTAAGAAACTACAGCAAGTACATGCAAAATGTCAGTAGTTTCAGTGTTAACGTTAGTTCAATAAAACGTTTGTGTGATTGAGCAACACCCTAAACAAATATCTTATTATAAAAAAGTGTGTTAAGTGACCTTGCGTCGAAAGAAAGAAAGAGAAAATTCCCAATCAATGCAAGTAATCGTAAATTCTTTAATAATGTGCAACCCTAAAAACGTTCGCCGCCAGTGCATGAGGAATATGATTGTGGTTGCATGGGTGCGGCAATATTGAGTTCAATTGATTTTGACATCTAGCAGCTAAATGAAGGGAATGTCAAATTTATGTGTATTCATAACTATTTAGTAGATAAATAATCGTTGTATTTATTTGAAACTAAATAAATCTATATCATATTTTCGGGCAAGGAAAAATTCAAGCTTACATCATATTGTCCAGATAAAGTGGTAAAAAATTTTTTTTTACACATGTCACACAAAAGCCTCGACTTATGTAAACTGGACTATTCAACTTGTAATTGTTTGAAAC
>NW_023998417.1:3156975-3175046 GCF_014805625.2 Glossina fuscipes
CTCGACTTATGTTAACTTACTTTAAAATAAATGTGATAAGTATGCCGTATATGTTTTAAGGTATTAAGCATTAAGTAACCGATTTTAGGATATTCGCAGTTATTGCTTTTCGTGTTTTTTTCTGTACGTTGGTACATTGCATTTTCATATGCATACATTTTCAGAATTCTTCATTATTTATTATTATTATTTATTTTTTTTTTCATCTTAATTAAGTTTCGTTCTGTTTCTTTGTGTCACTAGTTGAGGTTTTCTTTTGTTTAAATAGCAAATAGAGGAAAAACTGTATGTTGATTTATGCTGGAAAGTCCTCTTTTTATTTGCTCTCTCTCTCTCTCTCTCTCTCTCTCTCTCTCTCTCTCTGTTCTTCTGCTTCTCTACTTCTCTTTAACTGTGAGTAAGTCTGCAGTTAAACTGCAATATTATTTGCTTAGGAGTTCATTTCCTGACCTAACCACTTGAACTTATTTTTTAAGTACACGCTGGTACTTAAACGAGTGATGTTTTGTTAACAAGCAGCTACTAATTACATTCATCGTTATACTTTTAATCAACATAATTTGCTGCATTTTTATGTGTGTATTTTGTTTTTTTTTTTGTTTTTTTTTTTGTAATTTTTTTTTTAAGAGGTAGCGCTTTTCTAATGTTTATGTACATAAGTAAGTGGCAATTAAATGCTATAAGTGGGCTGATTTTTATTATGAACACCTAAGAAAAACTTCTAGGTAGCGTGACGTACACTTGAATTATTTACATTTAATTACAATTTTCGTTTACAGAAGAATATGTTTTTTAAATATTAAACAGTATAATTGGTAAACAGTATAAAAGGTTTTTTTTTTTTTTTACTCAAAGTTATATTTATATGTAAGAAGAGTTTGCAAGAATGTTGATCATATTTTTCTCTTGAAAAAGGGATTTATTGAGAAAAATTGGTGCAACGTGCAATGATACAATTAGTTTCCATCATTGCGACATGGCGAAATCATTGTCGCAAAAACGTATATTAGCTTGACAGCGATCCAGCCGCTAACCCATTTTCATACTTTTTCAACTTTGCAGACCCGCGTGCCAGCCAAATCAGGCTGCATCGATCTGAAAAAGGTAATAATAAGGAGGCGCCAAGTCTGGTGAATGCGCTGAGTGTGGCAGAACTTCTTGTTGGAACTGCAACAGTGTATCCTGCGCAACTCTTGCTAAAAGTGGCCAAGAAATGACATTTTCAGTCAATTTGAACCGTTGAACTTAAACCCGACAATTGGGATATGGTAGAGCAGCATCACCATAAGTCTCTAAACGTGTTTGATGACCTTCAGCAGGATATTTTTTTAAATAAATAGCAAAAGTAATGAAGTAGGCAGAAAAAGAATGTTGAGCGCTCCATGATGATAATATTAAATGGAAAACTGTTATTTTAAGCAGAGGAAGGTTAAAACCATCGAATTCAACCGTTATGTATACTGATATTTCCCATTTCTTTGTCATTTTTATCTGCAAAAGTCGCTGATCAAAATTTTTGCAAAAGCTAAATATAACTGCGTACATACATATTTGTTTTTTTTTTTTTTTGCTAGGGTTTGAGAATTCGTTGGGCTCTGAAGAGGCGCATATCTTACTGCGTACAATACGCAAATGAATCTGTCATTTATTTTATCGTCTAACAGCAAACAAAGACACAGCAGCAAAAAAGAAGAAATCATTTTTTTCGCACATCGTGTACTTTGGTTTATATACATGCGTACATGCGTACAGACAATCATTAGTATATTGTTGAAAAGTTAAATGGCTTTTAGGTTTTTATTGATACATAAAAGCGTTAAAATCGATGTGCTTGATATCTTTGAAGGAAATCATATTTCAATCTGCCGTCAGAGCGAGTAACTAGATTTTTAATTGGATTTAAAGACAGATGTCAGTTCGTTATTGACCACAAGTTACCACAAGTTAAACTTTTTAGGATTGAGACGGAATATGTCAACTGTGTATTAAAAATATGCTGAAAAATGAAAGTTTGTTTTATACAGCAATGTCAGAGGGAAGGGATTATTCATTGCGAGTTGGCTCAACTGCTGACATTCCAAAGTAAAAAAGACAAGAAAATAAAAGAGGATTGGAAAACGTAGGCCCGTCCGCGATTTGTGCAATACTCATCTATTATGTGTACGATGCCATGATTGGTCTCTCTAGTATGACCCTGTACCAGCGATTATTATTGTAACCCCTGTGTAGGGTCATCATTTATCCAGCCAGATTGAATTATGAAAACTTATACTTGTTTTTTTTTTATTTATTTATTTGTTTTTTATTAAGGAAATTATCCAAAATATATACAGGTACGCGTGAATTGAAAAACAAATTCGTAGCTTTGGAAGGCAAGCTTTTCGATGAAACCAAAGCTCTAGCTTATGGATTTCTTCACTTGAAAATTAAATTTTATTTATACGTACAGCTGAGTAACTCGTTTAACTTCTCTTTATATTTCTTTGAAGAAGTGTAAAATCTCAGCTAAGAATTTCTTTTCACCTATGTCTTTCCACCATGTCTTTCTCCTTAAATAGTCTGGAGTAATATTCAATGCGCTTGAATGGCTTCCAGTCCATCCTTTATGCGATGCTTAGAACTATATACTTGAAACTCAACTGCAAGTCGATTATGGCATTTTCTACTTAGAATTTTTTTTTTTTTAATGCTTCATTTTTTCCGATTCTATAGTCGATTCTTAAAAAATGCATAAATATTTGCTGAAAATTTAACCCAGTCGGTCTTTCATAAATAAATTCGAGATAATTACTCATAAGTTTGTCATGCATAGCGTTTTATGCGACTTATGCGTTTTGTATGTTTTTGTTTTGCTTAAAAACAAAAGAAAATAAAAATAATTAAATCTTTCACTTAATAATAGTTTAATAATTTATCGCTTTAATGCAAATAAATTTTTTTTTATATACAAGCAGTCGATAAGATTTAAAATGTTTGAAGGAAGGCTCTGCTTCTTAACCGCTTATCAGGTCGTATTTCGTTTTTTTTTTTTTTTTTTTATGCTTTCAATAGGTGTAATATAAAAAAACTCATACGCTCAGTGTCATATGCCAGAACTATTCAATATTTATTACTTTCACAATTATTAAAACATATTATCTCACCTGTGGTTTTCCTTGGGAAACCGATTTTAACGCATACACACTCAAACTTACTAATAATTCATTTATTTTCTTTACAGGGTTGTTTTTTACACCCACCCAAACGAAAGTACAAAGAGTGAAAAGAGAATTGGAAACGAAGAAGACAAAAAAAAAAAAAAAACAGTTCTTATTTTACTGACACAAACACATAAATGCCGTGAACACACAATAAATCATTTTCAACAGCAGGCAAGAAGAAAAAACTGAGAGGGCATCCGTACGATGCTTTTACAGCATATGTTACTTAAGAGTACTCTAAACGAAGAGGAATTGCTAAGAAGGAAAAAAAAATTCATAAAATTTTAAATAAAGAAAAGTAAGGATAACATTGTTTTTTTTTTTCATTTTGTTTTTGTTTTTGTTTTCTTAATGAATAGCGAGCGAGGTGTCATCAAACCAAAAACACACGAAGGAATTAAGTGAGAATTTATTCTTCAAATGTACTTTAATTTAATAATATGAAAATTATTACTGTAACACCTTGAATATCTTTGTAAGATTGTCAGGAAGGAGTCGACCTGGTAGTAAACTTTTTTCAGTTTAAAAAATATACAACAACTTATCTGTCAAGCATTATACAAAGCTTATCATGTTCACTGTTTGCAAAGGCAGTTTACTTTATTAGCGACTTTCCACTCTAATGACGAAGTCGACCATTTGTCCTTTGAAAAGAACAATGTTAAATACAAACGAATAGATCCCCTATACAGATGCATGCAGACATTGCAAGCTGTTGACCTGGTAAGTGAACTTGGCATTCCATACTTCAACACTGAATTAAACCTATTAGTAGAGAGAGACAGCATATACAATATTTTCCCCGCAAAACATTTTCAAGCGACAAATTCGTTCAGTTTTCTGAACAAGTGGAAATGAGAAGACGGAAAATTCATTTATTTTCATGATCAAACTAGAATCCTGGATATTCTTTTGCAATCTCCTCTATGTCTCTTCATTACTCCGATTAGGAAACCCTAGCCCTTCGAAGGGAAATAATAAGTACGTAAGTGTTGTCAAATAATTTTCTTATACGAGTTCATTTTGATGATTTACTGTTCTACAATTTTCCAAGTAGTCAATAAACAATCTTCTTGTCTCTCAGTATTTTTTTAACATTTCCACATCTATCAAATTTCATTCGCCCTTTTTTGAACACCAGCTTTATTATTGGTCTTTCCCTGTCGCGTAGTAGAACTCATACTTTCCGCATTCAAGGCACGGAGGAAAATGCCTTTCTTTGCTCGAAATGCTAATGATTTTCTCAACTAAAATTATTTCTCAAAATCGAACAAATTTTCCACACAATGTGACTATTTAAAGCATAAGCTGAATATCTGTTCCCTGCCAGGCAAGTTAAGCAAAGAAAAGAAAGGAAAAGAAAAGTAAGGTTTAGGTTCTCAGCGCAAAATTGTTTGTTTCAATTATTATTCCATGTTTTAGTGATTTTCAAGATTTCATAGTTAAGTTTGCTAATCTGGTCACCTTAATTATAATAAAACGATTCGTAAGGCAAGGTGGCTTAATAGCATTTAAGGCCGTTTGTCATAATCTGAACATATAAGTGTGAGTATTTACTTAAATGGGCATATGCCATCGGCATTATTATGCATCACTATAATATATGGCTCTAATTGTAATGCTTTCACTTGTCCCCTCGACATATACATATATATATATATATATATGCCACAAACAAAAGCAATATTTGTTCGCCAGTTTGACCCTAGGTTTTGTTTTGTTCAATAGAATGCCAAATTTCTCCACATTCATTTCATCTTTAAATTAACCTCCGGATAATCGAGAAACTCTTTTGTTAACGTTGCATTGCTGCGTTTGGCAATATTATAAACACATGTGACCATTATGATCAGGAATACATATAGATAAACAATTTAACATTCAGTAATGTTTTTGGCCTTGGGGTTAATATTAAAAGAAAAAAATTGGAAATTTTCAAGTCGCTGTAAGACTCGGCGAAATGGTTCGACAGCTTTACGCCAAATTGCTAAAATCACTTTTGTGTCCGCCTCAACGCAATATCAATTCTTTTTCTTCTATTATTATTTTCTTTTTTAATATGACCAACCATATGGATGATGTCCTCGGTCAGAAAGAAATGAGAAAAGAGAAAGAGCGGCTTTGGCGGTAAAGAAATGGGGTATTATCTCTTTACTGGCTAAGCATTGACTACAAATATATTGTAATGAAATTCACTTTTATAAGATACAGTTCCGTATCACTGGATCGTGGATATTTTATTCAAGAGAAATGCACTTCAAAGTTCTTTTATTTACAATTATATTTCTTTAAATGAAGTGTGTGTGTGTATTTACAAATTATTTTTGGCAATACTTTCGATTGCTTAGCTCACATATTCTTTTTCTACTCTTCTATCTTGATCTTTTCGTTCCATATATCACAGATGAAGCAGAGATCAACAGAACACTCATATAATGACCAGAGCACTTTCTACTCCTTTGCGAAGTAAAGGAACCCCCAGCCTACTCTTCTGTCTTTCACAAATATTTTATTTATGGACATTTTTACCATCATATTACTAGTAGTACCTAATTTTATGACTTGATTTTTAATTCGTTAAACTGCTTTTTTTTTTTGGTAACCGTTTTCATCAGCCTGCAGCTGCATGACGCCACGCGAATTTACATTTGAATTCTTCTCGCTTTAGGGAATTTATTATTTTAGAAAATGACTTAGCTGGAATCAACTAGATTTTGGATTTCCGTAACAATACAATAAACTCTGCCGCGAACACTGGCTTGATAGTTGCAATTTTTACCCTTTCGCTTACTCGCGCAGCAGTTGGTCAATCAAGATTACTCTTTGACCTGACTTTAGGTCATTATATCACATATAGACTATTAGTTATTTGTCAGCTAATTAAGCCCAATTTTATACTGAACTTTCGGAAACGTGCCCTTATTGGGCGTTCCAATCACGAATTTTACTTTTTTCTTTCAACTTTATTTTTTGGGCTAGTGTGAACGTTCCGCCAAACGGGCAGACATATCGGCTTAGATCAATTCAGAGTCTTAACTCAATCAAAAGATTTGTGTATTCTTTACAAAATTTACAACACCATCACCCGTCGACGTCTCTCGAATGAGAGATGGAAAAAAAACATGCTCAAGCATAAATGAAATTTATTTAAATTCAACATTCATCGACCTAGTAGCACTGCTATCATAAACGAGCACCTGTTTTCAATGGCTTTTTCTCGCCATCTATACCCAAGCTAACCATTATTTTTCTTCCACTCATCCATTGTAGCCATGGTAAGAACAAACAAAACTATTGCAAAACTCTACGACCCGCAGGATGAACGAAGGCATGACACATGATAAATACGTAGAACGCATTGGGACTGATGTCATACCCTATATAGTTGCAGGAGGGTTTATAAATTGTTTGTTGTTTTGTTTTTGGTTATTGTGTTCGTGTTGCTGTCATTTGTCTGGGCAGATGCTATTTCCTTCTCCACTTCCTTTATGAATTGTGTTGATGTTACTGTACTGGTGCAGTTTTCGTCGTTGTTATTGTCGATTTTGAAGTTGGATTATAGTTAATATTTTCTGACACGGTTGTAACACTTTCATGCCACGTTCGTCGGTTATGTTAACGGAAACAATGACTTTCACGTAAGTAGTTACGCCATAACAAGTAATATTATAGTTGTTCCTGGTATCGTTGTCGATGTGACCTTTCTTGTTGGTGTTATTGTTGTGGTTCGCAAAAAATTGCTATCATGGTTTTTTAATGCTATCATTTATTTTATTTTATATATATATATGTATGAAAATATATATGAAAATGACTAAAGCTAAAAGAATTTCTTTTCCCTTTGGCTTTCAATATTATTTAACTCTTTAATATCTGAAATATTTTCGCTTATTTACTTACTGAAATTAGTCACTCTTTTTGCTGGCAATAAATAAATGAATAAATTCACCTTTTTTTCACAACCGGAAATTTGCAAAAAAGTTCCTTTCGATCATATGCACACACACACACACACACGTGTACAGAAAAAGAGTGAAAATTTTCATTCGCATTTATTGTTTAATATTCGGATTTTTCATTCCTTTTTGATTATGTGCATGTATGTATGCATACTAGTGGTGTCTTGGTCGAGTTTTATGTTGAGCTCTTTATACAACTTCTTCTTCTATATAGCAATTTGCGCACGGAAATACATTTACACATTATATATATAAAAAATATATATAATTTCGATCGTTTTCTTAAGAGCAGATGTGTAAGACACAATGATCGTGTTTTGCAACATCCTCCTAAGGTTTAAGTGAAATATACATCAATCCTTATAGGTATTTTGAATAGTGTGATATTAACTACAAGAAGGATTCACTCGTTGGATGAGCCTATGTAAAGCCTATAACAATGATGCATATTAATCTTGTGAAAAGTGGTAAGATACAGATGAAAGGTGCTTAAGATGCGTCCAAAGTAAATACAATCTTCTCTTTATAGTTTTCATTTATTTACCGTTGCTATTATTATTGATTATCGTACGCATATCCACTTAGCTTATGCCGACTCTTGCACACTCCATTATCATCTATTTTAATAAATTATATACACAATTAATGATACTGCAGATGTTAATATTAAAAAGGAACAAGTAAGAAAATTATATTCGGTCATCACCGAGTCTTTTATACCCATCCTAATCCGAAAAAAAAAAATTAAATAGTAAAAGAACTAAATTTTCATGCTCTCTGATATCGAGAAGGCGTAGGTGATTTTTTTTCTTTACAAAAGTTTTCGTCGCATAGGCGTGTGGGCGTTGTAGGCGCATCCTTGGAAAAGTTTAAGGCACTTCCAAATTCTAGGCAAAATCTCTATTTTTGTCTAATTAGAGAACGTTCACCTCAGAGACTAAACCATTGCGCAGACAGACAGATCGACAGGCGAACAGACGATCACGTTTAGCTGTATTCCAAATTTGAATTTGACGAAAAATTTGTATACTTTATGGGGGTTTTGAAGCTTAGTTCTAGGCTTTATAAAGGTATTGAAAAAAAAAAATGAAATTATGATACACTATAATATTGGGTAGGCGTGTTCAGGCGTCCATAGAGTATGCGTTCAAACGTTTGCACATTTATCTGCCACCGTTCATGAGTAATGAGCAAGAAACCAATTTTTGATTCCTTTTAAAAAACAAAGGCATTGTCAATTTATGTGGTGCTGTGGACGTGTCGTTCGGCCGATTTGACCGATTTTCAATACCATCCTTCGTGCAAAGACTTCCAATGTTTCAACCAAATTTGAAGTCGATAACCTCAGTTTTTGGTTTATTTACACCCGACATTACAACGACGGACAGACGGACATGCTTAAATCGTTTCAGAATTTAATGCTGGTCAAGAATATATATAGTTTCTGTGTATATCTCTGATGTTTCCCTGTGGGGCGTTGCAATCCTTTTGATAAAATTAATGAAATCCTCATCGTCAGGTCGTGGTGGGTAAAAAAGTACGTCCGTTTTATAAATGTACACTCGCCTTACCTTCTGCGAAATTGTAAAATATGGCAATTATTTCATTCCGCTTATGCGAGTAAGAAATATGCATAAAAAAAATTGATTACTTTAAGATTCAGCGCCGATTTCGCTTTATCTGTTTTTCCGTTCGCCTGTCTGCCTACACTTCCTTTCATTTATTCGTTCTTTTTTTTTTAACATTTTTGTTCGAAGTTCGAGTTCTTAATTTTGCAAACAACGATACAGAAAGTGTATAGGCAAAGTGAATACATTTGTTGGTGTTTCATTGCGATACGGTTTAGTCGTTTTCGTCCATCTATTTTATAAAGTCTTTTCTCGCTAACTCGTTGTCTATCGTTTTGAATTTTTGTGCAAAATTGCTTTGAAATGCTTTAAAATTATTTGTAATTTTTTGCTGCCTTCAAGGCAATGAGCGAACAAATTTTTTCGCCTTCTAAAAATCTAACGACTGGAGTTTTTTTTGGGTAGTTTGCTACTTTCGTAGCTTAGGAAGTCCACTGTGCTAGAGAAGTGAACTTTGAACTTTCCGAGTGCTACCTAAACGTTTTCGCAGTATTCGCCAGTAGTATTTCGATGTTGATCTTCGAAAACCGCATCATGGACAATCCAAGCAATCATATGCGGAGGGTTCGCCCCTTTTGAATATACTAGATGTTGACTATCAACATTGTTCAATGACAATATGATTTAATAGGGAAACCCACTTATTTGTTATCATTGCATATGAAGGAATATAGTTCGGTCCGAAAAAAATACGTGTTTTTAAATGGCTTGCAACAGATCTTTGTACGGTTTTTAATTTCACCTCAGGTGAACTGTAATTGACGAATCAATTTTAGGATTTTATGAGGTTAACGTGAACGAATGCAGTCATCAACAGTCAAAATCCTCCATTATGAATTATAACTCTTTTGATATTTGTTACATTTTCATTACTTATGTGCAGCCGACTAGAATTTGCAACATTTTTGAAATCTTTTCGGACTTGCTAGACACTTTTATATCCTATGTATAGGAGAATATTATTCGTACGTAGACGAACGCCTTAATATTTAAGCCTTAAGTTATGCAAGTTAAGCTTTAAATTTCCATCATCATAAAATTGGCCCTTTTCCTTATGCAATATAAACCAGCTGTCGATTTTCCTTATTTTCTTAACACATGCACAAGAAGAAAATGTTGAATATTGTTAAAAACCATTAAGATAATCAAACGATAAAATATGTTCAAGTGGTGCTTTTACCACAATGCTGAGTATACCAAAGCTCAAATGCCTGGTTTTCACTTACACTTATATGCTTGAGTTTAGTTATAACATGTGATAAATCTCTTTTTCTCTCTCTCTCTCTCTGGTAGAGAGAACAAAAGAAGTGAACAGGACTCTTTCGTGTATACATACATATATATGCTTATGTATATATGTATATATGTATATATATATATATATAAGCAATTAATGAAATGATTACGAGCGAGTGTATATGAAAGAAGCTGCTGCTTATCTTGAAATACTATTTTTATTGTCAAAGTTGAAACATAGCTGATAGCTGTGCGACTGTTGCCGACATTTCTATTGGTTTGAAATAAATGACGGTAGTAAGTATGTGGAAAAGGACATGTCTCCATATGTATTTATAGGCAAGGGTCAATTATCAGTTGGTTAAGTGATTCGATAGACTATTTGGGCTTAAAAGAACAAAAAAGGATCGATTAAATTTATATAAAGAAAGGGAAGGAAGTAAAATGTTATTGTGTTAAGTGTCTCTTCCTATTTACTGCATGAATTCGACTATTATTTTTTCTTGTGGTTGTTGTTGTTGTTGCAATAGCACTAGCAGTTTTATAGACGAAACGGGGAAAACGAATAAGCATAAGCAATTTGCTTACATATGCATGTTGCCTTTGCCATTTTCTATGAACTTAGTCCGATAATTTGAAGGAATTGCCATTTGATGCTTAAACCATACCATACAAGTTGGCTGAGAGCATTTCGGTGAAAGTAAAGACTAATTTAAATTGATTATAAACATTTAAACAAAGAAGGAATGAATGAGAAGCATTCACATTAAATAAATTATTTTCCCTGCAATAGGCATTGAAAGTCCTTTATAATAGTTGGCTAAATGTAGGCCATGTATTCGTATGATCAAGCAATTGCTGCTTCTTTTTTTTTTAATTTTTATTTACATTCATTCAGTTCTTTTTTTTTTTTTGAGCTGAGCAAGGTTTTACATTTTCTTTAATGCATTCGATGTTAGCTTGTGCATAAATGATAATTTGCGTCCTTTATGTGGACAGGGTAGGACTAATCATAAATCCTTTTGACTAAACCGATAAACTATACGGTTTGTATATTCGTATGTATATGTGTATTTGTATGTATATAACTGTAGATGCTTTTATGCACAATCTTATACTCGCGATCCGATATGTGGGTATATTAACTTTCTCCGTTCATTTATAATACTTGGCAGTGTGTGCCATCAACGCCATAAATAAATTAAGTTTTTATCATCATAACAGACTGGTGAAATGTACGTACGTCAGCCTTTTTGGTCGAAAAAATTAAAGAAAGCTTAAATGCTGTTCATATTTTTACGAATATTGTATATATATATGTATATCCCAACGCCATCTATTAAACATCAAATTGGAAATCTATTAAAAAACATATCCTAGGGCAAGACAAGTCATTTCCTAAAATGCTACCAATGAACCAAACGGCACGCCCATATTTGACGAAAAATTTTGCAATTGATAGATCGAACAAGTGGATACCAAAAACTTGCCTTAAATCGAACACAATTTTCTTATTTACTATTATGCTTATCTATATGTATATATATATATATATATATATATAGATAATGTATATGTGGATGTTCTATATATATAGTATAGGTATATATAATATATAATGCTTATACCGACAACTATGATATGCATATACTTGCTATTAGTAAGTGCTGCCCTTGGTAATCATCAGTTTGCTCCGCTGCACTTAGTTTGTACATATAACTGCGACTTTGTTTACATGTCTTTTAACCTTGTTCTCTCTCGCCTACTTAGGTTGGTTCTTGTAATATGCAAATTTCAACATAGCTCAGCATTGCTTTAAGGATATAGCTGCTACGAAAGTCTATACTTATATGGTTGTAATATTTACATATCTATATACATTTCATGTTTTAATAATATAGATGCTTACACATAGACACAGTTGTGTTTCCAGATCGTTGATTGCAACACTGTGTGTATGGAAGCAAGAATAGCAAAGCTATATATGTACATATATATGTATATATATAACTACAATATGTTGACTAATAATTCCCGGGACTAGGTAAGCAAAACAACTTTTTTATTTGCAAATTTCGAACGTATTCATCAAGGTAGTCCGCTCCCTTCAACTATTTTTCTATTATTTCAAGGAGATTCACGATAATATCTGACTTGTCAAGATACTCAAAATGGGTTTTATTTGTTCCAATGACTTCATTTCCTGATCCAAACTTTTTCCCTGGAGCATCCTTTTGAGTTAAGGTAATAGTTGGTAGCGGCTAAGTCTAGAGAACGCCGTGGTTAAGGTAGCAATTTAAATCTTAGTTCTTGCAGCTTTGCCATTGTAGCCGTGGACTAATGGCAAAGTGCATTGTCATGGTTTTTGCCCCATTTTGGGCCCGTTTTTTTACAATTTTCTTCCTCAAAACCAAAGGCGGTGCATAAAATTCATCATCTAGCGTTTTTCCTTTTTCAAGGTAACACGTTACTATATTTTTTCCACTCTTTAAAGGCAATATTTGGTTCGAAGACCAGAAGCTTTTGATACAAAATAGTGAGTACCAGCTACGTCTTGCAACTTCACACATTGGGAATAATTTTCATAGTGTCCACTACTGTGAGCATTCTTAGTGTTCTCGCAACCTCGAAGAAAGCTTGCCATAACATATCTCAAGGTAGTGCTGAGTTCAAAGATCATTTCGAATATTTCCTTTATTTTGAAAATAACATAAGTACTGTCACCGCAAGATAATCGCAACGCGTAAATGACACAATCAATATAACATGAAATTTTGGCATGGCTAGCATTTACTTGGAATTAAATTAAATTTTATTGATTTGTGTCAGTCCCGGAAATTACTGACCGATTGTTTACATAGGTATGCAATGTTAACAACTAACTGCAGCATTACACTATGTTTCACCAGTGCAGCTTTACTTAAGAACTATTGTCTGTCACCTCTGGAACATAAAGAGGATAATTATAGCATTACCGCTCATAAATCACTAGAGAAAAATCTAGATTCTTCCCTTTTATATCAAAGAGAAATATTGCATTAAATATTTTATTTAAATAGATGAACAAAATTCTCATAACATAAAGCTTAAGCTTAAGGAAGCCTTATAAGCAACCCAAGTACAGAAATAAAATTAATCTGAAAACTTTTTTTTTTTGCAACAACCAAATGTACAATAGTTAAGATAAAATATAAAAAAATTTATATCATATTTCACAGCGATGTAGATTGTAAAATGGCGGAATAGTATTGACTACGGCTTTTATATATATATATAAAAAAAAAAAAAAATAAAAAACAAAAAAACAAAAGAAAATTCTTTCCGTTAACAATTTGTTGTAGCGTTACATCAATATCCAGAATGAAACATTATAAAGTTAATCAATTAATTAGCGTATAAAAAAGCCTTCAGCAATCACTGAAGTAGACGTATCCACCAAGAAGACACGTTACAGCTTTAAAAGGTATCTCGAGAGTTTTTGCCTTGGCGAAATATCGCTTTCATATAGATATGTATGTTGAATACGCTGAGCATAAAAAGTCAACAAATGATGATAAATTAATGAAACCGTGCAATTTCTTTATGGTAGATCAGGTATCAGGAAAGTAAGTGAAAAACAGCAAGGCAAAAACAGTCACAATCACCGCGAAATTTTATTTTCCAAATAACAGAGTTTGACAATAATTTCAAATATTCATATACATAATTCATTGTGTGTGTGCTCAATTTTCTTAAAATAATTGAAACAGTGGTGATAATTATATAATAAATTCCAGTAATAAATGTTCGATGTCTGTAGCCTGCATTGCGGATCGTATTGATATCGAGTTTCGCTTCTTTTTTTTTTTCTTAAAAGATTGTTTCATTTGTACATTGTGTGTACGGCCGAAGAGATGGGGAAAATGTGTAGCTAGTGAAGGACGACGATGCTATCAAAACATCTTTTTTTTTTATATTTCTCTTCAAATCTTTCAATCATTTCTCATCGATCAAAAAATTCGAACAATTTATGTGCACACTTAATATTGTAAAAGAGATACTTCAATAAAAATATATATATATATATATATATATATATATATATACATATTTATACTAAACTACTGGAAACGAAAAGTTTGACTGACTATTTATGCTTTGCACCAATTGTGATACGGACAGTGCGGACATATGTAATACCCAGAAGGACTTCATATAAACCCACTCTTCTATTATATCGATCGATTTAGAATCATCATCCGAATTGATCTAAGCCTGTCTGTCCGTCTAAAGTCTGTCCATATAAATTTTTTTCAAGCTACAGATCGCAATTTTTAAGATATTCTGATGAAACTTGGTACAGTGCCGTATTTTGACCCAAGGACAAATGCTATTTAAAATATTTCAGCTCGGTCGACTTTTTCGAGCACTTCCCATATACCGCCCTATTGCAATTTGCAAAATGTCTCCGCAAAAGAGGCTAAATAATAGTATTTTGGCATTCCAAGTTAGTATAAACACTTTGGACCGGCTGGGGCAATTTTTGAACACGCTCTTACTTAACGAAAATTGAAGTTCATACGACAAAGAGGCATAATTTTCATTGCTTCATGATGAAACTTATATCACAGTAGTAATTTAACATAAAAAAATTAACTATACCAAATTTGGACAATCTCATCCTAGTTTTTAGATCCTACCCTGAAAAGGATTTTGACGGTAATATATCCTTTGTAAAGCAGAGAAGGCTAAGTTTCAATATGTGATGGTGAAAATTGACCCATAATAGTAAGCTCATAAAAAAATGAACTCTAAAAAATTTGGACCAGCTATGTCTATTTTTGGATACTGCCCTATGTAAGGATTGAACTTGTAGATATGCACTTGAAAAATATGCCTTTATATGGAAACAAGATTTAATTTTTATGTTCTATAAGAAAAATAAGAATTGTGTTAGAAAATGTGGTGTAGGATGCTTAATGGTTGGCCTTGCCGTACTATAATATTCTTAATTGTTTTATAGATAAGATTTATTATATAACTGAAAATAATGACAGGGCTCTGGCTTATAATGTAGGACTTGCTATAAATAAATTTTCATTACGATCTCATTAATTTTGGATGTAAATGTTTAATATTATACATCGGTTCACTTTGGGCCGCCCTATGCAAAGGAATTGCAGAATAGTAGATGACATTACAAAATCAAATTACTTATGCAGTCCCTGTTTTTACCAGCGTTTCTATATAAATGACAAGACGATGCGGACATATGGACGCACGTATTCACAAGTTGAATGTTAAGCTTAATGGTAGGCTTTAGTTTTTTTGATAATTATTTTTTTAAAAATTAATCTTATGTAAGAATTTGAGATTAAATTTAAACTTGTGCTGTTGTATTGATTGAAGACAATTAATTACTTTAAAAAAAAAGTCGTCGTAACTGCGTGTCAATCAAAATCGTTTTATCAAAAGATAATTTATAATCAAAAGTTTTTAGTTGACGGAAATTTTAAAAAGTTTTTTAAAATATTTTTTTTAAATTTTATAAAAGTATCTGGTTTTGATTAATCTTTCAGACAAAATAAAATCAAATAGCATGCGTTACTTCTCCCTGTCAAATGTATAGACATTATTCAGCTCATTTCGAGACTTGAACATAAATCATTAAAATCATTCAAGTGCAAGTGGCATTTGACACATTTCTATACAGAAGCTCTTGATTACACACTTGTATATATATGAAATTTTTTGTTTTTTTTTTTTCTTTTCTTCTTTTTGAAATATCTCTATATATTTATATAAAACGTGTAATATTTGTCACATGGCTGTAGACCAGAAATTCCCAAACATTACGATTTGTTGTATCAATTGCGAGGAAAAGAACAATTTTGATAAACATTTCCTTACAATATTGTATTAAGATAAATTTATGTAATGTATGTAAAATGTTTAATTTATATTGAAATTTAAAAAGTTGATAGCACATTCAGTAGCACTTTATGGCGTGAGTACATGCCTGTGGTTAATTTCAATGATTTCGAACATTTCGGGGGGGAGTTAAATCTAAGAAGTCTTTTCTCGAATTGCCTTAGCCAGTAGGTAGATGAGTGAGCAGGGCAAAGAGATCGTAACGCTTAACAGGATTCTCTAAAATTTACTGAAACCCTTTATATGAGTGCGCGTCCCTGCTTAAAAAGTCTTTGTGGTTTTGCCCCCAAGTTAGAGGCTTAGATAATTCGATTGAAGGGTACAGTTATTCCCTTTTGCTTGTGCAATGACATGCTAACGTGTAGCTCAAGGGGTGTCAGGCTATATCAGGCATCGGGCTTGGGCAGGAATGTCAGAGATTTCGTCTTTCTTAGCATCATTTATAACTCGTTCATAATGTTTAGTGAAAAAATATAACTATTTGGAGAAAGCTGCAGTACAGCGTTCTTCAATGTACAATGCATGAATTTCGACATTATTTTTCTTTTTGTGGTCTTAACATGTTCTCTGGTTTTTCTTTTCTTTTTTTTTTTTACAATTTCACAATTTTGATCTCAAAATTTTAGAGCGAGAGAAAAACATGACACATTTTTTGACATGTCTACTTATAAGATAAAGTTCGTGTCTGTGTGCGTTCATTTACATACAGAACATGTTATTAGAAACGATTTTATCAATATATATCTATATATATACATATATTTATGTATATAAAATGTAGTTGATATTGTTATATGGTATGAAATAATTTTAAGATTAAAGCAAACAGAAAAGTCATATTCACTGCATAATTCATGAAAAACATATACGAAATGCTGGCGCGTGTTTATGCAGAGCTTTTTTCACAACACCAATTACGTAGATTTGAAAAATATCAGACTATTGATATTTTGAAATTTTCTCTTTCAACATTTTTATTTGTCAATAATGAGCGGATTACAAGTTTAGCTTTCTATTCCAATATCTGCAGTCTTGAGAATATCTATACGAGGATATCTATAAGGCTTTTTTTTTTTTGTTTACAAATATCAATCAATGCGACTAAGCACAGCGATAAACAGGTAGAATTATAGAAGTAAAGAAAAAGCGTCAAATGTTGCATCGATGGTGTGCTAAATGAATGTTTTGCTTCTTAACTCTTCTAAAATTAATTAGCTCTCGGTATGTGAACGTGAAAGCGACAGTTTATGAAAGTGAGTGGCAACTTTAATCCTCCTTCACTTTACACCAAGTTTCAGTGTAATGCTGTCCTAAGATCCAGTCTTCAACTTATTCAAACTGACGAGCCTTTCCTTGTTGTTCAAGTTTTATTGTCTACCTAGCTTTTTGATCTCTCAAAATCTTCTTCTTTTTGCTTGAATCATACATTTATTAACCTGTTCAAAGCAACGCATAATATCTATCATTCAGCATTTCTATCTAGTTCATGGCACATGGATTCGTGTATTAAAAGTCATACAACATATAACACGTATACTGTTAGAATTCCAATTACACTTGCTTTCTTTAATGTGGATTGAATTTCTATTTTATTGGTGTTGACGTAGTTATCTTTGCCGCCCGTAACTATATTTTCGTCATCGTACATATAAAATATGAAACTTGACACGCATCCACCCATATGATGCAGAGGGCGTACGCTTAGTACGTTTTCATTTTGTAGTTGAAAACGAAAAAAACAAAGAGAATAGATACAAAAGTAAAAGCAAAAAAAAAAAAAAAAAAAAAAGAAATGAAAAAAAACGGAGAGACGTGACCTTACATGTATTAAGTTAAAGTCACGTAGTTTCGGGTAATGAAAGAGCAGCGAATTTTTCGTTCGCACTTCCTATTATCATGCTTTTCATGTGATAACCTGCCCGGCAAGCATTTCTGTATGCAGAATTTTCAAAAAAATTATAAAGTTTTTCTATTCCACTGCTCTTTTTTTTTTTTCTTTTTCTGCGTTCGCTTAGCGTATCTCTTCAATATGCCTAAGGCAATGTTTTATTTCCTTTGATTGTTTTATTACAGAGAGAAAGAGAGAGAGAAAGAGAGAGAGAGAGAGAGAGAGAGAGAGAGAGAGAGAGAGAGAGAGA
>NW_023998417.1:3175056-3236405 GCF_014805625.2 Glossina fuscipes
AGAGAGAGAGAGAGAGAGAGAGAGAGAGAGAGAGAGAGAGAGAGAGAAAGAGAGATAGATAGATACGAAATTTATTGAAAACAATTATTTTCAATTTAATTAACGATATTTTTTCTATATATTTTTTTAGAACTTCATTTTTATTTTTAATTTTTTTTTTTGTTATACCTACCACTGAAGGTTGGAAGTAAACTAATCTTGTCATAATGTTTGCAGCATTTGAAAGGATGCTTCAGCGACCCCATAAGGTATATATATTTATGTTCATTGTGAAATCGTGAACTAATTACCGACGTCGATCTGCCTCTGTGTCTATGGTATATACGTCTCTGAGTCAGAACACTTAAGACATAGGCTTCAAATTTGTTAGAAATGTGGGAAGTTGTTCCACGCAAGTTCATATGAAAAACGGGTATAAGTTGGTCAAAGCGTAGGTCAACATTAATGCTGAAATTTTTGGGTTTTCAATTGTGAAAGATAGAACAGTGAAACTTTCTAAATTTATTTTATGAAGGAGCCTAGCATAAAAGGCGACCAAGATGAATGGCAGTATGCGAGGCAATTTCAGCCACGACGGCCAATGTTCTTCTAAGACGTCACAAGGTTGCCACGTTAACTAAGAGTAAATTATATCCGCCGTGTGGCCGATAGGTACGAACGTATCGCGAACTTTGACAAGAACGTGTGCGATAGCAAACTTAAACGCTAAGTAAAATGATTTAATTTCTTGTTAACCATCGCGAAATTAAATTTTTAAGTAAAGAAATATTTTGTTGCTAATCAGAGTAAAGTGAAATTTTCGAAGCAGAGGAGTATCCATGATTTTAAATCAAATCTCTCATTTTAACTGCCTTATGTATTCAAAATGACGGGTATGCATGACATAGTTTAGGGTGTCCTTAGATGAAATGGATTCCAAAAAAAATAAATTCATTTGCTTTGAAATGGGTCAGGTTCATTTTCGAATGCCGAAATAATATTACTCAGCGAGTTGTGTCAATTAAGGCGTTATGTGAGATATATAAAGAAGCGTTCACCTGTGGGTTAAAACGCATTAGCGCATCAAAATCACCGAAAATATCGTAATAATTCCTATCTGTAGGTTGAACACAGGAATCCGTGGATAGACATAAGGCGTGTATAACAGAGAAGCAGACGTACAGACAGATAAGCTTAGATCGTTTCAACAAATGATTCTTTGTAATGATCTTCGTTAAGTTTGTCATTCCTTGTTGCCATCAGTTTTAAACATTTTACAAAAACTCCCATGTATTTGCTTTTCAAGCCTAAGAAAATGCATGAAAATGTCTTAGGAATTGACGTAAGCTAATAACCCGTTTCGGGGTACTTGCGAAACATTATGCACTAGTAATTGAATTTTTCCATGCATATCCTTAAAAACTTTAGTTTTTCATTACTCATATTCTAATATCCTGTTTAATGTAATCTATGCTCTCTAACAGAGTTTGCATTTTTTTTTTTACATAATCTATATAAGATAAAGAATTTGTGCGTCGTACATACATTTAAATGCCGTTACACTCAAGTTTCTTTTCCTGATCCTCGCTGATTTTCTATTCAATGATTTACATAAAGTCATTTTATATGTAGTTCGAAATCTCAGCTACGTACTTGGGCACATTTGTGAAAAGGAATCCTTCTGAGTGTTACAAGCGGTACAAACTCAATATATCGTATACCATAAATTGTGTAGGGTGTAATTATATTAGATGACTATTAAAGTTTTAACAACGTTTTAAATTGCGAAAGTTTCTGATTGACGTAAGTAAGATGTGTTTTAAAAGACTTATGCTCTCATTATTTGCTGTCATTTACACGTTTTAGAGATACCATAAAAAAAGATTTTACATCACAAATATCTTCTGTTAAAGATATTTTGCAAACTATTTTTTTAATAGTGTACGATCTTTGCTTTATCTTACTATCATACATGTATGAGCAAATATTTTGAAAAGTTGATGTCGCAGCATTTTTTTTGCAGATAAAAATATACAATCGTATGTCATTTATTGCTTACCGTAGTATACTTAAGAAGTGACGAACATATAAAAGAGAAAAGTTATTAACCGTTAACAGAATTACAAAGAACGGTTTAAAGAAAAATTTGATACTTTAAGGTAACTTACGCTAACGTAATCGGTAAAATATATGAAATTAAGGCGTAGATGGTTAAGCTGATATTATCTATTCCTATATCAATTAAAAAAAATTTTATTCTCATTTTGTAAAGATGGGAAGGAATTCAATTAGTTAACTCATTTTTATATCTAGGAAGGATCCATCTTCTCTGGATGTCTGTTCCACATTGTTAGAATCCGTCTATAGACTAAATATTACTTTCATGGTATGTAGAAAGGAGCTGTGGAAATATTTGCAATTGTCAGAATTCGCCTTCTTACGTAGTCTCATTTTAAATAAATACGTATGTAAATGTGTCTCTATCCCTACAGCGAGAGCAACATGTATTCTCTCAATTTATGCATTAATACAACTTATGCACGTGATCATGAGACATGTACATTACTTATGTTATATATTTTTAATGGTTACGTATACGCATGGTTTTCCATCTCAGTAAATCTATGCATAGGTGCTTTTGCAATATTTTTGTCGTTGTTCCTGTTTTCCGTTGCTTCCAGAACCATGTGAAACATATATATATATATACATATATATATATACATAAATATAAATATATATATATATATATATATTTTTTTTTTTTTATAAGTTTGAATTGATCTTTTATATACACCTTAACGTATACTTTTAACTTAAGGGCGCAAATACGAAACAAAATATAGTACCAACCATACAACATATATCCTTGTTATGTAGTAATTAGAAGGGATGCCAAGACGAGGAAGATGTGCTTTACCAAGTTATTGAAATGAAAATTTGTCTGCTGTAAATCCTATATATCGCTTAATATTTTATTTCATTCCTTCTGTGTTTTCATAAGTCACACGTGGAGCCAGAATTCCCGCGGCTTTCACTTAGACATCGTCTGCTATGAACATCCCACATTGCTTTTAGAAAGCGACAAATTCTTAATCGACGCCGTTTTTAATTTCATGTAATTGCGATCATTTGCTTACTGACTCTACCCGTTTGGGTAGGTTAAGCTATAATTTTTGTTATTTTCACAATAAAGGAATCATGACTTTTCGCAAATAGCTCTGGTTTTTTGCACTAATTACATCAATTATGGTTGGTACAGCTCTCCAGTGTCGCTTTCATTCGGTTGGAATAAACCATAACATATTACACACAGTTGATCGTTTTGGGCTGTCAGGCATAATCAACTTTATCGTCGATGTTACTGATTAGCCTTAAGGTTAAGTTAGTGCATCCATTGTCTATCACGTATCACGTACACCGTTTCATCAGAATTGTACTTCAAATTAAACAGGAAAAGTCAGGTTTTCTATGAATGCTGTTTATGTGGAGCAAAACTTTACGTCTTTTTTGTTAAAATAAATAAAAATTTTCGCTTTGATATGTGTTGCTATTATGTCGGGTTATTGAACGCATTATTATTATGAACGCATCGCCAAGTTGCAAAAAGTAAAAAAACCACAACTATTGACATATATGTCCGCTACATGTGCTACGCATACAGTTACGTATGAAAGCCGCAGACTTGGCATCAAATAATAACAATAGCTTGCTGTTCGAGGGCGTCAAACTAAACCTGTTCAATGAATAAATAAGTTGCCATCAGTTGTTAAATAACTTACAGTTAATAACCGTTTGCAGTTTCATATTCAATGCAGTCACATATCAGTCCTCATATTCAACGCTTAAGTTGAAGTTAAGTGTGTTTTATGACAGAATTACTTCAGTTGAAAAATATTTCTTCTCAAAGCAGTGAACTTTTTTTTGTTTGCATTCTCAGCGGACAGCATTTTACCCTTTGATTAATTGTTTGCTGAAGGCAGATTTTTTACGACTTCTTCATTGTCCGATCAGGGTACTTGTTCTGCTGAAGTTAAATAATCTGCATACCATTCATGAATTTTTGATATACATTCTTACCTCTTTCTTCCCCTAGAATTCAGCAAATCAACAACAATTGAGCAAGGGTGCTATAAAATGAAGCAGAATGTGAATGTAGACAATTGGCAACTTTATGCGTTTAAAAGATAAACTTAAAACTACATTTCTTCATTCCGCTTTGCACTTATAGGAGTCTCTTAATAAATAGGGGACAACTCCTTGACTCGATTTCATTGTTTTTACCAAATGGTTGCGAAAATTTTTCGAAAATAGAAAATATCTATGTAACTTAAAGTTTCCAATTGAAAACTTTAAAATTTTAAGACATCTATTTAAAAAAGGCAATAATTATTCAGTTCTTGATCATTGAGTGGATGGGTTTATCCGATTTTCGCATTCAAAGTGACAAGAGTAAGAAGAAGTTTTTTTTTTTTTTTAATGGTCGTAATCATAAACTGATTTCATTGTTTACAACGTGTGCATGTATGTATAAGAATGTAAAATATATATGGATGGATGTATGCGTTGCAAACATTCGACATATTTAGTAACAATCCGAAGGAACCAAAATAAATCATACATTAGTAGAGTATATAAGTAGTAAAGAACACAAAAAAATAATAACTTGTTGCATAATTGTTTTAATTAAAAAATATTTTATGTGAAACGAGTTACTTCAATTACACGCCATATACCATGAAATCATGACACTTCTCTTATTTAATTTAGAAAGTAGTTAAATGACTCATGTCTACATTAGCGTAGTTTTTCTATTTTTTTCTTATATACAGAAAAAATTTTCTTTCATTTTGTGTTTCATTCATTCGTAGCTCGATTTTTTCTTCGTCTTCTTCTCTTTCTTTTTTTTTTTTTTTTTTGTTTGTAACCTTTAGAAGAGAACTGTAGAAAAGAGTAATCTTTGGATAGCTAACTTATTATACCCTACACCGCTTGTGGTACATGGCGTATAAGGCTAGTGCCGATGTATGCAATAAGCAGAATAGTTTAAGATAGACCTTCCTTTTATTATACCGATCGATTCACCATCATAATCCCAATTGATCTAAGTCTGTCTGTCCGTCTGTCCCATGGGCGAATGCTATTGACTATGGTTCAAATGGGTTCGCTTTCTCGCCCACTCTCCACATTACGCCCTATCCTGAAAAGTCGTAACAGAGAAAAAAATTTTCTCTGATCTATTTTTTGGGATCCTAACCTAATAAGGATTTTTAGGAAAATTGATTCTTTATAGAGCAGAAAATTCTAAGTTTCAATGTGTGGTGAAGAAAATTGACTGTGAATTTGGTGTAGGGTATTTACTGGGCGGCCTTGCCCGATTATAACGTTCTTCGTTGCTTTAAAAGTACCGTAAGCGCATTCCTATTACGCTGAACATATAAACCTCTGTTTACACGATGCCTACGATAAAAATGAATTACTTGTCCTGTAAACTTACTCGCAATTGACAAACAGTTAAAAAATTCAAAGAACTTGCTTGCAAATAGATACAAAATCAACAGCAATAATTTATATTTCATACACCAACTTAAGCAGAAAAGCATATCTAGAAATGTAAATATGCGCGATATCTGTGTACATCTTAATGTGTAGATCTGTACAAGAGTTCTTCATAGCTCGCCTTTTCGTTTCTTGCCCATGAACTTACGCCGTGACTTGATTTATTTATTCATATAGCACCGAATGATTCATAATTAGTTGCAGTAGTTATTGAAATCCTTTTGGGGATGGGAGTTTTGAGCAACCGTTCATGGCAACTTCCCGTTGTAATTGCCTCGGTAAACAAATTGTTGAGTAGATTTATGAGTACATAAAGAAATTATAAAGTTCTTGCGGGAAAAAACTAGACAAGTATAAATAGTGAAAGCAAGGCAAGATGGCTTTATAGAATTTGGAAGCAGTTTTCAGAAAATAGACTCCACTACGACCTATTTGTAGTTTGTTTTTGCGGCAGTTTAGACTACCTGAAAATTTTGACATGTGTCCTAAACGCTGACTGTTTGCAGACGTGAAAATATTCAATACAATTTGCCATTTAAAAAATTCTACCTGTCTTTGCTCGGCAAACAATTGGATCGCCATCATTGTTTCTTAATTGTGTAAATTGGATTAGTAATCAGGGATTTTTCTTTCATCGGCCTACATCAAAGTCCATCAGAGCCCTTTACCGACAATTTGAAACATTTGAAAGTGAACATACGTCAGACTATCGCAGATGGAACGCAGTGTTCGGCAGAGTAATTAACAGTTGGAGTCATCGTGCGCGTCAATGTGTTCAAGGCCACTGGGGACATTTCAATGTTGCTTTGTTCAGAACATGATAACAATATCTAAGCTACAAAATAAAACACAATTTATTTGTGTATGGTGGGCGCCCCCCCAACAATTCAAAAAGTATTACTCTCAATGAAGGATCCTGTATTGTGTATGTATGTGTTAGCTTCAAAGTGAAAACATAAAAATATCTAATTGACTAATTGTTCCCTTAGTAAGATGTACCTAAATCATTTTTCAAGACGATATCTAACTCCCGCTTATAGCTCCCTATATAGTAATTACTCTCTCCGAAATCTTCCATTGGTGAATTGAATTAAAATTGCCTATCTGAAATCCTACTTTCAAGGTCAAGTTCCCTCAAGACTATAAAAATTATTGTATAATACTTTTATCATTAACCCAACTACTTCAACGAGGTTGCACCTAAAGCTTGATATTAAAACAATGCACACAATTGCCTAAATGATGGGAGTATAAAATTCGACCTAAAATGTATCGTAGCTTTCTTTCTTAATATTCGTAAGAAAATTGCAATTTAAAGCGCATTACAAAGAATACAATTAAACTAATTTAGAATTTTTGCAAAGCAGAGTTAGAGAAATGTTTTTATATTCTATAGCGTATACATTAATTACACAGGCAGAGAATTTAATAAAGACAGACATAAGGATATGCGTACATTCGAAGAATAGTAAAACACAGCTAAGATAAGATTCAAATGCATAATTTTGTAAGTTTCCAGCAAGGAAAGGAAAAAAGGCAAAAGAATTTACTTCAAGATAAAAACAAAGAAACTTTTCTTGTATTTTAAATGTTGTGGCTTTTACAACTTTGCGGCTGAGATTATAAAACTTAGGAACGGCATGAAAGTGATAAGATAGAAGAAGGGCTTGGTTGTAGCGAAAAAAGAAGGAGTGTGAAATGTATACACATTATGTACTCGCACACACATACGAAATGTATGCAGAAGTTAAATTCAGGTAAGGATAACTTTAAGATTTTCTCATCCCTACGCATATGCATTGTGTTTTTTATCCATTCTTATCTCTCCGGTAGATTAATTTCATATTTGCTTTTCTACAGTTACTTATATATATGTTCCTTGTATATACAATACAAATGTATGCACATTTATTAGCTTAAACAATATTGAGTCAGTGGAAGAGATTAAATGGTAACATCAACATGTGATAATTATTTATGTTTTTTTTTTGCCGTTATTATGACTTAAATCAATAGTAAACTATACCAAAATATCTATAAAACAATTGTTTTATTGGCGGTAAAATTTTCAAAGGATCAAAAAAGCAACTTATCAAAGATAAGTCAGATATATACAAATATTTTGAGTGATACTGGGAAAATTAGCAAGAGCAAAAGTCAATTGCAGATGAAAACAATTTTCCAAGTCCACGAGACCATTTCAAGCCATTAAAGCAATTGCGCGATGCAGGCGCCGTAGAAGTAAAATGAAGACATTTACCACATAGCCTATATAATAAGAAACGCTACTACCAAGTTGGCATTCCCCAGATACAATCTTCAGTGCTTTGGCCCAAGAATAAATACTATTAAAAAATAGTTTGGGACGGACCACTTCCCATATAAAGCCTCAATTTAAAAAATTCTTACATGAATAATTGTTTGAAGTGATGTCGTGTAGGGTTTTTAATGGTGGGTCGAGGTTTTTACTTCCCTTTCTTTCAAGTTGTTCAAAATATCTTGGCTTGGGAATCAATTACTTTACCATAATCTTTTGCAAAGCCATTGGAAGAATTTTTGCGGTCAAGATAAAATTTCTTTTCATTCTTAGCATATGTACTTGCTTAGGTTTAATAGAAAAATTCCTTTAGTTTACAAGTCCTGGCATTCACATATGCTTCGAATTATCATTGCATTGCTTTTTACTTTTTTTTTTTTATTATTAGAATATTCGAGTTTTTTTTTTTTATAATTGGTATGTACGGCGGCATACTTGTTATTCAAAGGTGGTATAGGAGGAATTTTTTAATTCTATATAATAATCATTATTTCTTATAATGCATGTATTCCGTGTATACATGTGTTAGGTATTTGTAATAAAACATTAAATTTACAAAAGTGGAAAGGAAGAGATGCGTTAGAAATCTTTCGTTTTTTTTTTTTTTCAAAAGATCTCATAAAATGTTTATGAGTAATATGCTTAGTTAAAGATATTATTTTGCAATTGTATTGGTAAAGACGACCAAAAATATGTCTAGCTGTGAGTAGATTTAAAATCTTTTTTAATTTTAGTAACCACTGAACGACGGGGTATACTCTTTGCAATACTTGATCAGCGCTGAAGTGCTGAATCCATTTAGCCATGTCTGTTCGTCTTTGCGTCTATGTGGTGTATGTGGTGTGTATATTATTGAAAATTCTTGTAAGCAGGTTGGTTATGAAAATGATGGAGAATTGGTTAAGGGACATGTCCGCAATAAAGTGTAAACTAAACGGACCTCTCTCTAACTAAAAATCTTATGGGTTTGCGTTCGTTAACCATAAAGTAAGAAAAACATAATTGTCTAATTGAAAATCTTGTGGGCCTTTGTTCATTAGCCATAAAGTATGAACAACAGAAGGCTGAAATTTTCTAAATTTATTTTATGTCAATTCGGCCACGTCCACGTAAAGGTACGATCGATCAAATTGTCATTTTGTTTTTGACGTTTTCTACATATTATTCATATGGTAGACAGGACTACTACAGATCTACCTGTTATTCATATGGTTGTTAAGACAGAATGTTGAAAATTATTCTGTATATTCGTCTTATGGAGATGTAATGTTTCTCTCACATCGTGGACCCCACAACCAGGCGGATTCATTTTCTCTTAGCAGTACAATTCATCGGTACATTGTTATGTATATTTTTTGTATGCATTTATCATAATTTGATTTTAATTTTTAATCCTTGATGAAGAAGGTTTTGTAAGAATTTCATTATGAATTGTAATAAAATGTAGGAAAATCAATCTTTGCTGATGAAAAATGAATGCGATAGAAGTGTCGTATTAGAATAGCCGCTAACTGTTTGTTAACTATGTAGTTTGCATAAGGATGAACATTTTACACATGTTGATGGACATAAGAGTTTGAAATTTTCTTTTCCTAGCATAACAAGTTTGCTTGAAAAGTTTTCATACACAACATACACGCAAATGACAATGTGATGACTTTTCTTTGTTTAAAAGATTTCATTTAGCAATGAAACTAAATCTCTTTAGCAAAAAAAAAAAAAAAAAAACTATTACCTCTTATCGCCCTTTTTCTACAATGTTCACATATACATGCGTATGCTATATGAACATTCTACTTATATTTGAATATTTTCATGGAAGAATTTTTTTTTTGTAAAATTCACATAATTCTCTGGGCGGCTCTTTCAAGTGATCTAACGAAAGAAAAATAATTTGTGTTCATTCAATCCAATTTCTTTATTGGCAACGTTTCAAAGACCTCTTCTAAAACATTTTTTCAAGACTATCGATAGTTGTGAAGTCATACACACTCACTTAGGGTTTCAGTAGTTATGGGCGTCACCAGGTAACTTATTCAATTGGTTAATAATGAATCAACCTTTTTTCACGTTTCAAGAAAACGCGGTGTTGTCACAATGTGAGAAAAAATGTTTGCACTTAAAGAGAGCTTATCTTGAAGGGAATTCTTGCTGCAAAAAGCAGAAGAAGAAGAAGAAGAACTATTAGCGACAATCATCTAAGAACGAATTAAGAATTTTCTCTACTTTGCCCAAGCAGAAGGTGTTTATTATTAGTAAAAGACCTATCTATAGTAAGTTAGTGTACACGTTCCTACGGCATATAGAAATAGAGCCAAAGGATTGTTCGTAGGGATTTGTTTTCGTGAATTTTGTTTATGTGTACCTTGTTCCTGATCAATTACTGGATATTTATTGCTTGGCTTCAAAATAAAAATCGGAAAAAATTGAAAGAAGAAGAAAATTGTATTCAGCTGTTGTCGAGTCTTTCATATCTACTTTAAAGTAGAAAATGCAAATATTTGCGCCCTTTGCAAAATGAATAGGCAAAATATCTACTTTCTTTGCTTTTCAAAAATGAAATCGGCCTGGTTTCACATTCTATTGTGTGTGTGTGTGTCCGATAACCGATTTGCGGGCAATATCATCGAAAGTTTTTGCGGAATTTATCTTCGTTTTTGGGGCCATGGGAAAGTTTACCGTAAAGATAGACAGATGGACATGCTTAAATGGATTCAGAATTTCTGGCTTATCAAGTAGATATGTATTTTACTTCATAGACTTTTTTATTAATATCTTGAATTTTACATAGAGAAAAATAAATTACTTTTATGATAGATGAATAGATAGATAGATGCAAAATTATGTTTTGCTTTGTGTATATAGCTTGCTAGTGTCGTATATACTTGATTTTATAAATAAAAATAGATGTACTTACGCTTTCATAACAAGTTACGCTTGAAATTGCGGTTGCATAATATCTGTAAGAGAAAACAATGATTTATTATTGCAGTGCATCAACAATTTTTAATTTAGATGTTTGGAATGAAATCCTTTAATATGTTTCTCAAATAATAAGAATTTTTGAAAATTTATACTCAATAAAAAAGATATACAAATATATGTACATACGCATATGTTTGCTTATACTAAGTATAATTCATCAATACAATGGTGAGGTGATGTGAAAATTTTATATACTTAATATATATCGTACGGCCTACAAGTATCCTTTCGATTTCTAATACTATTTTTGCATAAAAGCATATTTAAGATATTTCTGTGAATGTTTGTGTGTTTCCATAAGATTATTTATTCGGTTGTAAAATTTTAATTAAATTATTATGCATTTGATAGATTAAATAAATAAATATAAAAAGCATTTTAAAGACTTAAAGGTGAACTTTATCAAGAAAATTTTTTTTTTTTTTTTTTTTTTTTTCATTTTGTTTATACAAACTACTTAGTTTTAACAATAAACCTTTTAAATAATTATTGCATTTTATTGATTTTTTTTCTTTCTCCGATTTAACAAACATATATCCACATATATGTATAGAATTATTTAATTCTATCTATCTTGGCTTGAAATAGTTTCAATTTTCTTAAGCAAATAAAGTTAGTTTTGCGATTCAAAGACAGGAAGTTGTAACGGGCAAATAAGTAAGCAATTAAGTATCTACCGTTAAGCGAAAGGTGTAGATTTTCCAACAATGATTGCTGCTTTGAAGATTACTTTGTGCGGGAAGAGATTTAGCAGAAGAAGAAACATGGAGTAAGAAACAGTGTGAAGAAGTATTATATAAACAATGGGAAACGCAAAAAGGTTACTGCAATCGGGAACAAGAATTATGTGCAGTTGTATCTATTATCGTTTTTTTATAACTTGAAACTGACTTTTCTACATACATGTGCTGAAAATTCCCGGTAGTAAGAATTAAAATAAGTTAAATATCGGCTCGTGGACATTCACAACATAGCCCAGAGAATGAAACGACTAAACATTGATATCCTTGACGTAAGAAACGTGGGGGGCGAAATGCTGGACAATTTCAAGTTACAGATTGTAGGGTATACCATTCTGCTAATAATACATGGATGTGGAGTTGGTTTTATTGTTTCTAAGAAACATCGCAAAGAACAACGCAAGCAGATGTAACGCGTCAAATCATAACCCTCTAGCGGCAAAACTGACATAAATTGAAAAATGGACCTCTTCGAGACCACCACCCCAAACACAAAATGGCAAAAAAAAAAAAAATGAAAACTATGATCACTTATATCCAGTAAAGGATGGGTAATACAAGGCGAAAAATATAAACATACATGCGCAGTACTAAATACAATACTTCTCCCAAAATTCTTCCTTTTCATTGACTTGAATTCGGGAAAATCTTGAAATTTTAATTAAATTACTGCATAGATGTATGTTTCTACCATTAATTTCGTATTAAGATCTCAATTTACAAAGTTTTTCCCCTTTTCGTAATTGGACAATTGCCCGTAAATTTATAAGACGTACGGAAGAAATTTACTGTAAAATTAAAATTAATGGTTTTGTACGTGTTGAACGTTTGTGTGTACGAAGATGTAACATTCTAATTTTCCGTTTTCGTTTGTCAGCTCTTAGACACGCGCCATGAAATATAGACGCACAATGTCCATATGCTTCGTTAGAATTAACCTAAGACTTTGACACGTTTAGCCTATATACGCACTCAGTTTGCCTGCGACTTCTAGACATTCGTCAACGGGTTGGGTCATCTATTTGGTCCTTAGTTTTTGCTACGTAAACCTGCGGGCCTGTATACTCGTCGGTCCGTACGTGTCTTTCTTTGTGTGTTCATTCACCCGCATGTCCTTCAGCGTAGTCGTTACTTGTACGTAAAAGTATGTTTGTATTAATTTTAATTTCATAGACAAATCTGTTCGGCCACATAATTGTGACCAGCTTTGAAAAACTTTAACGATCTTTGATCATGAATAATGCCTTCTATGTATTAAATTCAAAGGTAAAATATTTACTCTAGGTAGTAAGCATCTAAGATTCCCTCCAAGACGACAGCAATCCTTGTGTAAGTTTGTAAACGTATATCGTCTCTTGCGACTTTAATTAAACTTCATTGTAATACTTAAGCGAATTTATTTATTTATTTATATACGTATTTATATATATATATATATATATTTCTATTACATATATATATATATATATTTATATACTTCCATTAAAAGGAAACTTTTTATTGCTTTGAACATTTGGTGTCCAAACTTAATGAGTGCGAACGTTGGTGAATTGCACTTTAATGTCTAATATGGGAAAGTTTTACTTTTATTAAACAATAAAGAAGAACGAAGCAAAGAGACGACGAATAAAAACAGTTGCAAGAAATTACTGACAGAAAAAGGATTAATTTGATTTTAATTTTAAATTTTAATTTAGTTTTAATAAAAAGTTATAACACATTTTAAATGCTACTAATTTTTACAACTTTTGGTAGACGCTGCCGATGGGAGCATTAATAAATTTTCGAAATTCGTCATGAAAGTATAAAACCGAAACTGATAAATTCTTTTAGCCAATGCAGGAACTTGAGTTGGGAATTAAATAATATATATTTTCTTTAGGTTTATTCTAGTTTGATCGGTCACTTAGATAAGCAGTGCAGGTAGTCAGACTGCAGACTGTAACCAGAGCGGGAGGACAAAAGAAATTTTAAATAGACTCATCAAGGATCCTTCATCAAAACGAGCATAAAATATAAGCGTCCTTTTTTATAGATTCTTTTTTTGCACTATTTTGAAATAACACGGTTCACCAATAAGGCCATATATACTTTTTTTACACGAATAGTTTCTTCGAGCACGAATCCAAAACAAAAGATTTTTTTTTAAACGCCATTTTGGACAGTGCCTCATAAAAACATATGTATGTAGCAAAAGAACAGCAATATGTATGTGGCAAAAGAAAATACAAATGAGGGAATACTGTGATCATAAGTTACGCGGTTTATGTCCACACAAGTTTCAGCGACTTGCTTTAGAGCTACTTGGCCGTTAGTAACCAATGAAATTCTTCATTTTACAATAGATGTTAAGTGAGCGGTTGAGGTGGGATCAATAGCCGAAGGTATAGCAAAAATCGAGATCATCATTACCGAAGCAACTTCTCCTGGCGTTTGATCCACTAAATTCGCATAGTCATTTAAATTAAAATCCGTCCGAGTAGTTGTAAGACTTAGCAGAACGCCTAGGTGGCTTTACGCCTTTATTCACACTGATATTTGACAAGTGAACAGTAAAATCCGCAACAGCCGCTAGTTCTGGCTAGGACCGTTACAACCAACGTTAGTACTCTGTGACAAATTGTCAACCGCATGATTAGTTATAATCATAGTAGGTTGCGCACATACTTGAACATCATTGTTAGGAAAGAATAACTGCTGAGTCATGTGTAGATCCATTATCTGAGCGTATTGACGACGAAGCAAAAAAAAAAAGATATAAAAATCATCGCTTATTCTAAATGAATAAACAAACAGCAAACGCCAACCAACAAAACTAAGTGAGAGATGAATATAGATAATCTGTTCCTCCTGTACATACATATGCATAAGTATATGTTTTCTAATAAAAAAATGGCAAACATACAACGGGAGAAGGTAGTGTAAATAAACATGAGAATATATTAAAAAAGAGAGAAAATTTTCACACTGAGCTATAGTGAAATAATCAATAAAAGATAGATAAAAATACGCACTCATACAAATGCAAATATAAATATTTTTTCATAATACGAATGCAAACAACATGAAACGTACAATCAAGGCATATATAGTCCATATACATTTATAATATGCACGCACGTAAATGCATATGACATTTCCGTTGTTGTTTGTTGGTTTCCGTTGGATTATTGTTTTGCTTATATAAAGGATTTTCTTTCCATTATATTAACTCTTGTTTTATTTAATGGGGAAAAAAAGTAATAAAACCGCTTTAAAAACTCCCTTTATGAATTTTAAAACTTTTTTTTTTTTTTTTTTTTTTTCAATAAATAAATCGAAACCGAAAAAGTAATAAAAGAAAAATATTTTGTGAGAAACACTTAACACCTTTAATTGTTAGGTACAGATATCGAAACTAAAGAACAGCTCTTGAATTCGGTTTGATTCGAATTCTCGGATACCCATCACGAGCAGGCGTTGAAGAATATATATATTCAATAACTTGCAACTCGGAAGTAACTTTTGATGTTCTCTAACTCATCGTCTATGCGTATGTATGTGTGTGCAAGTGACAGAAAGAACAACAGACCTTATCGTAACTGCTCCAAGTTCCTTTTGCAGAAACACGGTCTGCAATATATTGTTACCACACCATGCTGAGGGGAATGGAACGGATTGGACGACAGAATCCCATTGGTAATTACGTGAAATAAAATTACATAATATAATGATTTGTCTGAGGTTAAGAGGTCATGGGACCAACAATCCGTTTAAAGTAAATATCTACCAAAATATCGTCAAATAGTCTTTCGAAAATAAGAGAACTTGTTTTGAGAAGAGGAAGACAATCTAATATCTTTATGAGTTCATTTATATTTGATGGCAATTGTATGAAGTCTTTTGATCGATTAGTGTTGCCCTTTGTTGTGCGAAGCAATAAGGCAAACGGCCTCATAGGTTAAACTCATTGGGCTTTTGCTTAGGCTTGGGAAGAGATCGCAGTAATAGTTACTTCGTCTCTTGTTCAGCTTTTTATACTTATCCATTGCAATGGGTATCGAGAGCATATATTTTGCGTAATTTACAAAATGTTGTGCAATCTCTACCTAAGAAAAAAGAAACTAACATTTAGCTCTAATCTTTTACTGTTTCTGAGATAATGTTAGTTAGCTACAAATGACCGAATAATTGAAAGAAATATAAGAACTTGCAGCACTCGGAAGGTCGGTATTTGTTTTCTTTTATGTAATACAAAGATTATCTAATGCTATTATATAATAATCCCAAGCGAAGTTCTTAAGAGAATCGGTTTTTTCTTAAATTGTCATAACATTTCAATCCACTATTTTTCCTATATATATTTTTTCTACTTATTTTATTTTTCTAATTTTATGATTGTTTCTATTAAAAAATATTTTGTTGCATATTATATTTTATTTGTATTTCAAGTCATGTATACGTTTGAACAGCTTGAACCTCGAACAGAACCGTTTGACTTAAATAATCTAGGAATGAGTATCATATATATAATGTGTGCTAGTTTTAACCAAGAAGAAGGATATCACTTTAGTAGCACAGGTGGTAGGAGCGGCGCTATTGTCAGGTAGATTTTTCGTGTGAAGTGCCGAATTCGATTCCACGCTGGGATCGTGTGTTAAAATTTACTTATGTTTAAATGACATTTTGACAAAGTTGAATATTGATGAAAATGCACAAATTGGAAATAATTGTAATAATATTTTGCTTTTAATAAGAGTAATAGAAAATGTACGTATAGCAGAAAGCGGGAAGAATAATTATAATAAACCGCACACGAGTATTTTTACCATAGTGTGAATGGAGTCATGGACAGACATATGCAATACGCATATTATCGCACACATACGCTCATAGTGCCGTACTCTTAGGCATACATGTTGTACAGACTTCAGTAAATGTTCTCATTTCAGTTATTTTATTATGTCTTACGGGCTTTGCTATCGTACCTCGATGCCTCGAAGTAGTACTTAATAATTTTAATGCGTACACGTTGCTAGCGAAATGTCTTGTCTTATATATATAATTTTATTGATTCAGAATAGTGATCATGTTAAGAAATGTGATAAAGTGATAGCCAGGGTCATGTGAGAAGCGAATCAAAAAAGTAAAAAAAATTTGCTTCAATTCGAAACATTTTTTGCTGTATATTATTACTTCATACATGCATTGGTTGCAACCTGCAGCAATATCGATTTATTAAACATAATAGTGACGCGATTATTCACGCCATACCAATATAAAAATCGATACCAGCATTGGAAAGATTAAAATGAAAAACAAATATTTGAAGATTGTACATGCGGCTGTGATGGAATCCTTAGTTTTTCTTTCTTTTTTTTTTACCCTAGGCTAACTTTTTCATCCGTATTATTTTTTAATTTGGATTTCATCTATCCTTTCTAAAAAAAATAACGAGTTTATGAGAATAAAACCATTACTAAAGTTGCTACGTGGAAAGTTTATGCGGATTAAAAATAAAACGCTTTTTAATTTTCTTCTATGTCTTGAATACTTTTAATGAAAAAAACTAAGAAGCAAAAAAAATAAGAAGAAAAGCACACAAACGTAAATGAAACGTTTGTTTATCTAAAGAGAAAACTGTTTAATCATTGTAGAAATTAAAGTAAGATACATTTATGTCAAAATATATTAACTTGATTAGATGGGATGTTCTCGTCAAATATATTCTTGGATGATAAAGCTCGAAAGTAATCGCCTAACATGGTCCAATCGAAAGATAAGGCGGTGCAAACAATAGCCACTCCACCGGAGATTAGGTATGCTGCTGCGGTAGAAAGCAGCGGTGGACTAGGGGCGCCTTCCAACAGCCGTAAGAGGCTCGTCTGCAAGTGACCTCTGAGACTTTTCTTTTTGGCGCCACGGATTAGAACAATCTGCTGTTTTAGCCTTACAATGAGAACGCCTTTTCAGGGTGGTTGCCCGGATAAGGTCGGTTTGCTTGCTCGATGTGGAGTTGCACTGCAACCGGGTGTCTGACCCAAGAAAGTGTTAGCTCTCATTAGAGAGGGCAACACGTCCTTTTAAGGCATTCTTATTTCGATCTCGAGGATTAAACTTCCTCGGGTGCGGGAGTGATGCATTCTCCCCCTTTGCGCCGCGGGGCATCGTGGTGTTAAGACTTGACGCCAGGCAGCCACATATTGACACACAGACCTGTTACCTTCGTCTAAGGGGATTGACGATATTAAATCTCTTATCTCATCGAAAATTCCCAAGGAGATTAACTCTAACAGGAACATAGCACGCTTCAAACCCTTATTACCCACTGAACATTTTGTGTTTCCCTGGGGAAGCCTTTTTGGCTAAGGAAAACCCTTATCAAAGAATTTTTCCCTATAGGAAGAATTCGAAGGCGAAACTCAGCAATCTGTTTGTTCGTTTTGTCCACGGAAACATGACTGGGCAAAGTAAGGGCTTGATCCTATCCGTCAATGTGCTGGAGTTAAAAAGCTAATTAAATGCTTGCAGCCTTTTTGATATTAGTCAAAATCGTCCATTGTCTGAATATAAATTTCCGTCGTATATCCGGAGTTCAGGCACAGATTTTTAAGTTTTCTTTTAAGGTGTCTTGAGGCCGATGTAAACTCCTCAGAATTTTCTGTTATAACTTCCAGGTATTCGGAAGAGATAAATCCTATAAATGTGATGGGGGCGTTGCTATTGGTGTCTGCGGTTCTGATGTTTCGGTTTACTTACAACTTACTTGTCTTCTAAAACAAATTTCAACTACTCTTAGGAAAAGTGAGGTGAGAGTCGTAACAGGGTTTTTTTTTTATTCTCTTCCGTCTCATTACTCTAATAGACTTGATAGATTTTGCATGCTGCAACTGCATTAGATTTATAAACCTTGTCTTTGTTAATACACTAGATATAAAAGCTTTGATAAATCCAGAGGATATTTTCCATCTGACTATTTCCACTACTGCCTATGATGAAAGTAGTATACCTAAGTTGTGCGTGATCCAAAGAAAAACCTAAGGTTAAGTTTACAAACTACTCGTGGCATTAGATTGGCACTTACATTATTTAAGCACTGAGAGAACGATTTATTCTAAGACGAATCTCCTTTTCTTACACTTTCCTCTCGGTTTGACTTTGCCTTATAATATTTTAGATAATTTCCAACGAAACATTCAAATATTGAATTTTTTCTCTATACACACATAGAATTTTTGATATCTGGCTAAGGCAATGTTTTAGTGAATAATTCTTTACAGCATATGTGTTCGTTTATTGCCGCTCTGGCAATATTGCGGTTATTGCGGCTGTTGTGGTTGTGCATTTTGTTTGCATGCGAACAAAGATGTTTGCATTAGCTTTCAAAATTTCAACGCCAAAATTATTTATGACCGTACCTTATAATTATTAGAGCATATTGTGAAAGAAAGATTATTATCATGATTTTATGCGAAAAATGCAAACAAAACTTTTCAAGAAATTGCAAAATTTAAAACAAAATATAATTACTTAGCGAAAACAAATGTTTATTCGGCAAGTATTTTAAAAGAGGTTTTTATAATCATCGTAGGTTATAAAAATTTTGGATAAGAGTTCGTAAACTATAAACATTGCTGAGCAGAGAATTGTTTATCCTTTTGTCTGCTTCTCGGTTTGTGAAAAACACAAATGCGACGTTAATTAATTTTTAATTCAGTCGATACAGGAATCCACTATCATTTATATAAATATAGAAAATGCGAATAATTTTCCTTTGAAAAAATCGCTGAATTTCATAGAAGCATTCCTTACAACTACTAAAAACTCCATTGGCACCTAAACGTCATATCTAACAGAAAATCCATATTATTTTTAGAAAGTCTAAAGCCCCTCCCCCATCTTGAGTTGATATGATTTTGATCATTTGTTGATGTTCGCTTGAGTGGCGCGACATTTGTCATTTTCAGAACCATCCAAAAATCCGAACATTGTATGTGTATTAAACATTGCTTTTCGATGGGAAAAATATGGTTCAAGTTCTGTTTGGCCTTGAGAAGCTGCAAGTTTCCGATGAAAACAACAGTTTATTTATTTTAAATGAGACCGAGCCGATGATGCTGAATATAGTGGGCGCCCAGAAAAGAGTGGCCGGCATACTAATGATATCCAAAGAGTACTTTGATAGAAGAAGAACGAGGGAATTATGCTCAATTTGGCTCAGTTGACGTAAGAGATTCCCAAACAGTGGTTCCAAGTGACGAAATTTTTTATATAAGAAGTAGTTTTCGCAACACTATTAAAAATTATTATAAAAAAAAGATGAGTCTGGTTTAATACAAACCTAGTAATGATCCGAAATTTCATCAGAAAGAAATATTAAAAGGAGCAGGAAGATCTACTTAAGCATTATTAGCAATTGAGAATAAAAGATATTTTATTCGTAAAGGTTTATTCATTAATTAATATGGGTCGTATAGGTCGTCCTTCTCTTTTACGATGATTATTGACCGATAAGAATGCCATAGTAGACAAAAAGTTCTTCTTCTTTTTTTTTTTTTTTAATATAAAATCGAATCATTTAATTATCGAATTGTTTGAAAATTCAATTTTATAAAAATATTCGTGATGCTGTGATTTTTTTTTTTTTTGACGTTGGAGGAGCGGTCATATTTAATTAAACATTCGGTGTTTGACGTAATTAGTTATATTTCTAAGCAATAAAGAGAAGATTTAGTTTGAACTCACAACCATTAAACTATGTTAAATTTTAGTTACCCTGATGTACTATACGAGAGTAAAAAGGAAATTTTGTTTTTCAATTTTTCAACAAAATCAATTATGTGCAGTGTGGCTGTCGGTCGGATGGTAAACTGTGGTCAAACTTATAAAATTAAATTGCTTGCACATTCATATGCAATTAAATGTTTCGGTGATAGTTGTGGTCACTGAAAAACCCATAAAGCAAACGATAATGTTTGTAAAGTGCTGAAGAGGTATTAATATATGAATATGGACATATTTTACACATATACATGCATATATATATAAATATATATATATATATATTTATGTTGTTATGATTTATGCTTTTTACAGTTTATTTAATAATTAATTTAAGAGAATTTTGTAAAGTTTTTCCATTTTCTTCTTTGGCTTACATGCTTTAATTATTGAAAAGTTTCTTAAAGAGAAAACTTATAAGAAAATCTCTTTTTATAAAATTTAATTCTTAAATTCTTTAGTTGTTGTTGGACCTTTTCTCGAATTGAGTAATATTTGAAAATGAATTATTTCTTAAATTTTTCGTATTTCTATGCGTAAGCATAACATACATATGCATGCAGATTTATTCAATGCCTAGAGAAACTCAGGTGTTTTTGTCATTCGGTTTCATTTACATAATAATTTCATACAAACGCATTTGCATAAAATCTATAAACAGAGAAGCATTCATAACGGAGCACATATGAAATGAAAAGGCTTAGTAACAATTATGTCAAAAATATTTTAAACTTTTACCTCATACGTAGATGAAAAATTCGAGAAATTAATTTAAAATATTTATATTCTGAGAAGGGTAACCAACAAATTTACAAAACATAAAATTTACAAAAATCAAAAAAAAAAAAAAGAAAATGAAAACAAGAAATTTATACCTTCTCTTTGATATCCATCTCTGTTGACATTTCTTTTCTTTCTTTTTTTTTTATAATTAAATAATTGCATTATATTCGAAGAGAAAAAGAATATGATTTACTTTAAAATGAATCTTTCACATTTTTTACATAGAATTTGAAATTTCTTTCTATGTAAACTTAGTTTGCCGTTCGATTTCTAAGAAGATATGTAAATATATCTATATAACGTTATGTGCGCATATCAGTAGGTGATCCAAAAAGTAATCAGCCTTCTTTCTTGCCTGCATACGCGTTAATAAAAACGGTTCAGCATCAATTCATCGTCAGTCTGTCATTTTTCATTCCAATAATCTATGTTGCATACATCAGCTTTCTTACGAAGCTTGCTTCTTGCAGCTTGCGATACGAAACGAGACAAAATAACATAAACACATTGGAGCTTGTTTCTCATTGATGACTGTGAAATTTACACAGTATTTCGTTGATTGCAAGCATGGGTGTAGATCGATTGGAACAATTTTTGTGCGATACTTGATCCGACTAAGCTCTTATCTAAAGGTTCACATTTAATATCTGCCGCGAATTGCAAGTTATAGCTCATGATGCGAAAGGTTGCGATTCACTTTTGCATTTCAATTTTAATTAGCGTGAGATTTTTACCAGTAGCTGGGCAAACGAGCATACATCCAACGAACTTATCATCTTGCTATGTCCGATATTTGTTGAATATTTCTGGGTAATATGTTGCTACGAAATTTGCTTTTCTTGGATACGGTTCGTATCACTAGATCGTGGATATACTTTTTAAGAGCAATACACCTGCACGTTCTCACTACAACCCTCTTTTATTTATAATCAATTTGCTTAAAGGTGGGACTATTTACATTTTACTTTGGCAAGACTCTCGACTTTTCAAGTCTAAAATTCTTTTTCGACTGACTCCGCCTTCGGCAAATAGTCTGTTTATATACATTTTTATAAGCATATGACTATATTACCTAAGTTCATGGTTTCATTTTTAATCCGTTCACTTGCTTTTCCGCTAATCGTTTTCCTCGGCCAGCAGCTGCATCACGCGCCGTGAATGTTATGCACTTGGGTATTCCCTACGTAGGAAATTTATTATTTGGGAAAATCAATTAATTGGAATGAATCCGCCGAGGATTTTTATATTTAACTCTTAAATATTTATATATATATTTTAATAATTTTAATAATTGCATATCCATTTGAAATTTTCTGCTTGTATTGTGAAACGTCTTTGTCATTTTTCGATATTTCTCAATGGAAGTATGCACCTATGTCATGATCATACAATACCGACAATGCGAACTACCTAAAAGTATTATATATTCTAATAATATAATGTAAAATGGTTCAAGTAAAATATATAATGAATAAAGTAGATGGTGATTATGAAGCACTTCTTCCACTAAATATCTTTAACCTTAAACAGATTTATAAAAATTTTCAATTTTTTTTGTTTTGTTTCAAGAAAAAAAGGCGAAATATGCCATATGACAAAACAATAAAACTTGAGATACGTTTATATAAACATAGATATGTATATGTATACATGTACTTACGTAAAAAGCAAAACTATGTTTTTGCGAGGCTTTCCGTACACATAGTTATATAAGCAGTCTGAAGAGGCAATGCTATCATTTGTTGCTGCCATAACAACTCTTTTTTGCTGGATATATAAAAATCTAAAACAAAGCATAGGAAAATATACCCAAGTTTAGAATTCATATGCAGACATATTCAAAATAATTTGCCTACATATTCATATAGGGTTTGTACACAATATTCAACTGCCGTTATATTATACGTATTATTTTTTTTCTTTTTTTTTTTATGCAGCAACTCTATATTATTGCATTGTTTTAAACGGCAAGAAAAGTTTTTGCGCAAGCAATTGTCTGCAATTTTTTTTTTTTTGTTTTTATTTTGTGGCTTGAAGCATGGTTTTACAAAACACAATGGAATTTCAAAGGAAATTAAAATGTACAACAGTTTGCCAGAAAGAAAAACACTTTGTCTGTTTTCATATGTAAGAATGTTTGAATGGATGTGTTAATAAATGGATAGCTCAGTGTTTAGGTGTTTTTGTTAAATAATAAGACAAGACCTTAAGTCATGGCAAATCGTATAAAGTGAAGTCAGTTACACGTCATATGCAGACTACTACGAATGTTCTTTTCGTATTCTAAATTTATTGAATACATATGCGAAGACATTTATAGCTAAAGTCAATTGCTTTCCTATCTAGTCAAGTTTATACAAGTGCTTTCATAAGACTACTTAGCTAAAGCTATGTTTAGATGTCGTTAGGTAAGTCCATCTACCCTTATATCCCTCATTAAATGTTTTAGTGATTTTTAAAAATACTTTAATAAAACTAATGCAACTTTATAAAAATTTTATAAACATTTAGTTTTAAGCGCATTTGTTTTGAATATAAATTTCGAAATGGCTTCATATTATCTTTACTACAATATATTACCGATTGGTATCTGAAATATACAATCAGCCGGAAGCGGACGTTCGTGTAGACGCGATAGTCATGTTTCCATGCTGTGAAAAAATTAAGCTCGCTTATACATTGTGCATGTGTATGTGTTTTCGAAAATAAAAAAAACCTTCATATGCAGCTGTGTGAATAGTATATATTTAGCCACTTTTGTAATATTTTATATGATTTTAAAACTTTGAGTACCGAATATAAAATAACCAACAAACAACCAAAAAAAAAAAAAGAAAAGGAAAAATATATATTGTTTAAAAATTAAAGTTGCATTAGCATTTTTTTTAAATTAAAATTTCTTTATAAACTTAATTTTTTAATTCAATGCAATATAGAGAGGAAAATTTGGAGTAGTCAAGACGAATACGTTTATTTGGTATTTAAAGAACCTTGATATGCTTCGATGACAGTCGGCAGTTTGGCGAACAAACAGCTTTGATATCTCAATATTAAGCCTCTTATGATTAAATCCTAAGCTCTTCTTTTGCCCTCCTTACTCATCTTCATCGATTAGTGGTTTTTATTGTACCAGAAGGAGAAAAAGAGTACGAGTTAGCTTTGACTCTCAATTCTATTATTGAGGTTTTGCCAATTTCAATGATAATTAAGATTGATGTGTCAGTAATGAGACTATTTCCCTCTATCGGCGCAATTCTGACCAACACTACTATAAAGATGCAGATAACATAATTGTATTGTATAGTATAGGAGCAAAACAAAGATACCGATGTGATATATATATATATAGATAATAAAAGCTCTTTATATTCACTTAAAATCTGAATAACATTTTGATGCTGAGTATATGACGAGAGTATAGTCTTGGGGTTTATTAAGTATTTGCGCTTAGCCAAAATTAAATTCATTGTCTGTTTATTGATTGAATATTGATTAATTGAACTTTCTCGTGTAAACAATTTAGCGTTCGAGTACCATTTATACTTGAATTAATTTCCAATCATATCTGCACAAGGTTAAAATCTGTTGATGCCAAGTCTAGACAATACGACGATCCATAAAAATTTCGTCTTTCTATGCTGCTTTCGATAAGCAGAATTAGGACTTGCTAATAAACTTTCTCTTAATTGAATTAATTCATTTTTGTTTACCGCAGTTATGAAAGGGAAATGCAATGCTTTTGCAAAGAGCAAAAGAATTGCGAAAAGAATCCATTGAGAGAAATTTAGTTATTTGTGACAATCTAGATTAGTATTTTCAAGATGGTGTACTGAGAATTTATTCACTTATAAGAATAATAAAAAAAAACAATCAAAAGATAAGAAAAAATTAATTTTATATTTTCTCGAAGCTTGTCAAGAAATGATTGAATAATTCCAAATTTACAAATATTTTTCTTCTTTTTGAGCAGTAATTATCATATTAATGTAAAGCAAAAAAAAAAAAATTTCGAAATGAATTTATTCAAAAATTTAAATGAAGGCCAAACAAACTATATTACTAACGGTAATATTAGTGTTAATGGAAAGATGTTATAAGTTAGTATCGATCATCATATATCGAATATATTATGTAATTCATTATTGAAGTTAAACTTTTCCATATTTCCACTATCCAACTACTTTGTCCTTTTTTTTTTTTTCATGAATCTATTTTCATTTACGCAGCTAAATTTGTTTCGATTACAAACAATTTTCTATTATTTAATTAAAATTTGTTTGACTTGAGTTGAAAATAATCTCAAATGTATTTCAATTTGAAAATGCAATATGTAAACTGTGTGCGCCATGCCAGGGGGCATTATTTATTTATGTGTTCACTCATTCAGTATGTTTAATGAACATTTACAATTAATCATACGTACCTACGTACACTTGTTCTAGGATTGTATTGCTAACGTTTTGTTCACGTAAGTGTTTAATAAATATTTATAAATAATTATACGCCCGGTAAACCCAAAAATGTTTGTTACAGCTTATGTATTATAATGTATTTGCCATGCATTGCACACACACACACATACACTCGATGTATATATAAAATGGCGCAATTTAAATATAAATTTACAAACCAGCTAACTGCGTCGAAGAATTCAGAAAATTTTTTTTATTTTGTTTTTTAATTTTGCAGATAATGTTACAAACGACTAAATATGTGTCTTTTTTCAGCAAACTTATCTTATATATGCAACTATTTCGCTTAATTTATTTTTGTGTTATTAGCTGAAATTTTAAATTTGCACTGCTCCAAAAAGGTATATATATTCCTAATGGTAATAAGATGAAGAATCGTTCTCTAATGAATTGATATTTTTTCGTTAATTGGTGGCTGCATTAACAAATTAATTGGGACCATTTCTGGACCGGAAATGCAGGTAGTGTCGACAAATATTTGGATGGCAGGCTTCCCAAAATATGTTCACTAGTACGAGGCGTTAGACTAGGCGTTGAATCTAGCTTGAATCTATTGTAATTCTGCATGTGATCAGATCACAAACATGCATTACAATCGAGTTTTTGGTCGATTGCAGAAGAAGGTCGTCCCATCATAAATTTTTCAAAATTATATTCGTATAAACACATGAACTGCTATCCTATGATTGGTAGAAGAGAGAGACCCAAAATATTTTCTATGCAATTGTTTTTTTTTTGAAATCGCAAGATAAGTTTATTTCACTTAATTGCATCGGTTAAACTCGCTTTGCTGCGTTACCACCGCCATCACAAATCATAACCATCCCGAGGGAATTGGATGAAAACACTTATTATCAGGAATGCATCACAGCAAATATTAAACAGATATTACTAACAAAACATTAGTGAAGACAAACACACACACACACAAACCCATACACATCCGCTCGCAAAGACATATAATCATTATATTTGTGGACTGTTGCATGTTGCTGATGATCAACTAATAAATAATTCGTAAACTAAAGTGAATGAGAGCACAGATGAAATCATGTTATATGTCATGGATGGATTATGATTAGTATATGTCAAAGACATGAAATTAAAAAAAGCGTAAGCAAATGATTTGAAAAGAGAGAAATTGAAAAATGAAATATTTTTGAGAAAAAATTTCGGATATGCGCCATCAAAAGGGAACATATATAAAATAAAAGACGAATCTATTTCAAGTATTTGTGGTTGTTGCACGTATCCGCACAAACTGGTTCCCCAAATTGTGTAGGGTATTAAAATTGAAAAAGGACTGCCTATAACAAATATATATGCAGTAAAAGAAATTGATAGAAAAAGAAAATTGAAGAAAATGGAGGTGAGTTGATAATAATATACTTTGTTACATGATATATATTGATCGGATCTATAAGTTCTTTATGTGGTTCTTGCCATACAGAAGTTCGCATTTAAAACAATATGTTGATGTTAATATCCCCGTAAATTTGGACGATAAGTATAAAATAAAAAATTGGTCAATGACAAACAGCTTCCCTGAGAAACTTGCATCGGCTTCTGGCCCCCGATGGCCGAAGCAGTTCTTCAATATTTCAATGTTCCCAGCGAAAATTGAGGATAAAGGAGGTCTAAAGATCGAATTATTTGTTTTGGCCTCAAGTCTACTAACTTATGACAAAGCAGGCTGATAGTTAATCTTATTATGTTATGGAGGAACATCTGAAGCCTGATTTTGTGTATTTTCATTTAGAGAAGCTGATCATTTAGTCAGTGAAATAAATTTTAAGATTTAAGTCTTAAAGTTTTAGCATCTGAGGCTATCGGTTTTATTGAAAGCTTTACTCATAATCTATATAATTTGCAATTAATATTATTATCAGATCATAACGCAAGTACACTGATTGCTAACTAGATCACCATCATCATCATCATATCGTATGCGTCAAATATTCTCCTCTGACTATGAACATTTTTTTGGTTATATTAATATAGTTTTTCTTGCCTTTGCTCTTGAAATTGTCTCACAAATTTCAAGTAGTTGTTTCCATTAGCTCTTAAGAATATAATCATTAGATGACATCGTCACCGGCAAGAGCAACTTTCTTAGTAATTTTCTTAAGTGAATTGTGAATTTGTCTATGTGCATCTGTGGGCGGCTGTTAGTTTGCATTGCTTGACTTGTTTTTATCAGCCTTAAATAGGATGGAAACACAGCTTGGCTACTTTAAAAGAAATTGCATTGCGGGAAATATTTTGCATTAGTGTAAACTAAAAGTGTTTATAAACACTTACTAGCTTTTGCAATGATGTGTCTCAGTTGCGTGTGCAAGTTTACTGCACAATGTAATTTAATTTTATTGTATTCGGTCACTGGCGACGATTACAAAGCGATTATAAAGTTAAGTTGAAAATTATTATTCTCATTACATTCTATGATACGACAGCAATTGTTACAATGACTTATACAATTAATGGTTGTATCTCGGGTACTTTCCTATGTCGGATCACGCTTACTATGCTTACTATTTATAAATTGCGGCAAAAACAAATCGAATCCACTCCTTATTATAGGCAGGATATGAAAATATAGTTCTTTGATTTTTTTTTTTTTTTTTGCCTTTTTTAAGATAACAGTAGTGGGTTACCACTGAATACAATTTTCTTATTTATTATATAATCGAAGCGATGAAAATTGGCTATATCTTGTAATTTTGTTTCGGCGACCTGTTACGGAAATTTTTTCCTCGTGTAGGTCAAAGGCGTCAAAAGCTGAAAATCTCGTACTGCTTGCGATATATTTTTACTACTAGGACAGCTAAAAAGCTAAATACATCGAAAAAGTACTTTCATCAGTTTACGTGATTGCAAGGTGCCTCATATGTTTGACGCATATAGAAAGTGAACTAGAGCTACGTATGATGTATGTCGGAATTTAGCTGCGGAACCACTAATAGAAGCTGAGTGCGTAAAGAGATATTACCTTAAAGTATTTTCTCAAGAAACTTTCTTTGAGATAAGTACTCTGCTGAAGTAAGGTCGATCAATATGTTTCTTTGATTGGACAGCAATAATGAAAGCGGAAATGATAGTTTTTGAGGATTGTGGTTTGCTTACTTGCATCTCATACACTGTAGTATTTTAATACGATCACTGGTAATAAATGTAATGAATTTCTAACTAGACTAACTTCCCCCCTTATTCATGACGTCATTAAGTTGGTTTACACGAATATATTCGAAAGTATATAATATATTAAGAAATGTTTTAAGAGCATTTCTAAAAAACATTCGCTTTCATTATTTATTATAAAAAAAAATGTCTCAAGGTTATTGCGGAAATTGCGATTAAATATTTACGTATTTACTATCATTACATTATTATTATTTTTATTATTATTGTTATGATTAATTTGAAAACTTTTACAAAGCATTAAATATCTTCATTTTAAAAATGTTTATAAATGTTTTCTATCTTTTCTTAGAAAATCATTTACAACTTTTAAATAAAATGTAAAGAAAATAATTTTATTACTTAACTTGGAACACAAGTGTACACTAACGGATAATTAAATGGATGCACTCCCTATAAGAGGAGTAATTAAAAATATGTTACTTAACTTGTGCCAGGTGTTTGAGCTAAATTCCACCACGAAATTTAATTCGTTTATTATTTTTGCTTGATAACAGTGAACACAGATGACACTAATCCCAAAATTTTAATACTTATGTTCTATTTGGCTCTTGCTAATAGCTTGTACTATGTGTTCAGTTTTAGTTCAATTCAAAGATCAATTTTTAAAAACTAACAATAATTGGTTTAACTGACGAGCAGTTGGACCGACAGATAAGAAGGATGTGTGTGTGCGTATAATTTAGGTTGTTGGAATTAGACAATTAATGTCATTTAACAATTAAGTGTAAGTCTTTTAGGGAAGAGAGAAAGAGAAAGAGAGAAAGAGAGAGAGAGAAAGAGAAAGAGAGAGAGAGAGAGAGAGAGAGAGAGCGAGTGAGAGAGAGAAAGAGAGAGAGAAAGAAAAATAGATCGAGTCAATGAATATATACGATTGCTCGACAGTGTACTATATTTCTTTTCATAATCAGAAAAATAAAAATTTTGTTGCCCATAAAGATAAAAGTATTAGATAAAATTATTAGTAAATACTAATGCAGTTTGTTTGCTGGCAAATTTTTCTTACAGCAAAGAAGAAAACATATAAAAACTATCGCAAATTATTTTCGAAATCAGTTTATTCCGCTTTTCACACCAAGCAAAATAAAATGCAAACTTTAACCGTTGTTGTGTTGCTTCTTGCTACATTGGCTGTTGTCCAAGCCAATTTCATTTTTACTGGACAACCGGGTTGTAAAACTGATGAAGAAATGCAAGTCGTTAATTATCGTCATTTCAAAAACAAAACGGCCTACTGGAAGTGCGTGACAAAAGGAAAACCGGGTATATTCCAACGTTGTCCTAATACTGAAGGATATTTAGATGATGTTAAAGCCTGCGTGCCATGGAATCAATGGTATTGGACTCCAATACTCTCAGTCCCACCCAGCTCACCTTATCCTTATGACAACACCGATGAATCGGTCAATGCATAGATTTTAATCTTTTAATAATGCATTGAAAAGATTGGAAGGAAGGAAAAGAAAGAATTGGAATTAAAAAAACAAATAAAAACAAATCTTAATAAATGGCATAAACTAAATGTGTAGTCAGTTAGTTAATTTTTCTGATTTCAATTTTGCAATTTCATATATGGTCGTCGATGAAGGGACTTGCAACGAACGCGATATGTATGTCCTTAATTGATTCGACTTTTTATTGAAACACATTACTTCTGGGCCTCATATTGGAATCTGGATACTTTTGTGTAACGATCTCAAACTTCTATGTCAATTGGACCTCTTTTCACTTTAATTTTTCCTGATAATCAAAGATAGAAATAGAAACATAAACGAATGCTTTAAAAGGTCGAAAAAGTCGCAAAGTTGAAAGGAGGCAGTAAAATGATGGACGTACGTGTCCTTGACAAACTAGCTAGTTCGTAAGATATGAGGGGAAAGACTTCAACTTTTATCCCGCAGATGGTTATACCAAAGATGTATGCGTGCTGTAACCCATATGCGGACGAACGGACGGATGAAAGTTACATACCGCACAGACCCAATTAGCCCACGATTTCCTGTGATGGACCCCGAAGTTGGGTCCGACGACCAAATTGAATGCCTTTACAATACGTTGATGAAAGTTAAGCGAACATAGAAAAAAAAAAAGGAAAGAACCTACTGAACGTAGAACCTAGAAGGGGAAAATTGTCGATTGTTGACCTGAAAAAGGCATTTATTAAGAAAAATTGGTGTAATGTGGTTGAAACTGTTGATTTATTGGTTGCTAAGTTGTACGAAAATTCCTTGAGAGTTTGAGCTGGATTTTCGTCCAATAAGTCTTGCAACTCAATGTCTTCGATCTTTCTTAGTTCTTCGTCAGGCCGATCTTTGGCACAAAGTCACCATACCACAAAAACTGGCAATGACATATAATGGGGCAGCATCCACATAAGCTTCTAGAAGAGTTTGATTGGCTTCGGCAGCAGATTTCTTCAAATCAATCAACAATGGTAAAGAATCTTGAAAATGAAATTTTGGGCGTTCCATGATATTACATTGAAAACTGTCATTATAGGCAGACAGACGGAGACATAGCCAAGCATTATAGCATCGTCTCACGACTTTACTTTGATCTACAATGTATACATTTTCTAGTTTCTTGAAGTTCCAAAGGGAAGAAATCACTGGTGATAAGTAATAGAGAAATTTGGTTTTTCCCATGTAGTCTACTTTTGGGAGAGTTTTTAATTTCAAAGCATTGTAAATAAGTAGTGGAAAGAAAGTAATGAGTCCTTACGTTGTACTTGCAGTGTCTTTCAATTGCCTTTAAATGCAGTTATGTTTCTCTTGTACGAGAACTCTGTTCGCTACTCCCTTACATATTGTTTTGACTACTTTCAAATGTAATTTTTTTTTGCATTGATTGAACATGATTGAACTCCTTGCACGTTAGCGCCGATAGATGATCAACTTAATAGATGAAAAAATGCTAAGATTAAAAAGATAATATAGATGCTGCCTAAGTCTTCTACCGTAATTCATGGCAATTTAATGCATTACAATACGATTGCGGATAGAGAAATATTCGGTTTTTTTTTTTTTTTTTTTTTTAACGGCACTTGATTGTCTGCTTCATGTTTTGTGCTTTTTTGCTTTCGTATGTCGCTAAAATATTAAAACACTCTGACACGCCAGTAAGCCACCTTCTACGTACAAGCATGAATATCTGTCTCGGGTTTTTGTTTTCCGTTCTTGATTACAAAACAGTTTTACTATTATTATATGATCTCGTGTCCTTTTTTTTAATGTTTTTCTTGCTTCTTTTGGCTTTACTTCCTTCAGATTATCGCATGTGGTGCATACATAATACTGTTACTCACTATTTACGTGCATTTAAAAATAAAAAAAAAAAAAAAAAAAAAAAATTGTTCAAGCATACGTACGTAACAAGTCGTTTAGAAAAATATTGAATAAATGAATATGTAAGTAAGGTTTATTTTCTCATTTGCGTATGTGTGTGTGTGTGTATGTGTGTGTGTGTGTGTGTGTGTAAGCACATGCATAAATGCTTACAAGTATGAATCACGTTTCATATGTCTGATGAAAGTGTTACGTTTCCTCTGCATTTAGTTATGAATGCGCGACGATAGTATTTTACAGTTTTTTTGCTTCTAAGCTGTTGTTGTTGTTGCTTTTGTTGCTGTTATTGTTGTGTAGTTAAGGAAATACATAAAATACAAATTCTGTATAAATTTAAAACGTAAGAGAAATTTTACTATTTACTCTTTTTTATATTTTTTATTAAAAATGCAACAAACATATATAATACGAAAAAAAGCTTTTCTTACTTGCAAAGTAAAATCAAGTAACAATAATATCACAGTTCATTTCAGAAGAATGCAACACTCGCCGACATATTTGCAAAAAAAAAAAAACACATCTTATTGCTTTTGTAAATATATTTTGTTAATAACTCTGACAGCATGCGGGACCATTGAGGGTCAGTTAAAAGGTCAAATACAAGCGTTTACGGGAAACTTAGTAATACTAACGAGAGGCTTTGGTTTCGGAGGAAGATTTTCTGTAGTATATCTAATTGTGTAAAGGTGCAGCGTTTCTGATTCCGAAATTTCTCGTGTAAATTTTTACGCTCATTATGTCATTCCTGGATGAAGAATACGTTGTTGGTTCATGGGACTTAGAAATGAAAATGTGGTAAGAGTCTTTGCAATCCTTATTCCGTCTATCACGATTTTAAGTATGGTGGGGTCGTTTATCTTTAACCTCACAGTGACAATAGGGGGTTTCGCTATTTTTGATCATATATAGTCCATATGAAAATTATGTGATTACTTGATAACGGCAGGCTAATGAACGCTTTTTACTTAAAGAAACGGTATAAGATTTTGATTTAATTATTCTAACAAGAAAGTGTTTCATTGCGAACATATTTTTACTGTCAAAATTGTTTTGTCCCTGTTTGCTATGTTCATTAATGTTTGCAAATTTTATCCCCGAGAAGGACACGCCTTCCTTACTTTTTCATCCCTTTCGTATACCAGACTTGTCGTGATCTTTTACGAATTGATCGTCGTCGCAATAACAATTTCGAGCGTAGCTTTTTTCTTAAACTATGTTGACGTAACGGCTAGAGAAAGAAATGTTCAAAGTAAAAACAACTTTACCTCGTATGTTCAGACAAGTTTCACTGAAAATCGAAATTTCTTTGTTACCAAAACATTCTCAATAACTGTGACTATCTGCAAGTTCAACTTGCAATATCTCGCGATAATGCATGGACCTAGATTGCTAGTTTCATGCGAACGTCGTCGACTTGATCGATTTCACTTTGACAAAATTTCAAAACGATAACTAATTGATGGTAACGATTGCGACAAACTGTTCGCAAGGAACAAATCTTGGCGCGATTAGGCCATACTTGGTCTTAGCTTATGGTTGGTGCTTTGTCGTTAAAGGAGTAACATTTACTGGCTAGGCACACATGCACTCTGCTGCGGCGATTCCCTGTCTCTTTTGTCCTTTTCCCACTTCTTTCCAATCGTCACCTCTAGAGGAATACATGATTGGTCATATTAAAAAAAAAGAAAATCTAAAGACCTAACAAGAGACTGATGGGGTTTTTATTTATTTATTTTTTTTATCGCATCAGCGAAATGATCGTTTTTGATATAAAGTCAGTTTAGAAATTATAAACGACTATATATTCCCTGACAAGGAATTTTTGATTTAGGTTGGCATTGGCATTAGTTCTTATTTGTCCGTGAATGAAGAACGTTATAGATCGATCTCAACACAATGCTAGAAATAGTAGGATCTTGCTCTAAAAAACATACCAAATGCCTTATCACACAATCAATTGCGCGATAATATAAAATAGTATATCGTTCCATTTCTAGGAACCGCGATTTAGCACCTTTAGGCCAGTTCTTTGCGGGCCTGTATAAGTAAACCCAATACTATCCATGCATTAAAAGCGAGTATTGTATATGTTTTTGGTCAAATTCGTCCGATCGGCTTAATTGGTCTCGGTTTTTGTAAAAGTAACAGTGGTAGGTCTTTAAATTGCTTAAGCTCATCCAATGTATAACAAAAATGATTTGATTTCCGTAATTCTTTTAGTGTTTTTCAAATCATATCACTCTCGTTTAAAAAATCCTCTACTGGTTTTTTCTGCTTTTTTTTTTTTTGCTTAATACAAGTATTGGTTTTTATTTGATTCCTTGGTACATAGTTATGTATAAGAGCACTTTATTTGTATTAAATATACATAAGCAAATAGAAGTACACTTCTACTCTGATATTTTTAAAATATATATATATTGTATACCAAATGCCGGTAAATAAAATAGAAAATTTTCATTTGAAATGTTTATGGATGCATGCATTTTAGTGAATAAATATTAAATACTTTGTTAGTGAAATTGGACGACACAACATTTTTTTTTTTTTTTTTTTTGTTTTCATTAAGTGTGTCGTATAAAGCACTCTTATGCAAGACTATTGTTATGCTTACCACAAGGATATATTAGGTTTACTAAATGCTTGTGATATACGCACCGGAAACCTAATAAATGCGATTTTTATATTTGATATGTTCGTTTCAAGTCTATACGAATACCTACAACTACCTAAACAATGGTGCAGAAAATGACCGATATATCATTTCCCTACTCTCTCTTAGTGCAAAGTGTCCGTAACTGACTTAGTTTAACCTAAGTATATTAACCTAAGTATTTTAAGCATTCGAAGCGTCGCCTTAGTCCAAACAGTTATAGCAGACGTTCAAGATATATACCGTTTTAACTCGAACTTGTCGCCCATTTTACCATAGTTCAAATAGTTGTAGCATGTGATCACGAAATATATCGTTTTAACTCGAACTTGCCGCCCATTTCATACTTGCAGCCATCTCGGATTCCCGACATTTGTGCAAGCCGTGGTACGCGGACTCCAAAATTTACTCACGAAATATTACCTATCCGATCTAAAGGTAAAACAAATTTTAAATAATTCTCGAGTTATACGTGAGGATCAAATTATCTAAATACAATATATTTTCTGATTATTTCTTTACTCAGTCTAAATATCCCCAAATACTACCTATCCAGGATGTATGCGCATAATAGCTGTCTTACCTACAAGCATTTCAAGAAAACCCAACTTCCTCTTAATATGTTCTTCTAAATTTTGAATAAACCTAAGTGGACTGCCATGTAGAGGAATGTGAATTCGTAGATTGCCTGCTGTAGAGATATATATATAACTACATAAATTAAGTCAAATGCTAAGGCGGACTAAAAGCACATCATGAAATATATAGTGATACTACAATGACTGACTACCTTGAAGCTCCACATATCGGTATTCGTCAATTATTATGAACGCTTTTCGATTGCGAGTAAAGGCATACATATATATACTCTATTGTTCTCCACCGATTACATTTGAAAATATGTGAGATTAGACCAAAAGAAAGGCCTTCGGGGAGCTTAACTTTTTGTAGCATTCTCATAAGTAATGAAAAATTGCATTGTTCATACGTTTCATTTATGTCAAGGAAAAGGAAAATTCGCCTTCAGCCAACTTTTTTTGCTTTTTCCTTTTTTTTTTGCAGAGATCAGTCAGAGTAGTTCTGTTACATTTCAAATTAAGTGTTAATTTTTATTTGATTCATTTTTTCATTATAAATAACAAAGAATGTTTTTTTGATAAGTTTTACATGTGCAATAATACAAAGAATAAAAGTTGCCCTTAATAACCTTCATAGAGATGACATGTTTTAAAAAAAAGTGTCACCAAATTCACAAATACACTTACATCACAGTATTTGTGACCTAAAACTATGAAGCGTTTGTAGCTAGAGTCAAAAAGTAGCAAGACTTACTGGCTTCGATCAAAAAGTAGCAGGATTGAATAAAAAGTGACGCAAGATGACGTAGTTGTGAACAAAAAGCGGTAAGATTACGAAACGAGTTACAAACAATAATAAGACTAAGTAGCTGAGACTAGGAAGTAATAAGACTAGAAAACTGCGATCGTTAAGTAAATGTGCTCGAATAAGTAAATAAAACTGACTGGAGCTGCCATATCAAACTATTATCACTTATCAAAGGAACCATTACACCTATTCGTGGTGCTTGCTATAGAAGTAACTGTTCGCTTACACTTCCTAAACATAAGAACTGAATACTTAGTTACTCTTAACTCAACGACGTATTAAATAGAGAAAAATGGCTCATAACCTATTCTTCCCCATTTCTGTTAGCTCGAAAATACCAGATGCCCTTTAGTGGTGTTAGTTACCGCTTATATAATTAAATTAAGATTAGATTTTCATGACAGGTACTCATTGCCATAAAAAATGTAATGAAATTAAGTAACGATCTAAAAATAGTACAGTAATGTGAATGCAATCAAAAAATAGCAGAACCAGATATAACATAAAATACATATTCTAGGCATGAGCGGGAAGCAGAGAACTATTATGCTCGAAGGTAAAAGGATAAATACTTTCAACCATCTAACTATGTATATGAATATGTTTCTATACATTTTTTCAGTTTTTTTTTTCTTTGTTTTTTTTTTTTTTTTTTAAATGAATAATGAAATAACCTAAATTATAACAAGTGCTAACTATTGATGTTTGCCTAGTACATTTCAATAGGCCGTTCACTTTTTTTTTTTTCTAAGCCAACGTATGTATGTATGTATGGCTTGTTAAAGCTTTTATGTATTTTTTTCATTAAATGAAAATCAACGTCTCGTTGTAAATGTGGTTGTTTATGGCCGTTGCCATTGTTTCCATTGTAATCGTATTCTATAGCTGTTGGCAATCATATTGCGGCCCGTTGCAATCTCGAATGCAATTTACAACATTCAAATTGTTAACAATTGCTTAATCAATGAACGCATACATAAGCAAAAATGCACTCAATGTATATAAGGACATATACACATATATATATACATATACATATATATATATATATATACTTTTACTTTTATGTCTGCGAACTTTATAAATAAAAAATATACAAGTTTAATTTATTACTTTAATAGAATCGAAAAAAAAAAAAAACATATTTGGAATGTCGTAAAGCCATGCCCAATGCTTCACATCGCCAACGGCTATATTGGTGTTGTATTGTTTTTCGCCAACATAGTCTGTCATCACTTTCGTTACATCCTTGGGATTTTCTCCTTAAGTGGTATGCTTGAATTGATGCTTTAGAGCATTGATAGGCAATACATAATGCACTGGTCAATAATTCATGGGATTAAGTAAAAATTTTTTTTTTAAAAATTCGAAAAAATGTTGAAATGCGTTAAAATTAGTACAACCTTTCTCTGGCATTTCGCCGCCTTTTTTATAGAACGATTTCTCAAGGCTTTCAAAATACGCTTGAGTTGATGCAATAACATCAGCTTTTGATTCGAATCTTTTTCCCAAAATTTTCGTTTTGATTTGTGCAAACAGATAATACTTCGGGATTGAAAGCTACGGAAAATATGGTGGGTGTGGCCACAACTCAAAGTTAAAGTGAAGCAGTTTTGCCATTATTGACATGGGGTGTTTGCTCCACTATGAATACACATATGCTTTTGCATTGTGCATGAGCAACAGAATTTTTTTATGTGATTTTTGCTGCGACAATCAAGTGTAATATGTGTGTTACACTACCTGAAAACGTATAGAGTTGATATTTGAGTGCATGATGCATGTTGCAAATGAATCCATTGCTCAAGAATTCTTTACTGCTCAACTTTTTCGGCAAAACTGTGTGAATTGATGTCTTCAGAATGTCAGCTATGTCACTTCTCAGTCATAGAGAACAATCTACTGGATGCTGTTGATATTCTCAGGGGCAACTAAATTTCTTTGTGCGTAGACTGCATTTAATAGTTTTTGCACTCCTACCGCCTGCAGTCGTCACAAACTATCATTTTCGGAAAGGAAATGTTGCAGTCGCACTGTCCTTTCGCAAAGGTAATTTCTGTTGTCAAAAAGCTATATTTGCCTAAGATAGCAAATTCGGACTTTTCCTGAAGCAATAGAAATAACATAACCAAAACCACTACACCTCTTAAGCAATTGATCTAATTTATATGAAATTTTGACAGGCTTCGTTTGAGATTGTTCTTGTTGCTTTTACAAATAATACGCACTTTTTATTAGGCACGTGATCTATGCATTAGTCCCGGCACTTCTTGATAGATGTACCTAAGCTTACAGAGAGTTTTTCTAACCATAACCCATCTTTGCGAAAATCAAGGCTAAAGAACATAAGATTTATTAAATGAGAAAAAGGTGGGAAGAAGAACGTGTACTCATTACAAATATATATGTGTAAATTGAGGTACTTCGTACATATAAGAGGTGTGGGTGTTTCTGGTGTTTTAGTGGAAAATCCTTCACAATATGCAAAAAAAAAAAAAAAAAAAAAATTGCAATGATTTTATTTTTATCACATTGTTATATAACAAAAGTAATTTTTCTATTTACATTACACATTACTGCTTAATTTCCTTCTACAGAATCGTAGCTTCATGAGTGCTTATAGTATGAGTATATGAGGCTCTGATATATGTCTTAACTAAAACACTAGTCGTTCTCCGTTCGTTACGTGCATTTGAAATGCTTTGGTTCATATTTTCCTTGTATGTATTTTTTTTTTTTTGTTTTTTTTGTGATTCTTCTTTTATGTCGATGTGATGTTGCAAATTGTCTAAGTATACGTATGGTTCGTGCCTTTTTGCATAATTACTTTTTTAACACTTGGCTGCTTTTTGCTTGTAAAACTGTATTTTTTTTTTTTTTTTGCTTTTTTGCTTTCTTTTCACTTTTTGTTCTTCTTTCTTTCATCTAACATCTAGACGTGTAAAAAGACTGTTTTGCGTTTTGCTTTTTTTTTTTGTTTTTTTTTTTTTTTTGTTGATAAAGAAGAAGATATGTTTAAGCTGACTTCATCCTAACGTTTGTAACATTCACGAAGAGAGATGTTTAGGATTTTTTATATCTAGACTGTTGTGGATAGGTGAATACAATTCGTTCTCTAGTTGCCGTTTTAGTTTTTTTTCTTTCTTTTTTTTTTCTTTTTATGCTCAATATATATGCAACTTCAGTGTAAGTTCTATGCTAATTAATTTGCATATGTGAGCGAACGCATGATGGTTTTGTTTATCATAATTATATGCGCACGTACGGGATCCATTCAGTAAACGATGATGAAGAAAAAATATTACACATTTTTTTTTTTTGCTTATATTTTATTGTGAAAACAGCACATTTCTGCTGCTGAGCGAAAGTGTATATAATCTGCATAATCTCTTTGTAAGCAAGGACATTTGGTAATTAACTTTAGGCTGTTTTTATGCATTCATTCGTTCATCCATTCTCTTCTCTACATTGACAATGTTAAGTTTATATTCAATGAAAATAATTTCGAAGCGGTTTACTTACTTACATAATCATTCTGGTGTACTTGCCAGCTGTCAATTTCCCAAGAGAATGTGTATATAGGCACAATTGATCTGCATCTTAAATATCATTAATACAAAAGTATATATGTGTGGTTGCGAAACATATTTATACGTATACACGAGGGCTGGATTAAAATCAATCATGAATATAGCCCATCTCTTAGAGCAGTTAATTACTTTACTTTAATTACTTATACTATTAGCGCGAGTTGGTTTAGAAGCATTTCCATAGCATAGCATAGCGGAGTAAATAAGAATCGCGACTACCAAGTCAGTGTACTCAGTGTACGCCTCAATTGCAGTATAGTTTACTTTGGACTCAGTCCGTAAATACCGCATAACATACAATTTACAGAGACCATTAGGTTACGGTCACTCCCTATATCGTTTTCTCTTTCCTGACTTATTTTTTTTACCGTAACCGTGTCACGAACATGAATAGGTAAAAAAAAAAAGAAAAGAAAAACAGAATCTTGTGATTGAGAAAGTGTCAACAATTTTTTTTTTTATTTTACTCATGCACAACATCATTTATATTCTGTTGCCTATTAAAACGATTGGGAAAAAGTTGTACTACTAAGCGACAAGCCTTTGAGGTCAGTTTCTTTTTCAATTATTTTACCATTAACTTGAAATTTGTTTGCTTTTGCTTTTTTAAAATAAATGGCCCAAAAAAAAAAAAATAAAAAAAAAAAAAGGTTTTCTTCACTGTCCGCACGCACATGTACATGTACATTTAAAATTAATTAGGACATAATTTTAAGGATTAGATAAAGACATTTTTATTGTTTTTTGTAACTTTCGTCTCCTTCATTTTTATTCTTTTTATGGCTTCACTTACATTTCCTTTTTTTTTTTTTTGCAGAGGTATAAAAGAAAAAATGTTTCCAAGTTTCCAAGTTAAAGCCGAAGCCGAAGCCGAGGCGTACGTTGTTAGGCACACTTTATTAAAAAAGTTATTGACTTGATAAATTTATACTAAAAGAAGAAATTAATTGCAAACGCAGGATATCCACATGCATACGATGTGCTTGTATTCGTTTTTTTTTAAATATTTATATATAAATAAAATGTATTTTATGTAAAAAGAGCAAATGGTCAAATCGGAGGCTGCTTGTATAAGCTTGAGAAGCGTTCTGAAAATGAACTGCATTTCACAAGCTATGTGCTACGTACTCTATTTGCCAAACAGCGCTGTACGGTCTGCATTGCATACTTGACTGAACATTGCGAAAGATGTAATAATTTAGTGAGAATTCCTGTTCCTAGTCAACGCGAAAGCTTAAGCCTTGCAGCTACATTTACTGGATAGCATTTCATGTTTAAATATTTCACTTGATAAGTGAAGCCATTATAAGAAGCTCGTGCAAATATTATAACAGGACCTCTACGGCGGAAGGACTCTTTAAAAAATGCTTTATCCCGCTTGTACAACGATATGTTTGCAGCTAATTAATAAAATTCATTAAAATGATAAATTGACAAAACATATATGCTCGTCTTCGTGGCTAGATGTACCACGATGATCCCTTTTATCTACCATACACTTCTTCAATTCTCATTTTGCTAAAAAGCTTTTCTACCTTCAAATTCGGTATTAAAATAGCACTGACACTATATTTCCTATATTTTTGATTGTAAATTGTATCCAAATTGTTGCGTCTTTAGTGCAATAATTTTGAGAAATTAGACATGAAATCATTTTACAATTCATTTGTACGTAAAAATGTTTGAATTATAAGCGAAAATTAATCATTTAACGATTTCAAGTATGTCAAGTTAATGATTTCAAGTCGAATGATTTTTAACGAAATCAGTGAAATCACGTCCTGGATAATATTTTAATAAAGAACCGAATGGTTAAACGCGTACGAATGATATGTAATATGAGTTATGCAAATATTACATATGAGAAAAACAACATAGAGTATTATAAAGCGAATCATTCGTTTATGACATACGCTTACATGTATATCGGATTGTAATATGTAAGCGAATGATAATGAAGTTAGTGCAGATGTGTATGGCGTGTTGAAATAACTCAGCCGTCTCGTCCATTAGATCGTAATATTTTAATTACATAAATTTTTATGACTGAATGTTGCTTTGACTACATTCCATAATAAGTTTGCCCTGCCCTATGCCTTTAACGCAGTTCCATGTTTTTTATATATATATATATATTTTTTTTTTGCATTTTATTACTATTTCTAATCTGCTTGATTTAATTAATAATAATGCTTATTAAAAATTCATTGTTTTTAATACCATAATACACTTAAACTCTATGGTTGTCGCAAGTTTCGCCATTAAATATATTACAGCAAACCACTCGTTTAATACAAGTTTTCATTTATTTTCATAATAAAATATGAAAAAAATAATAGTTTATAGCCAAGTCACATTTCGATGGTAGCCCCTACGTGAGAGAGAAGGTTTAAACTTAATAAAATTAAATTTTAGGTCAAAGATCGTATTTTTCTTCGCCTACCTTTTCTGATCATAGCGTGCTATAAGTTCGACTTTTTTACCCTATATAGGCTTATTATTAAAGACGCCAGTATACCAAGCGTTCGCAGCAGATGTCTAAATTTACGATAAAGCGAGTGAAAGCGAAAATATGCGTACTTACAGGCAGATGGGCTGATGGACAGACAAAAGGCATCGGCGAATAGAGGGACAATCGAGCAGATGGATAGACGATTTGATTGGTGAACGAGCAGATAAATAAACAGCCGGACTGATAGACGCTGGACGAAACGATAGAAAAACAAACTTAAATTCATTCAGAAAATTATTCCTAATCGTTTGATATAAGAAGGGCTGAGTCTATCTGAAACCCTTCCCAATATTATATATACGTGTATCGTGGAAGTGCCGTGAAGTGTTGCTGCTGAATTCGCTTAATTGCATTAAATATATATAGATATATATATATATATGCCGATCATGTTTGTAAGTGAAACATATATATAAACCTATGTTGTCGGTTTAAATAAATTTACAATTTTCAAGACTTGAACAAACACAATAATGTATTGATATTTTGTAGTTAACTTTTTAATTATTGAGTCAATAGAAGAGATAATTAACAGAGCAAATATATGTGCAGGCGATAAATTGCCCGTAAACAGAGAGTATTTACAAAGTAAATTGCATATAACAGTAAATCTATTCTCTCTCTCTCTCTCTCTTAACATTCAATTATTAATTACTTTGGTACTCTTTGCGGGCAACTATGGTTATAAACAATATAATCATTTTGGTTATACTATAGTAATATATAAAATCCGTTCAAAATGAAAATGTAAATCGCTCTGGCCATATTCGTCAACGCATTTTTTCATTAATTTTTATTTATAGAGTCGCTTAGAAGCTCCAACGAATGCAAAATTAAGCAATGAATTCAATTAATGAAAGTTGAGTAAAGGCATTTGTCCGAAGCATTTATCGGATGCTAAACTTATTACTAACTTATTACTAAAATATGAGATTTCAAATATCAAATCGTCTTTCATAAAAAAATCAATGCTTTATGTAGTCAGTCTGGCTTTCCAAAGTCTAAAGTTGAAGTAGTTTAAGTAAAAGTAAAAGCAAAAGAAATATTTACTTCTTCTTCTTCTTCTTCTTATTGAGAATGAATTAAATTGACTTAAATCGAAGTAAGCTGGTATAGCAAGCAAGATATGAATCCATATATCTACCCAAGCTGAGGTGAGTTAGGCAATTTTCTTCCACAATCTTTAGCTATAACTAACTCTCCTTGATATGTATCATCATCTATCTATACCGGCATGTCGTTTAAAAAAAAAAAAAAAAAAACCCAAGCTATACAATCATATATGGTTTTGAGTTATATAACATCATCTAATTTTAACGGTTTGATGTTACATAGCCCCCGTATGCTTCTGTAATCTGACATTGATATTAACCTTAATTGGCATTTACTCGAGGAATTTTTTCTTCGGTTATGTGAATTTTCTCATAACATACTAACGTTCAAAATATCGAATGCATTGTAGAGAGAGCTTATCACAATTACGTCGTCTTCTTCGTTTTCCTGTAATAGCAGTCATTGGATGAGTTTCTCTAAAAGTAAGTGAACGTTCGTAGAAAATTTGCTTAATAACTATTATCAACTATCGAGTTCTTAATCAAAATTTGCTATGAAATTTTGAAAAACTAAACGCATATGCTTATGTAATCATCTTCATGCTATTTGATGTTCTTCTTCGATGCAAGGTAAAATCTCAAGCAATAGAATCGAGAAAAAAAAGAACTTTAAGCAAATTGCGTTTATATTGGCGTAGTATGGCTTCATGAACTTACTGCTCCACACAAAATATATTTACTTTTTTAAGTCGATAGCCGTTTGAGAAATATTTTGTTAAGATATTTAAAAACATACACAAGCCGCCCGCTTTTCTTTTTTTTTTTTTCTTGTTTTACTTAGATGTTTTGCTCATTTAAAGCAAATAAAAAAGAAGCAATTAAAGGGAAAATGAAAAACATTAATTACCATAAGCAAGCAACAGAGTAATGAAAGGTCATTACTTTTGTATCAAACGGACTTGTTAAGGAATCTTTCGTTTACTATCTTAATTAATTTTGTTGTTTTTTTTGGGGGGGAGGGGGAGGGGGGGAATTTCCACGCCTATTACATACTTTAAGCAATTAAATCGCAAAAGCTTTTAGATAATTTCGAACAGGTGAGATATACATTTCAATTAGTCATCTCTTGGCGGGTGGTTTCAGGTTTTTTCTATGGAAGAACGGAGCGGTCGTAACAACATTTCGATAAGTTTTTTGGTGCGTGGGCAAAAATGAGTCAGTGTGCAAAATGTTATCAGAGATAATGATGCATGAAAAAAAATCAAACGGACATATGGACAGACATATTGAAATCGATCCACAAAATGATTCTGACTAGCAGGTGCAGCAAACATTTCCACACCAAACGTACTACAGCCTTACGGCGACCAGTGCACAAAAATCAATGTTTGCTAAACTTTCTTTTCATTTTCATCTCTGTGGTCATGTTCTTGCCTTTAGCAGTCGAGAAAAGATAAATAACAGAATTTATTGCATTTTATAGTATATTTACAAAGATAACACACATATATATATATATATATATATATATATATATTATTAACTGAACACCAACTGGCCAACATATAGAGGTTTATTAAGTTTAAGTTAAACACTTGGCTTTAAGCTTACTGTCTAACAGACTGCCAGCCAGTGTCTTACAACTGCGTAAGATACATAAGATACAAGAATTTTTTAGATATTTTAGCATATTTTGCAAATGTTTACATAAGAAAAAAAAAAAAAAAAAAAATGCAAAGTATTCTTTAATGGAATAAAGTACGATGTGTTTTCAAAAACACTTTTCTCCCTTGAGTTTATGTTACCTTATGTAACATTGCGAAGCCTTTTCATAAGTATTTTTTCTTAAGTGTATTTAAATATTCATTTACAAACGTCCAAAATGATAGCTTTAGCATACTCGTGGACTTAATAATCCTAGATCGAGCTGAACAGCATACTGCAAAACTAGGCATTGATGCAAAGTCATCTCGTAGAAGAGAGGAAAAACACAAAGAAATCCTTTGTGTGAAATTTATAGCAAATGTCCTAAAATGGGAACGCATGCGCCTTATCGCTTAATTAGACTTGCATATATTTTGATCATTTTTTTTTGAAAAATGAAAATATTTTCCATCGTTTTCTACAACAATTTTCCCATTTTTCTGACAGCAAGACGGTACCGTGTTCAGAGAGCGACATTAGTTTGGCAGCGGACGCATTTTCTTACTTCTTCAGCATTTCTAGCCTGCCAGCCAAGCCATGCTGTATCGATCTCAACAAGTGATAATCAAAAGGCTCTGAATAACTTAATGGACAAAAAGTGTTGCTTATGAGCTCTACATGAAAAAGTGAAGTGTTAAAGTGTCAAGTTTACATGGAAAAGCGTTATTTGATGTAGAGAAAATCAATATGATCGAATTTGACCGTTGTGTACACTGATACTTTGCAATTACTTTATCATTTTCACCGATAGATGAATGACTAATGGAAATACATGCAAGCATCTTTCATAAGCCGTAGTCCAGTTAATGACCGTAAAGATAAAAATTTTCTTTACCTATTTGGTGAAAATTCCACATATAACTGTGAGCTGGGTAAGATTTACCGGTCTCTTCTAGACGATCTGCTTCAAAAATTGATCTAACGTTCAGCTAATTAACTGTGCAAAAGAAGAATTTAACAAAATCAATTACATAAGAATGGCTTGAGCATGAGTATGGAACCTAAACTGGCAATTGGAACTTTGATCCTCACACAAGGTCAACGCCAAAAATATGATAAGTTAGTTAATTAACATTAGTGTTTCTTAGCAACGTCTTAGGCAAACAAATGCATAAGCATTACAAGCGTTCTTGTCGTCCAGCGATAAAATTTGAGATGAAGGACATGAATGCATTACCCGTGAAACGCCGAAGCTAACTTATTTTCGGTTATTGTAAATAATTGACGATGCATATTGTATTCTTCACATTTTTTTCGTTTGAAAAGTTTTTAAATGAAATATTATCAGTGTATTGTGTTCAACGCAACGCAATAAAAAACTTTAACAACATTAATATAACAAACTTAAAACGAAATTGCTAAAATTTATGAGTGTTGTAATTTGTTCACTGCTTTTTTTAAATTTTTTTTTGTTTTTTTTTCCTTTATTTTATTTTCGAGTACAATGTCAACGCATAATAAAAGCTACATACAGCAATAGCTATAAATTTTGCATGAAAGAATACCATAGTAAACATATTATAAAATCTGTTTATCCACAAACTTTTTTTTTTTCTCTTATTTTTTTTCTTTTTTGTTTCTCTTTGCTATTGAAGTTTGAATATTTATAACTGAAGTGTCTATTACATCAGAACATCATTACAATCGTTCTTGTTGCACTGTTAAGCCAAAGGGCTATAATGAAATTTTATCATATTTTGTATTCATATCACACAGTTAGATTGTGTAATGAATTTATGACTTTGTGTGCAAGACTAAATATTGTTTATAATATTTATTTTATATCTATATATATATATATATATATATATATATAGATATATATATATATATATCTATGCATATAAATAATAAAGGTGTGAAAAGGAGAGATAAAAAGTATTTCTATATCTATCTAAATCAATTACGAATTTATATTTTTATTTATTGTATGAATATAATATTTACAGCATCGAGGGTTAATTGCAATCAATTTATGCGAATAAAAATAATCATTAAAAATTGTTATTTATTTGTTGTTATGATCGCGTAGGCCAACCAACAATGGTGTTTTGAAACTGGTTGCTCAAAATTTCTTTTTCTAAATGCTTTCATTATTACTAACCAACTTTTATTGTTACTAACTAATACCAAAGAAATTAATTCTAATACTAAAAGGAGGATTTAAAGAATGTTAGATGCAAGAAAAATTGCTTTATTGTTGACATCACGATAAACTAATCTAACAAGTGAGTCAGTTAGTTCTCGGATTCAAATTTCACTTTGGCCATAGCTATAGTGAGTATTCATTTGGTAAAAGCCGATTGATTCCACGGACTCACCGATGTTTGCGGCCATCTCTCTGCATCATTCCCTTCCTTCATTTCTTCTTTCTGTTCTGGCCTTAATCGTGTGAAACGAACAAGTGACATCCCCTGAATTATCAATCATTAAAAAAAAAAGAAAAAAGAAAACGCAACTATCCACTATGCGAGGCGATAAATTATAAATTTAGCTAGGTTTTGCTTATCTAGGTTATTAGATAATAGGAGTTCTATTTCCATATAGACCTAACAGAATATAAGGAAACAGTTTCTCAATCTTAAAAATGTCGACTCAGAAGGAAGCATCAGAGACCCCTATAAAGTATATATATATTCCTGATTAGACTCAAATTCTAAATCGATATAAGCCTTTCCGTCTGTTTGTCTGTCTGTCCGTCTATGTAAGGTCCATTGTAACCATTGTCCTGGTCGCAAAAATCAAGATTTTGACTTCAAATTTGACAGAAACATTAGAAGTTCTTGCACCCGGGTTGTTATTGAAAATGCCACGCCCACAATGCAAGTTTTCAACATTTTTTTTAAAACTATTTTTTTTTATTATTTAAATGTATTCTTAATTGTTGCTTTGTAAGCTCTCTTTCTATTTTTTCTTTAGATTATTGGCATTGCCTGACGTTACCGTTAAACTATCTATGACTTAGCACTATTTTAATAATAATCAAATATGCAAGCTTTGAACAATGAACTTTCCCATGTACATGATGTGCGATCTAGCTATATAACCGTAGGAATGTATTCAAATATTTTTAAATGTTTATCAATTGGTGTGTGGTATCTGCTGATACCAAGTTAGGTAAACATACTAAATTATGCATTATTCTTGCTAATGCAATGTGTGTAATTTTGGTTACATTTGCTATTAAACAGCAACAACATGTTTACCTCTAAAATTTAGTGGTTATACGGTTTGTGACTGTGATATGTAACTTGTAATGCCGCCACAATAACAAACAATACTAAGTTTATTTAGAAGAGAAAAAAGTTTCACTTTCCAATTTTAAATTATCCAAAAGCTTGAATTTTGAAAATTTCAATTAAATTTTCGAATAAGTTCTTAAACCTACTATATGTGTCAAGCACACATATGAAGTTTAATTTTTTATTGTATTTTTTGTTGTTTTTTTTGTTTTAGTTTTTCTTCTTCTTCTTCTTCTTCTTCTTATAAATCGAATGAATCCATCTATTACGATAGGAAATGCTATTGCCGATGCACGGCTTTATTGAAAGTATAGAAGTTGGTTGAGAGAACGTATGTAAGCAAAAAAAATTTTTTTTTTTTTTTTTTTTTTCATTAAAAACGTAGTCTTCTGTAAACAAAGCTGAAGGCTATTATAACGGTGTTTCATATCCGTAATCATTTTCGACGTGATACGTGCAAACGCTACAAGATAGAGAAACCACTTTTTTTACATTGATTCAGAGCAATTTTTCCTTTTTTTTTTTTCTTGATGTTTTTTGCTTTCATGAAATGCTTTCACTCAAAAAAAACTGTAAAATGTTACGTAGGTACGAGCGGACGAGCAACAATGGTTTGTTTCAAATCCAAATGTCGATAATTTTTAATCGGTTTCTATCGAGTTGAGAAGAAAAAAAGTCTTTCGTAATTTGTAAAAATTTTCATACAGTGTCTGCTAATCGAAAAGGTGAAGAAGGGGAAATATTAACATCAACAAAAACGTTAATATCAATAAAAAAAAATATATATATATATATACCTTCGACTGGTATAATTAAAAATCAATCTGTGATTCAAGTAACTTTGGATTTGTGATGCATTCTGTCAAAGATCGCATTAATCGCAGTAATTGTATTGGTTAGACATAGGGATATCTCAGAATTGATCCCGTTACATATGCCAATTTAAACTGTAGACTTTCTGTGATGTGATATGTATCGCAAGGATTTGTTGACATCTTATAGAACATCGTCTATGTACCCAATCAACCAAATGAAAAAGCACGGAGTTATGATTGTGAGAATACAAGCAAACAATTGCGACTGGAAAGGAAGTTGTTTCGAAGTTGTTATCCTTTCATAATCAGTGGCAAGAACGTAAAAAATGTAATTTAATTATTGGAAAAACATGGTAAAGATAAACTCTTTAAATGTCTAAATTTCGGTTTAAAAACGCTAATCTTTTACTAATATGCGAAGAAAGTGTCTTTACCTCATTTCCTCTCTTTTATGTACAGTGAATAAAATATTATTCACCATTGAGTTTAAATGTTTATTTATTTTTATATAGCTATAAATAAATATTTATATATATATATATACATATGTATAAATATATATGTATATGTATATGTATATAATGTTATGCATAATATAAATACGGTTGCAATTATAATTGAAAGTGATATCCTTATATAACTCATTATGCTAATTAGTAAACAAAATATTATTAGCGACATATAATTATCTCAATAATTATCAATTATAACAATAGTGTATTGCGTATATTTGATTTAATCCTATTTCATTAGAATTTTGTCATTTTATTTAATTTTTAGTAGAATAAAAGTCTTTGCAAATCTCTTATACAATTAATATTTATTTAATTAATAATAAACGAGAAAAAAAACTTTAATACTTTAATACGTAATATAAGGAGCGAAATCCTTGCGTAATTCCTTAATAAACAATTTTAATTTATGTAAAACGTAATACGCTCATCCTTCGCAATCATCTTCTGGATGAATCCAATGAAGTAAGACAGACTTCTTGTACTGGGCTTTCCATTTAACTATTCATTTATTTCTGTCCTTCAAATTATTTTAATGAATTTTCTTAACTTTACTTAAACATTCATTGCAATAACATTTACTTATTACAGTTTTGAATAAATTGCGAATTAATTATGTAAGAAGAAAAATTTGTATTTTCATGCATTTCTCTGTAAAACACTAAACAAAAAATTATATAAGTTTTGTCGTGCGTTCGATTTTCTTCTATTTACCGTCCTCTGGGAGATCTGTTCAGCTTATGTGCAGATATGTTCAGACAATAATTTTTAATGGTCGCCCATAAACCCTTTATATAATTATTAAGAAATGTAAGAAACTTTAAGAAAATGAAAATTGCTCCAATCTTAAGTTCTCCGATAGATTCCGATTTAAATCCTCTATATGTAGCAATCGAGTTATAAATCTGTCAATGTAGTCAGTATTGCAATCTCTCTTAAAACGTATGAGAACTTTTCTCTGATTTTTGTCATGAAGCGAATTCAAATTCGCCTTTACACGTGTCTAGATTTTCTAGAGTCAAGGCAAGGCAAAGTAAAGGCGTTCGTATTCGTTTTAAGGACGCATTTTTTTATATTCATCTCATTAACATTGAAAATTGCTTAAACACCTGTCAGGTATGTAAAAAAAGCTTTCAATTCAAAGTATTGATCATCGCTAGCTATGCATTTTTCCCCCTTTTCTGACAATATCTGGTTGCCTCAGCAATAAGATTGTTGCTCTTTTGAGGCAAACTAGCCATCGAGCCATTTTCGTACGAAATTATCGGCTGCAAGTGAGCAACAATCGGACGAAGCTAAGACTGGTGAGTGGGCCGAATGGACTACAATTCCCCTGCTGAGAGTATTCTACGTGCAATAAACCTGTTTTCCGAATTGACGGACAAATGTCTTGTAAACAATTACTCTGCGTCGCTTTTCCTAATCATTTTTCAGTCAATTTTTTTTTTTTTTTTTTTTTACGGTTAAAAGCGATTAATTGAAAATGTAACGAAAGAAATTAAGAAACATAATGAAAAACTTTATCCTTTTTTTTTCGGGTATGTTGAATGGAGATGGACTAAGCCAATAGGACCTTTATTCTTAGTCAGTTAGTTTAAAGCGGAAAGTTCGTATACCACGCATACAAAACTTGGCTGCAATTTATCGACAACAACAACAACAAGTTATTAACATAAACATTTAAATCCGTGGAGCATCTAACAACAGGGCCGAGCTGACCTACTTCAAAAGACAGTTTTGAGTCTACGCTTGGGCCTCAGACAAGAAGACAACTACAACAAAGCATTCATTCGTGATGACGAAGCATTTTCTAAGCTTTATTGTGCTAACCATCGGTTTGCAAAAATAAAGAGCAAGTCATTTAAATTTTACTTTACGCAAAGCGCGAACAAAATGTTAAAGTGAAATTCTTGAGCTTAAATGCGCTGAATTTAAATTGGAAAATATTTCAAAACAAAAAAGAAGAAAAAACACACGCATTTTTATAAATATAATATAGTGAAGCGACTATGATGCGGTCATCATGATTTGAAATTGTATCAACTATAGGTTACGCCAGCTATGTGGCGAAAATAAAAAAAAAAATAAAAAAAAAAAAGAATTGTGGCATTAGTGTACGTTTAGATATAACGATGATGTTCTAACAAAAGCTGGAAAGATTTTCATTAGTATTGCGGTGTTTGCGGCTTTCGAAGCCACACCACATGCTAATTAAAAAAAAAAATCATCAATGAAACTAAAAACATATATATAAAAGAGTTTGCTAGAGTTACCTATACAATATGAAATTATTGCAGGAAATCCAAATGTTATGAAAATACAATAGAGTTTAAATTCTAGTTTTTATATATGATTTTATGTACACTTCGCTTGTACTTTACGTGCTTAATAAATGCTTAGGCTGTGTTTTGCGCGAATAGACAACTGAAGCCGAATAATTTCCAATTAATTATTTTATTAATTTTTTTTTCGGCTTTGGAGGATTTTTGAGAAATTCTATTAGCCTATCCTCTATGCAAAATTCTCGTTCATCGTTGTATGAGATCTGTGAACAAAAGTCTCAATAACTAACTATTTTGATGTTTTCTCTTTTTTTTTTTTTGTTTTTTTTTTTTCGAGAACAGATCTTCAATTAAAACATTTCTTTATTTAATAGTTGGAATCTTTTTTAAATTATTTAAGTCAGAACTGAATGCATGCAAAGAGTACACAAAATTTCTCAATCAATAACCACCGTGGCCGCTATAAACATATATAGAGTCTACACTGATGTAAATATGTATGCGTATGTCACTATTTACCGCAATTGTTGGCAGTGTTTAAAATCAATGCGGCTTTAGGGTTGAGAAGATATCATGTTTTTTTTTATGAAAACGTCTGGCAATTTTTCTAATTTTTTCTATTTTTAGGTCAAATCGACCCAACGGTCAATAGTATAGAGTCCCTGGTTGCAAAACTTTCTATATCCTTCTACTCCTTTGGTTTTAATCTTTCTGGAAGCCAGCGTATACTTTGTAAATATTTATGTAGCTCACGGTTAAGATCATTTGCTTTTCATGCTGCTAGCGGAAGTTGCAAAATTTTTCAATCGCTTATCTCCTATTCGTAAATAGCAATATTTTAGTTCGCGTTTATTCATTTGAGATACGATTGGGGTTGCGAATGGACTAAGCCAATGAGAATGTTTTTATATACTGTAAGGGTTTTTGCCCATTTCCTGGTGCTGGAGTATGCTCGGCCACACCAGGCTTTGGCTCGTAAGAACTTTCTTTCTTTTAGTTTCTTTTTCATTTAGTTTACGTCATTTTCAACTCGTTTATTATTTACAATCAAAAGGGAAGCTTAAATTACTTATTATTACTCTCTACCCTATTGTTAAATTCAGTTAATATAGATTCTTTTCCGACCGGCTTGCTCTCGACTCTTGACTGACTCTCTCTTCTACTCGACCGGACCGGTCTGCCCCTCGACACAGACAATTTGAAGCCAACTCTTTTATGACTTCCGTCAAATTTGCCTTTTAGCAACCTTACCAGATCCCAATGAGAAAACGTCTGTTTCTGACTGAGGTTCTCTTATTTCCTATCGTCTGTCTAGTACTTTACTTAATCCTATTCTTAATTTTTAACCTAACTTAGCCTAGCCTCGCACTCGCCCCGAAGTATTTGTGAGGCCAAAATGAGGGTCGACTTTGGCTACTCACAATACATATAAAAGAGTGAAGGAAGCAGGAGAACGGACGAATTTGTTCTGCAGGTTGTAGTGTTTGCCTTCATACTAACGTTATTGTTTTGTACGATTCCATGTCCGCAAATATGGTTTAATTTTCTTATTCGAAAATCGCTGAATTAGAATGACTTAATAAATGAGAGCCGGGAGTACATATATAGTGCGTGAATGTGTTATAAACACCATTAGCGTAATATGTATTATTTGATATAGTTGTCTCAATGGCTTCTTCTTAAGGATTTCCACTAGTAGACGATCACTTCCTAGTTGGGATTTATATATACAATTACATAATCCGAGATGGAATTACGCCGTGCAATCGCTTGATTTTGTTATGTTGAGGAATTTGTGTAAACAAAAGCATCTTTAAAGGTTTACCAGTTAATCAATATTAGTACGAATGTACACAAAAATTGGGTCGATATCTGTCGTTGACTGACATAGTGACATGCTTTTCGTTTCTTAATCTGCGCTGGTAAATATTCAAAGTTAGTCAGTTTAATTAAATTTCATTGAATACCACATGTAATGGAATATACATTGGCGAAAGCTATGCAAGCTTATTGAACGACGCAGAAAGGAAACAGACGAACACACTTATGAACGTGCGTAATTTATTAGTTGTTTTTTTCGTTCCAAGCAATTATTTACCCACTGCGTATGGTCAATGCGATAATTGATAGGGTTTTGTATTCATTTCACAATTAAGTTGATACCATTTAAGAGGTTTTATTGATTAATGATAGTAAAATTTTTTTGCATCATGCATACACCAATAAATATTTTCTCGAATAATTTCAATGCGGTAAAAAACTTTTCCTCTTTATTCATTATTAATAACTACTATTATGTGTTACATATTTTCATATCATCCGGCAAAGGATGCAATTCATTCCATTGCCACGGAAATATTGATTGGCGTAAGATACTCTTTCGCGGATTGTCAGGGCTTACACTTTATGCTTATTATCACAATTTAGATTAAGCGATCAAATTTGATCAAAATTGGGTATAAGTCGTCTACGAGTTGTAAAAAAAAAAACAAAAAGGTTCTAAATAAATGAAATTGTAAGGAGATTTAAATACGGGCTATGCACTGCCTATGCGTGCGCTAAGGATGCGCTATGTGTGCGTTATGCATGGACTAAACATCGCCTATGCATGACAACATTTTCTCAATCGATCGATATAATGAGGGCTGTGTCTATCTTACTTCCTTTTGGGTTTTATATATCTCCGCACAAACTTAACATACCTTCGCACCACAATTATTATAATTTATAAAATTGAACCAAAATCAAAATTATAACCACATATAGACAACATATCGGCCCAATTTCGATATTCTATAGGAAAAACACACACACAAATTTTTAGAGATGTGTTGCACTGATTGCTCCAGTCTTCAAAGACACTACGCTACCAAGAAAAGTCATATCGGGAAGTTGACGATTAATGTATTTTTTAATGTAACGGTGTCTTTTTAGAAAACTTTACTTTACTCTATACATTCTTTGTAGTCCGTCATCAATTAAAAATTTACTTTTATTTTCATTTAATCGCAACTCTCTTGCAATTTTTCTTTTCTCCATTATTAATAATAAAACTAATAAGTAGACGTAGATTTAATTACCTTGCAGATATGCAAGTAAACTGTATTTGTGAATAAGCTGCTAAGAAAATCAATTTATTTATTATTAATTGAATTCGACCGCAAACTTAACTTGAATCACTTATCATGGAATTAATCATTTGCAATGGAAACCCTTTAATAGAAAGGTAAGGAGATTGGTTTTAAAGATATGCAATTCGTGACTTAAATAATATAATTAATGACAGCCACACACATACACACAACTGTGTCGTAGCTGCCCTACACGGCACCATATCTTACCTTATTAATACAGTGGCTTGCAACTTTACTGGCAGGAAACTCCGTTATGAAATACAAAAAGAGTACAGAGAATGGCTGATCATTGAAGGGCTACCACAGGAATCAATCCTTGGAAATTACTGCTACAGCGAATAGAATAAACCCATATGATCAAGAAGTGGCTGCAGTTAGTGGATTTAAATTTGACAAAAGAAAAGCGGTATTCATATAAACTCGAGAAAGAGGCTGGAGATACCAGGATACAGTCACAAGACGCCACAAAATACTTAGGAGTGATAATCGACTGCAGACTAACATTAACACGGCACCTGCAATACAAGAGCGAAAAGGCAGCGAAGATAGCAAAGTCGATCGCGTGCTCACTACCAAACTTGCGGGGCCCTAGGCAAGGTCGTAGAAAACTGATGGCGAATGTTGAAAAAGGGACTCGATAGTCCGCCATATACAAGAGGCATACTATCGGCTCTGTGCGCTAAGGCTTTGTATCGCATATCGTACGGTATCGAAAGATGATATCGTCCCTCCTCTATTTCTTATTAAAAAGTTTACCAAAATTTTATATATGTAATGCTGAAATTTGGCTTCAATTCAAAATTCGAGAAGTTTGATTAGCTAGTTAAAGATAAACACCAGAAGTAGTTTCAAAATTTGCCCCAGAGTTTGATTTAGAAATGGAGAACATAGAGATAGAAGCATCAATGAATTCATTGAATTCTTTTTAATATATGCGCAATATGTAATATAATATATAAAAAGGCAATATGTGTATTTATTAATATCTCATCTAATACATATAAAAACTTTTCTGCTTAAGAAGCGTTTCATGTTGATCTCGTTACAAAAATTTCATTATCAATAACATACGATAAAGATATAAAATTGAAAATTTTAAAGCTGAAAATATTTTAGTTTTGCTCGTTACATAACGTGGCAACTTGCCATAGGAGAATCAATCACAGCGTTGTAAGAATGATTGACAATGTGCTGTGCTTGCCACAGATTAGCAGCAACAACTGCAATCAATGATATTAACAACTGCAATCTTCCCTTAAGTTTGGCAAGCGAAGGCAAACTCATTGAACTGAGTTCGATTCGACTTGAATAATATAATCGAAACGAAATTAAAATTGATCAGAAAACTAGTGAAAATTTAACGTTTAACATGGAATAGAAGAGAAAAAGTATTAAACATAAATTTAATAAATTTTACAAGAAAAGAAACTAATAAGTAATATGTGGAAATTAATCCAAGTCTGCACTGGTTTAGACACATAGAGAGGCTCAAGGCCATTTTCAATGATAAATAAACTCAAAGTTAAATCGGAAATCAGTTTCAATCAAATATTCAATCTTCGGTAAAAACTATCTCCCTTTGTAGAAAAGGAAATTTGGATAAAAATAATTGAATTGAATTAAAGGCCAAAAGAAGCTTAAGACCTTTTGACTAACCTAATACCTAAGATTACTTGATACGAAAAATTTAAGAAAAATTCTCCGTAAGGATTACTAAAAGTTTCAGTTTGAAAGGACAGACATCTTTTCAAGTTGTTAATAAGCCAAGGATTTGTTGATAGCAAGGGGAATTGATTCGCGAATCCAGAGCACGAGCATCTCGACAACCCTATTATTGAGTATGCGCGAGCTCAATACAGTAAAGTGTTTGCTAAATGTTAAATATTTTTTTCGTTGGCGAGAACAAGTAACTTTTAAGTTTTGTAAACAATTTTAAGTAGTCTTACTCAAGTAATAGATTAAAACTACGCCTTTCATGAACTATCGCCACGAACTTTAATCTGCGGTGTATTAGTAAGGAAGAGAGCAAAACAATACGTTATTGTCGTTAAGCGTAGAAATATTACTTTCTCTTTCTTCTTTGCCAGTTACAATTAATCCGTTGAAACAAGTCCTTAACGTTATTCAGTGCGTAATACTAATGGTTAAGTTAATTAACCTTAAGTTACAGTATATTTTTTTATAATATGTGTAGAAATTAAATGAAGGCTCAATACTTTTTAGATTTAATAGTAGAATAAATGTACGCGCAATATAATATTCGACCAAAAATTAATCAAAAATCCAATCAATTTATATCGAAATGGTATTCCATTGTTCCGTTAAAATTATAGTTTATCTCGATTTTTCAATTACAGTCAAATAAATATTAAAATTTTCTCGATATTAAGACATGCAATCTACAATAGACATGGATAACATTTAAATCAATCTATATACGAGTTCGTATTCAAATTAAAGTTCCACCACACACATATATATATTGGCCAAAAATCAATAATAAACCAAAATCAGTTTCACGTATTAAATTTTCTCTGCTTCTTGCAAATATGTTCGTAGCATAGCGTCATTTCATCGCTTATATATATATGTACATAAATTTGTGTGCATTTTTTTGTGTGCATTTTTTATGTCAACTATATCCTTAGTCGTGTGACAATATGGTATACGAAAAAAAAAAAAAAAAAGAATAGGAAAGAATATCGAATTTTTTTTTTTTCTCAGCTTTAATCGTAGTAGACTTTTTTTTTCAGTATTGTTTTTTTTTATATTTTACTAACACTGTTTTTAAGCTAAATTAAATTAATATTTTATACTATTTGTGTTGAAGAAAATATTCTCATTCATTATTAACACAATTACGTCTGTTCTTTGAGGATAAATTTTTTTTTTTTAAAGAAACTCCACAGCTATTTATTAAAATTTGAACAAATCTTATGTTAACACTACATTGTGTCCTACTTTACTTTACGTAAAAAGATGGTTACATCCTTGGCGATGAAAAACACAAAATAGCGCAATGATATTATGCTTTTTCTTAGAACATTCTATGCCTTCTATTATTATTATTATAAATTTAGTCAGAGAATAAATTCCAAGACTAAAGTCTTAAAGCATTAGGCATCTAAGGCTTCGCGGCTTTATTAAAAACTCTACCGCGCTTGAGATTTGAAACCACGATCATTGAGTTGCTTGTTGAGATTCTTGCCTATTCGGCCACTCAGGCGTATGATTGCCTTTTATTAAAAATTTGGGTTAGCATTATATCTCTGAACTTTTCTTACTACTGGTTTTATGCTTTTGCACTCTTTCAATAACTGCGCGGCAACTATACTTATTATAATCAATGGCAATGAGTTTATGTTTTGGTTTTGTCGTAATAATTACGGGCTTTACTTTCTTTCATATGTGCCTGTTGTCTACAAAATACACAAATCTAAAAAATTGTTGGCTCTAATTGTTGGCGGACTAACTTCCATTCGGTATAATTTTCGTATATTGTTTCTCCTCGTGATACCATAGAAAATATGTATAAGATACTTCCTCTTCCTATCTCTCTCTCTCTCTCTCTTAATCATACTAATTCTTTATTTGGAATAAAGTATTCCATATAATAAAGTATATTACTGACTTTTATACTGCATTACTATATTATTATTTAGATTATGTTATCGAGATTATTAGCAATTTGTGGTTGTCAGTTAAATTCCATGCAGCTGCATTTGAACTTGACGTTTGTCAAGTCGCTGCTCAACTTTGCGCATCGTTTAACATGTTAAGCGTGTTTTAATGCGTAAATAGAATCCGTTTTTCTTGCTTCTCATGACTTTCCCCCCCTACTTACATCAGCCAAAGTAATCAACAAATAAGCTTCTTATTTTCTTTTCTAATGCGCAATAACAATGCGAGTGCGAATGTTTCGTTTAAACTTTATATAATGGAAAAGAGATTTTGTGATTTAAAAAAAAAGAAAAAGAGAAAACTCAATGTAAAGTACGTTAAAGGTTTTCGAACAGTATATTGTGCCTATAGTAACGTTTCGCTAACACTAACAATATTACCAAAGCAATTTTGATTTTGGTGCATAAAGATAAATATAAAGATCAAGATAAATTTTTCCTTGTATTCGTTATATAATTGAGAGGGAATTGCAAATCTTTATATGACTAAAACAAAAAAAACTCTGTTTTATTTCTTTTGGTCTTCATTAATATCATTTCATCAGATCGTACTTATCAATTATTTGTTTTATGCTATGCACCGCCATTACAGGTGAGGTTATTAGGTGTAACACTGACTATACTTTACAGTACTTCTCGCAAGGCCATGTAAATGAAAGCGTATGCAGAATCATTTCAAATAGATCCTCCAACAAGTCAAAATTGTTTTCTGAATTCTTTCAAGGTTGCCTGCTCGTCTGCACACGTGATATTTGTCATCGTTGCAGTCTTCGAGATAATTTTACAAAGATTGCTATACTGACGTCGTTTGACTTAAGAAAAAGTCGCTGTTCACAATAAAAATAGCCTGAAAGATGGATTCTTTGGATAAAGGACCTCGAAAGTTCAGTCCCTCTTACCGTATGGAGTTCGTATTATTTCTAAAAGATAGAAAGTTGTTCTTAGTGCCTCACAGTGGTTTGAACGATGATTATATTAATCGGTGTTGAAGAATTTTATTAAGCGAAGTGGTTCGAAAGTGTTGGCAAGCTTTGTTCGTTCTTCTTCTTCTCACTTTAGCTTCTTTCACCGGAGGTATTGATTCGTTGCCCTGTAAGATTGTCAGATTCTTATTTTACATTACTTGCCGCTCTTTGCCAAGCTTTGTTAAAAATGTTCATTCATTGTAAGAAAAAATGTGTGCAAACCTGCTGCTTAATTACTTACATAGTAAGCCGAAATAAGCAAGTGTAGGTAAGTATAATGTATAAAGAAAGCAAGAATAAAATCCCTTTATTTTCTCAAGCAAAAATTGTCAAAGTCCTTTAATTGGGATATACATGAAGTTTCTCGAAAAGTTCCACAAAGTTCACAAAAAGAAAAATTAAAATCAATTTTCTAGTGACAATAAATAAATGCATTCTGAGTTATGATTGTCTCGAAAGCTTATTACTTTTTAGATAACCAATTGTTAAGATGCTGTTGCTGAATTTTTGTTTGCCTCTTCTATAAAGACTAAGTTGTTGGATTCCGGTTGCGAAATCTTCGTTATAATGCATGCAAAATAATGTGCAGTGGAAAAGTGGTCCCTCTCGGGCTATCGCTATTTATCAATTGCATGCTTTGGTTTTACCTTTTTAGAGTTTTTTTAGTTGTTTCCTTAAATTTTTATGAATTTACTTTAGGTTACATCTTTAGGTGATTTTTCTTTTCTTCATTCTCTGTGAAGTACGAATATGCGGAGATCTTGTGAGTTTATTGTTACTTTAGAAACAAAGTTCCTCATGGCAAAATAGATCGGTTTAATATTTGTTATTGATCGATGGTTTACATTTTTTTTTTTTTTAACATTTATACATATATTTTATACAAGTTTTTTCTTTAAAGAGAAATGCTTTCAATCTTGTGAATATTTCATGCGTATATTTTCTTGAATTTTTCAGTAACATTTTGCTCGAATACATATTTTAATTTAGATTTCAAACATTTTTAAGCATAAATATATACATTTTTAAATTCATTGAATCTCTTCCGCCAGACATAATCTATAAAGCTAAATATTCGTTCATTCATTCGAATGCTAACCAGTTATTCAATGTCCATCAAGAATGTAACTTTTCAACTCGAGACATATATGTAACAAATTTTCCGCATAAACATTACCTATTGCGCTCTTTATCTTCTCAATTCATATGTTCACATATATATAAAAGCATTTATGTTGCTGGTGGTAAACAGCTTTTAGTATATTTTTGCATCGTTTCATATGTGCACAATATGTGTATGTGTGTATATATATGTAAAGCCTTTTTGCAAATTTGTTAGAAAAGTCACGTAGATTTTCGGCAATCCAAGTTCGAAGCATGGGGGTTTGTTAAAAAATATATGATAAGAAAAAAAAAGAAAAAGAAAAACAAGTATTTAAGGCACACAAACCCAAGCATATTGAAAAACGAGAAATCTAAAGAAATTATTTAGTTCGAGATAGTCTACGATTTTACAATTAGTCTATAAGTCTTTTATGAAGCACTCGATTAGATCATATTTGGTTACGCATCTATATGCATTTGTAGCAATTTTGAGGAGCTTCAAGGTAAATGTAGAAAATGGGCAGAAAATTTAACAGGATAACAGGATGTAAATTAGAAAGTAAAAGGTCTTGCTTTGTATT
>NW_023998417.1:3236805-3261724 GCF_014805625.2 Glossina fuscipes
AGAAAAGTTTTTTTTTTCTTCTATTTTAACAACGCTAATTAAAATGAACTAAATGAGAATTTTAATATGAATGTTTGTTGGGGAACAACAAGACAGACAACAAAGTAATTATGCATATTTCCACTATATACATAATGAATGAATGGACCAACTTCTTTCAAAATGCACGCAAACTTTTCACTTGATAGAAAGATTTCGTTAACTTTTACTTTAATTTCTTATTTTGAATGCATTTTAAAGCAACAATAAATCTAAATATTAACGAGTCTTTTTATGTAAGCATTAAAAAAAAAAAAAAAGCAAAAAAAAATGCAATCATTTACCAGGCCAATGCCTTCCCCTCCCTCCTGACACTCAACTCATTTCATTTTACAATAGATTTCGTTTTTTCTTTTTTTTTTTTGTTTGCAATCATTTTTTTCATTCATTTGCGGCTTGTGCTACCGTATGGTCTGTTCTATCGCTTACTTGTTGGAGAAGTTCTGTTTATTTTCTTTCATTTCATTATACATATATATATATATACATATATATCGACGGAGCACACCACTGGCAGTGAAATTCATATGAGTGATGGGAGTATGTAGTGCGCAGGCAAATGAACATATACTTCATATGCATGCAGAAGCGGATGAACATATCTAACAATATGTAGTGTTGACGACCATATAATGCTTTATAAATAAAATTGTATGCAATTCATAAGTAAATTAAAATAAGTTTCAAAATAAAGAAAAAAGACTAACAAAGAAGGGATAATTTATGAAATATATACCAAGCTTTAGATTTATATGCACGCACACACGAAAAAAAATATATATATATATATATTTATATGCATTTATATGTAAATTTTGTATAACATCAGACGGGAAATGAAATTTTGAATTAAATTTTTCTTTTTTACTTTTTATATAAATCAAAGGATTATATATAATAAATAAAACAAATGCGATTATTATGTTAACATAGGAGCGAATTTTTCCTACACATCATCTTAAAAAAATTAATTTTTAAAATAATTTCTCTTACGTTCAATACTATAGGAGATATTTGATCTTCTTCGAATTATGACTTCCTACGTGTGTACACATGCAACAGGATTTGCCCATACATCGCCCTATCACACAACGTGGCTTGAGTTATGCTTTTTTATAGTTTAAACAACTCTGGCAGTTTTAAGCAGTCGTAACACCATCTACCGTTACGCAAAGCAACAAAACTTTTTCAAACAACGAAAAGGGCATTTTTGCTTTGCTCGAAGGCTGCAAAAGATAGTCTTTTTTGCATCGTAGCCTATTTTAAAAGTTTTAGCCGTAAAAATTGATGGATAAACCTAGCGATAGGGGCGTGGGCGCATGCAATAAGAGGCTGAATAGCTTCACATATCATTTTTGCTGGGACGCGAAGAGTGTTATCTGTTATTAGCTGCTGCTAAGTTACGAAATGTTATCAACAATGTTTCTAAAGCACATAGAATTCATTTCCATAAGTTGAACTTTTGCCATCTAATAGTGCTATGAGTTTTCGCTACTACTCTAAAATCTAACGCCGGCTAGCTAACTCTATCCCGAAAGACATCATTGCGGACGAAATCTAACCTGCAGCAATACAAGGCCAAGTTGGGTAATCTATTATGAAAGCTCCAGAGATAGAGAGTAGTTGACTCTAGCTTTAGAGACAACCTTGGTGGAGAAATACAATCTGCAGCATTATAAGTCAATATTCGGCAATCCATTATGATAAGCAAATTTAGCTTCAGATATAGAGAGTGGTTGCCTCTAGCTCTAGAGATAACGAAATCTAACCTGTAACACTGTAACTCAAAGTTCGGCAAACCATTATGACAAGCAAAGGCATTTCCATCTATATAACCTCATACAGTTGAGAACAAACTAAATGCTTTTCCTTTTATATAAAGTAAAATTACTAATAACTGATTCTCTACATACTACGTGGTATGTTAGTTTCAATGTAAATTTAATCAATGTAAACATATTCCAACCACTTCTGCAATTAACACAAAATAATTTTGCAAAGCCAAATCTTTATCATATGTATATATATATATATATATATATATATAAATATATTTACATTCATATATATACAAATATGAAACTACATTTCGTAAATGTCCTTTTACAAATGGAAATGATCTTCCAACAGTCTCCTATTCATTATTGAAATGCGAATGATTATTAAAAAGGTTTTCTTATGGTTAGGCACTTAAACATTCAACAACAGCTGCTACAAACGAGAATGATCAATAAATGAGAATGAGAATATTCGTAGAAGAAGAAAGTTTACAAAAAAAAAAAAAAACAAAATTTATATTATATTCGCCTTTGTCAGCGCACACATCTATGCCTATGTATACAGGCACAATAAAGTTACATTCATTTTCCATTTTTCATCATAGAAATGCAAAATGTACGAAGATGCACGACCACAACTGCAGCTGAAAAACCCTCAAATGTGAAGACCAGCCACGTAAACAGCGAAGCTGTGTAATAAATGAAAACTAAAAGTAAATAACTGTAGTGACAGTTGAGTAAAAGCAAATAATAAACAAAATAGACAAGAAGGAAATACACGTAAATGAAAAATATCCATTATCTACCTGTTGTGTTGTTTTTTATGCTTCCCCTTATTTTCCAGTAGACAAGAAACGATTATCGGTGTTGAAGTTCACACAGAAATTCTTTCTCATTTTCAAATTGCATTTTTTTTTTTTCCTTCTTTTTTTCTTTATTTTTATTTTCTTAGTTTACAGTTTGGAGGTAACCGATGTAGACATTGCTTAAGCACTTTCAGGTTACCCATGCTGCCTGTCTGTCAGTTTGTCTATCTGAGTAATTATTTATTTTTATTAAAAATGTATGAAAAGGAAATTGCAATAAAATTAATAGGTTTCTCCATGGAAAGCTAACCAACGTAAACGAAATACACCCGATGCGTTCATATAGAGTGCGCATACAAATTGTGATAGGTAGGTAGGCTTTTGTGAGAAAAAAGATAATTTTTACCTCAACTTTAGTTACAACTTTATTGCTTAAAATGTGTCGTTTTACAGCAAGCGAAACAAAAATGAAACCATAAAGATAACAAACAAAACAAAAAAAAAAAAAAATGGACGGATAGACAGAACTCCCTTAAATAATATTGCGTTTTTCGTTTTCTAAAGTTAACATTACGAAACGCATACCGCATCACATCGAACTTACCAAGAATGTGATAATAAACGTTAAAAAAACAGTTCCAAGGTATTATACACCAATGGTCAAAATAAAAACTTGGGAGCCTTCCGTGTTATTGTTATTTTATTGTTTTCTTAGTAGACCTTAAATCGAAAATATATTGTTAATGTAGAACGACTCCATGCCTTTGCAAAAAAAGGTACAATAAAAATGAAATGAATGTTTTTGTTAATTGCAAGCAACTACTTCTTCACTAGAAATGCATTAAAGAGCATTATATTCTCTCTTCAAGAATTATGGTCCACATTCCGGTGACAAATGTAAAATCTGCTCATGCATACAATTTAGATGAGTTGTTAAAAAATATTGCATATATTGCATGCTATAAATTTTTTTTAAAACTATGTCATAAGTGAGAGTAGAAAAAAAATTATCTCATAGATAATCCACTTCTATTAAGAGGCATGGAAAATGAAAAAAGAGTGAAAAAAAAACAACCAGTTCTGTGAATATTACCAAAGAGAAAAGTGAATGTACAAAGTGACTTTGCTCTCTGCACAGTACTTCTTGAGTAAGAGAGTTTAGTTAAAGTCGAACCGAGATCTCCTTAGCGATGATACTTTTAGATTTTCTCTTATCATTGTGTGCGTGCATTATTACTACTTAAATTCACTGTTCAGCAAGATAACTGGATTATGTCCAAGATTAAGTTTATTCAGTTACCTACAGATATACTGCTATCGAGAGAATGATGTAGAAGCATATTTTATTTTTGAGAAAGAAAGAATTTCGATTCGAGAATCTTATCGCAACAACATGTGCGATAAAAAATGGTTTTCCTAAGAAATAGTGTGTGAGTGCATAACGGAATAAACTACAGAGCGTATTAAAACGTACAAATTTTTTATATATAGAGATAACGCATAAAATGTCTTTAAACCTTTTAATTTTTTTTTTTCTTTATTTCGTTTTTTATTTTTTTTTTTTTTTTTTTTGCATAATTCGCTTACTATTTTCATTTCTCAATTACTTCTGTTATATTTATTTATATCAAAATTTGGTAACACGCATGTCTGCCGCTCTCTCTCTCTCTCTCTCTCTCTCTTCGATTTAGTTTAATATATATTTTGAATGTATATTTTTAAAATCAAACTTTTCGGTTGTTTGTTTGTTTTTTACGTACTTATGCATGCATGCTTGCGCATTCACACAATAATACCATTGAAAATTTGGCGCGAACCGCTGCCGTGATTTTTAATACACTTTTACAGCCAATGGCAGGAAATAAAACTCTGTTTTTTCATTTGCTTCTTACTGTACGGCAATCGGCCATAAAATAATTAAATTCAATCAATTAAATTATGTCTGTCTCAAGGACTCTGTAAGTTCCAAACAACGGCGTTTGCAAAAAAAAAAAAAAAAAAAAAAAAATTATAAAAACTAATAACGAAAACTAGATGTAAATCAAGTAAAGCTCATCATTAAATACGTTATTCTACTTTGGCTAACACAGTTTCAGACAACAACTTTTCTAAATAGTTTGAACTAGGCAAAAAATTGGTCTAATCCAATCGTCCTTGGGTCGGTGTAACCTTACGATTATATACACACTTTATGAATGCCACCACGCTTTCAATATTCGAAGCGGTTGACCCTATGGTCACCTTGAAAGTTCTTGAACAACATAATATTAGTAGAAAATTTAGTTTTATTAAAGCGACTAGACTAACTAGCCGAAGAATAGAGCTAGAGATAGTCTTAGATGTTAGTGCTTATCCTATTTTAGTTCTATAAATTTGTTTTCTTTAATTGAAATATATATTACGATAACAAACATAAGAATATAACTACATTCCACCAGCTCACTTAATACAATTATCGCGTTAATGCGTTATAAGGGGTATGATTGAAAAAGTGCTCGGATTTGAATCATTTTCAATAGCATTCATCCTTGGCCTACTAAACTCCATCAAAATATCTCGAAGAAATGCAACACATGTATGCATTGAGAGATATCGGAAGGACAGACAAACTTTGTAGATATTATAAATAGTGAATCGACTTTAAGTCCCTCTGGGTGTCCGTTCCAGAATAAATAATCAAATTCTATCGGTCTTTATTCTCTAACATTTAATTTAAATAACAGATGAACAGAGGAAAGCGCTTTTCTATTTTAAAAGTGTGTTCGCATAGCGAACGCCTAAGGATAACTAATAATTCATTGTCGAAGAAAAGGGACGGAATTTATAGTTTCGAGAACATGAATACACATGGTTTTTTGACGATGCACCGCTACACTAAACTGCTAAAAAAGTTTTCAATTTCGGATCCATTCTTTAAGAACTTTTCAATCTGGTACTTTTGATACAACATTGTTGTCATCATTTGTAATCTTTCCTGCAATTTAGCAAAGGAAATGGCATTGAAAACTGTAAATGCTTTATCTCATATGTATATATATATTTATATATATATATATATATATGTACTAAAAAGTCAATTTTAAATTTACACACTTAGAATATATCTTCATAGAAAGAGAGAGAGAGAGAGAGAGAGCGAGAGAGCGAGAGAGAGAGAGAGAGAGAGAGAGAGAGAAACGAAAGGAAAGTAGACGGGCAAATAGCGTGAACGGAAATGACTCAAAGCGTTATTTTTTTTGGTGCCTATTTTCTGTCAACTGCAGGTAGCTTTTAAAAAAAAAATAAAAAAATCCAGTTTAACACCTAATGATTGCTTTATAAGCAGTAAGTAGTATGCCATGATGAGTATTTTCTGTCAAAGTTTATAAATTTGTTTTTTTTTTTTGCTTTTTCTATTTGAATTTTTATTTAAAAATAATTTAATAATTTTTGAACAGCAGAGGTGTTGTGTTACGTTTTACTTTTTTGTTTTGTTAAACTTTTTTTTGTTTTTTGTAATATTGTGATCTCTTTTAAATAAACCAAAAAAAAAAAAAAAAACCAGGAAAGAAAACCGAGGAAATAGGAAAAGCATGAAAAAAATTCGGCCGGTAAAAACATTAAAACCATCACCGCCAGAGATTCCTCTCAGGGAATATTCATTAATTAAATTAGTTGATATTAAAGCACAAGAACTCAAATATGCACAACGGTTGCTTGAATTGAGAGTTTGTCTCGGCTTCATTGATGGTAAATTTATTTATTAATTTTAAAAATTCATTTTTCATTTCTTTCAATATTAACGGCATATCCGTTCCGCTTTATCGCTTCAAGATGCCTTCAAGGAGAAAGAGTTAATCGATGATTTACAATCGCTTGTGGATGAATGGCATGAATATATCGATAGCGTTCCATATCCGAAACCCTATAAATTAGCGGATATTGTAGAATTCTATACTAAGGCGAAATATTTAGAAGTTTGCAATATTCAAGATGATATTTGTCACTCTTTATTACCCGATAAACGGTATTTGCTTAGTCAGGATTTCGTGACGAGGGAAGCAATACATCGAGCGATGAATAAGAGACCGCCTTTCAAACAAGAATTATCCAAATTTATTGGAGATTCATTAGAAATTATGCGGCGAATTGAACTGTATTTGGCGAACGATCGTGAAACAGCTAAGGCATCAAAGAAATTAATATACGAAATACGAGATATGAAAAAGACTATTGCCAATGAAATAATGGATTATATTGATCGTCAGACTTATCGAATATTAAATGCTCCAGAAATTCTTATGAAGTGAGTTAAGTGACAAAACCGATTTTTGAATTTACGATTGAAGAATAGGAAGAGCAAAATCAAGTTTAGCTTTCCAAATATGGTGGCAACCGATTAGTTTGGTCAAATCGGTCCGGGTATTTGCATTACATTTCCAATTTATTTTATTTTTTTTTTTTTAAGGCACACAGTAGTAGTAAAATCCGAAAATCGAATATTAGCGATTCAGTGTTTACAAGGGCTAAAAAATTTTTAAAACAAATCCAAAATTTATGAACCTTCGAATGTTTATCGCGTATATTTGCTACCTTCCTATCGTCCAAAAAGAATCCATAAACTTAGCTAATTTAATTAACTTATTTATTTTAATTAGTTTTGGACTTGTGTAGTTGTAGTGGCCAGTAATCAACTTAAGAGGACTTGTAATAATTTTCTTAGTTATCTTTTTTATTTAAAGGCATTTCCTTCTTGTTCTCTTTAATAAGGTCAGTGGATGCGATAAGTTGTGAATATTCTCTATCATGTGATAATTGTGATATTCATATATGGGGTCTTAAAAATGTTCCCATAAGTTTTGAATTTCTAGAGTAAGTTTGTTCAAATTAGAAAGGAAAGAACTCAATGCTTAGTTACGTTCTTTTCAATTTCTATTTTTTAGGGAACCACGAATATTGGTTGATTTATATGAAATAAAACTGCTATTGCATATACCATTTGGAATATTGGAACGTAATATGACCCTACAAGCAATTCATACAAATTTCGATCATTTAAGTGAAAATGCGAAGAGTTTTAAATTTATCACCGAAATGGGAAATCTAAATTTCGGCATACAAGGTTAGATGAATTTACTAAATTTTTTTTTTTTTTCTTTTTTTTTTGTTTTATAAAAAAATTGCTTTGCAAATATTTGAGTTAATTGCCTCAAGCCTTTTAAAAGGAAGAAAAATAAAGGAAAAAAGAATTTAGCGAAATGAAATTTAAAGAAACGCACAACAACAACAACAACAACGACAATACATGCGTATAAAAAGAGAATGAACGAATGATTGATAAATGGGAAAAAAGACATTAAAGCATTGATTTCAATGTGAATACTTTCTTGGTAAAATTCACGATTTCGAAGCTTAAGCGATTTTATAGAGAGAACAATAATAGGATAATAAGTCAAGTATTTGAATCGAAAATTTCTCTTGCTTTAATTTAAGATTTACGCGAGTGTTTGCTAAATGAATTTAGAATGCAAACGCATATGCAAAAAAATATAAGGGAGACAATGCAAGATAGATATCAGGCATATTTGGAAAAAATTCAATTAAAACGATTGCGCAAAGGTCAACTTATACCACAAACTATTGAGTCTGATGAATATCCAGATATCACGGACGATTTCTTTGACGAGGAACACAAACAATTCCAACAATATTTAGATATCGTATATCATCCTGAAACATTAAACTTGAGTATCGATGAGGTAACCTTGACCTTTGAAATATTATTTGGTTAATGCGATTTAAGATTTCTTTGTATCATTAAATATTTAGATAAATTTGAAAAAATTTACTATATTAGGTGGTATATATAAATTGAATTTTGTAAAGAAACCAATGCAAACGCATATTGATAAGGGCAATATCAATATGATTTGGCATAATCCAGGTAAACAATTGCTTATCGAAAAAGATGATTATTTTTCTACTTTTAAATCACGTCAATATCATCGCGATCATTCAATTCGTTTGTCGAGTATTGATCCGAAAAAAGAAATGCTAAAGGAAGAAATCGAGGCAGAAAATCCTTTTTTTGTAATGGTATTTCATTTGCCTGAATATCTTTGTTATTGGGATGAGCCAATCGCTTGTCATTACGAAAAATTTGAAGAGGAAGAAATAATTCGAGAGGAAAAATCATGGCATGCTCATTATAAAAGCATGGATAGCTTTAAGAGAAGCCTAACAGAATCCTTAGGCAGAGATACACTCGAATTTGGAGATATTGGAAGCGTTTTAAACAAAGCATCAAAAATATCCTTTCAGCCATCTCAGATGAAAACCTATTTTTCGTCGCGGATCATCGAAAAAGCAATGCTAACCGATGAGGATATATTTGTTCACTCAGATATTTATTTTGTAAAAGATTTTCTCCTAAATCAACCGATGAATGTTCAACAAGCGCGATTGCTAGCAAGTTCCTGTACGCCACATATATTGGAATCTTTTAAATTTCAAAGGGAAATAGCCGAAGAAAAACAAGAGAAGCTTATGCGTCACAAGCATAAATTTGGCATGCTTCGTAAACAGATGGAAGAAGAACGGTACAAACTAAAACCGATTGGTTTACTTCCATACGATTTGAAACAAAATAATCCAGAATATTTATTCACCAACTATGGAAAATCGAAAACCGTACTTGTAACCAATACGTTATTGCCATTTAACGATACTTTATCCAAACCGCCCATAACGTTCTATCAACTGATCAAAACGTTGTTGCGTATTAAAAAATTAACTAAAGAAGCAGAGAGTCAAAGAGTGCCACGTTTCTTTGTACCGATCTCATCGCCATCATTTCGCGAAGACGAGTCCAAAGTTGGTATAAGCAAATCAATAAAGAGAGATGCGCGATCTTTTTTGATGAAGCATCCTAGTATGGCATTACAGCAGCAAAAAACTTTTCAAGATGTAAAAAAAAGCAAAATAAAGTTACTCGCTGAGAACGAAAAAAAGGTGAAAAGTGATGAGCAACAAATAACACGGAGTATAAAATCGGGGCATACCGTCGAAGGGAGTGGAAAAAAAGCCTCGTTTGCAAAAATGGAATATTCCGAGATACTGCCACCGATAAGAGCAATGCAGCAACAAAGAATAGAGTCAGACGGTGAAGACAGCACAGCAAGTTTAAAATCAAGCATTTTTACCGATGATGACGAATCATTCGAGAGTATGGAGAGAAGAGGTGAATTGAAAACTAAAACAATTTCACATTGGACCACAAAGTATATTAAAAGATGTAAATTCAATAAAGAGGAAAATAAGTACACCATCGAAACGGATAGATTGGGTGGGTATGATATCCGATAGATGCAACGAGAAAAAAAAAAAAAGACGAGAATAATACGTTATGTTGTAAGAAATTTGAATATTTTCTTATCTCTTTAATAGGTTATATCGGATTTGCGTGTAAAACTTACGTACACTTTCCATTTACATGTTGGGAATTAGAACCTAATAGTACGGAGTAAGTTTCAACAATGTCGTATGAATTTTGCGAGATTTAATTTTTGGCATTTTTTGCATTTTCTTTTTTTTTTTTGTTTTTTTTTTCTCCCCTTAAAGTCCCTTGAGTGAAGTAATCTTTACGCTGGTAACGCAGCATGTTAAATGTGTATTCCATATCACTAATCAAGGCATACTAGGTCGCGTTGTCGAGCCCGGTCCGTTCACAAGAAAACTTAAAAAGTACTTGATAATGGAGAAGCCGCTTAAAAATATTTCTGAATTGAAAAAAATTTTCAAAGAGAAAAACATTAATATATTCCCCGAGAATGATGCCAGCTTTTATATTGAACAAGGCTGTTATTCTCAAAAGCATTTAGCTACGGAAATGCATACTTACTGTTGCATGGCATTGCACAGTTGTCTAATGAAATTCTCATCTAGCATATGGAATAGATGGGCTAAACGACGAGATATCATTTTGCATTTTGTTAAATACCAAGAGAATCCGTCAGCAACGTTACAAGTTCATATTACACCCGAAGAGACACGATTTGTTGAGGTTACCGAAATTTGTGCGCAGAGCGATGAAGTTAAATTGGCGTTTACGCCTACGTGGCGTAACATTAACGTAAACATTAATTTTGCTTTGAATTGTTTGTTTGTTTGTTTGTTTGTTTGCTTGCTTTGTAACTTTTATTTGCTTTCTTTCCTTTCTTTCTTTCTTTCATTTTATCACAGTTTTACTGTGACTTGCATAATGCGATTATGTCGGTCGAAAGTTACGCGCTGGAGCGACGTTGCCGAGACAAACAAATGATTTGTTATCTGAAAATGCTTTTAAGCGAAATAAGACCTCTTAGCTTTTCATGAGATCCAATATTAAGTGATATAAAAATATTTAGGCTATTTTTTAAAAAAATAAAATCCAATGTTTTAAGAAATAAATGAATGAATTTGTTTTCTCCTTTTCTTAGAGCCGATAATATATCGATAAGTCTTTAGTGTATATATATTATTATAAGAATGCAATGTTTAGAGTATAGGGATAGGGGGAAAAGAAAGGTAAAGGAAAGAAAAGTTGCTCCCACACACTTCATCTTTCTTCCTAATTCAGACGTTGTAAAGTTTTACCATTATGAATATACGTGTGATTTACGTTAACCTAAGACAGCAGCAGTTAATTAGCAAAGAGACCATCCAGAGGTAGAGAAAAGTCTTTGATTATGAAGAGAGGGAAGTCTTGTAAGAATTCAGAAGCAACGAACTTCAACCTATCTTTACAAGCGTAGAGATTAGATCGTGATATTGAAAATTCATCTTGCATTAGCTTTATTAGGTAATGCGTAACTTTCCTCTGGTCTTGACGATCATGGAACAGGTTGACTTGGTTACGCCTGTGGCATTGCGATAAGAAAATCCCTTTTCGAAGGCATATAAACATTTCTGTTTATTACAAAATGTTATCTAAATTTTCAAGCGAAATATTTATGTTGCGTTGGTAACCCTCTAAGTAAGTCTAGAAACGCTAACCATCATATATGTATATTTCACTTTTGTCAAATTGTTAGGCGTTTTTTTTTTTTTTTTGCTTATTTTGAAAAATTTTCATAACATTTGTGCATTTATGAGAATTCGTTTAGAATATATATGTGTCTGTGTTTGCGCGCTAAAGAAAACTGTGCCATTAACACTGTTTTAAGTCACCTCATAATCTAGATAACTTTCTCTATTTATCAAGTAGAAAAAGCAGCAAATTATGTTTACCTAACATTCTCTGTACGTACGACTGACTGACTGTATTTAATATTCAGAAACATTTTTTCTTTTGAAAAAATCCTTTTGCTTTTCAACATTATTGACAGTTGGTTGCTTATTTTACTCTCAATTTATATTTATATTACTATTTTATATTTTCACGGTTGAGGGTCTTTTAGATTTATCAAGTGTTTATCACTTTGCATGTGTATTACATACTGACTTCAGATTGGCATACGTAATGGGATACCAATTTGCTTATTTGCTGACTTTTACTATTGCGATTTGAAATTCAATTTACAACAATAACAAATTTAGACTCAAATAAGCCAAAAAGCGATTCCTTTATATTGCCTTTAGTCTATCTTAACTTAACATCCAACCAAAAAAAGTTTTTGAGCTTTGATTTGAGATGATTTCGCTAAGGGATTTATTTCACTTGAATTCAGATGATAATGAAGCTAGAAAGTAAAATTTGAATACATGTTTAAATGGATTTTCCATTTTATTTATCAACGCCGATTCCAACGTTTCTCTAATACTTCAAGGTCTTTTTATGGAACAATTTGCGACAATCCCCAAAGTACGTCGACTCAAATGTTTTTTCGTGAATCATTCTTTTCCGATTTGCAAGCCAGTAACGTTCATACCTGGAGCAAAAAGGAGGCTAAGATGAAATTTTCACCTCAACGAAAATGTTAAAATCGTGAAAAGTGCTCAACTTTATGATAATATTGGGAATAAAAGGATGACCATGTGGTACTACGATTGCTAGCAATAAAAATGTTAGCGAGAAATAGCATATGGCATAACATATATATTCACTTATGCATATTACTGACTTATTATATTGTAATACTGACTGTTGACAAAATATTCCATACACTGTTGGCGCTTTTCAGATTTACTATCTTCCCGTAAACATAAACTTACGTTAAACATTATATTATATTATATTTTTTATACGAGATTTTAATAATGTATTTAAGGGATTTATATACATGTATAGGTGTATACAAGATCAGCGTAAGCGTGTACTTTAAATGAAAAATTCGTAACCTTATATTCATTATTTATTTTTCCCTGCGTATATAATTAAAATTATACTCACCTACTCATGTATTGCATTCGCCATACGTGCATTGAAAAGGCATTAAATATAATAACTATTTAAATATGTAAGCAGACAACAGGTTACGGACTTCGTTACCTTATGATTGTATGAATAATTTTCTTAATATGAAATTAAAGAGATTACGATAATGAAACTTTGGAACCTATAAATTAGATCAACGTCAAGCGGTGATCCGTGAGCATGAAAACAAAAATTATAGTTATTTACACCAGTAACCGGATGATAATATATAGAAGTAAATTTCATTATGCCAAACGAGATTTATTAAGACAATTAATGACAAAATTGTTGCGAATAAGTCGAAATCTGCATTTATGACTTACCTGTGCAAATGTAATCTCACTACGGATTCGAGTTAATTCGTACGATTATCCGGTTTGTTATTCGCGGATAATTGACCGATTCAAGAATCAAGAGTAAACTTTAATGAAATAAACGTAAGTAGTCATGAAAGAAAGCCTTTCAATTGGATTTTAGACGGAGTAGATGTCGTTGTTTTGTTCGAGTCTCAGGTAAATTAAAAAAATTTTATACAAATTTCCAGTTCCTCCCTCATCCCAGCTCTGCATTCCAATTAGCTCCCATGATGGGTCACTGTATATCCTAGCGTAAATTGTAATCGAAAAATATGTGCAACGGAATGAGGTTCCTGTTTTCGTTGGTATATATTTGCCTCACTCCTCCTTCCCCCCGCTAATAATCCTGTGAGACGTAATAAGAGTCTTCTATCACTTACTATCTATCCATTATTAGTTAGCAAAGCTATATTTTGTAATTTGATTTTCGACAGCAGCTTTGGTTGTTTACAGTTTATAGTCTTTAGCTAAGTTAGCTAAATGTGATTATTAATTGTTAATTGTCAGAATTGCTTATTACATAGCCTAACATAAATGAACGTTCGCTGTTCTGAACTAGGTTATTGATTAAATAGGTTATTAGTTGAAATAGGTTATTGATTAAATAGGTTCTTAGTTGAACTAGGTTATTGATTAAATAGGTTCTTAGTTGAACTAGGTTATTGATTAATTAGGTTATTAGTTGAACTAGTTTATCGATTAAATAGGTTAATAGTTGAACTAGTTTATCGATTAAATAGGTTGTTAGTTAAACTAGGTTATTGATTAAACTAGGTTCAACCGAAGATTACAACAGAGTGAAGTTAAAACTTTATTTATATTAGACTAGGTAAAGTTTTATGTTGTGATAACCAATAAAAGGAGTAGAATAAGATGAACTTATTAACTAGTAGGTTACAGATCGGAAAGTAGATAATATTGACCTTGGCTTTGCATTGCAATGAATGTGCAAAACATAAAACTAAATTAAAATAAAATAATGAATAATAACATAGGTAGCATTAATGCTACAGTACGACAGCGGACGAACATAGCTGCGTTAACTTGGAATTTTACGCCGATTCGATGTGTGTTTATGTAAAATGGAATGCACTATCCCTTTTGTCTTGAGAAGTAGCAAAATTTTACATATAAATAAAAATACTCTTGAAATTTATGTCAAGCGTATTTATTTCATAGCTTTGCTGCTTACTTACATAATATTTTAGGGAAATTTGCTGATATTAATAAAAATTGTACACAACATATGTTATTTAATATTTAAAAAGAGATTTTTTTCTACCTCTCACTTGAGCATATTTTAATTTTCAATATACCTCTGGCATTGTGTGCTTGCTTTTACGCACTTGCCGTTTTTTTTTTTTTTTACATATGCACTGCACTCATAAATATTTCATAATATTTTTCCGTTTTTTTTTTTTTTTTGACGAAAATTAACACTTTGCAAAAATATTGTCAATTTTATTCATCTCTGTCAGCACTTGACTTTTCTCTTTGTAAGTATGCCGGTAAACGGTCCCTTTTTTTTTTGGGGCGTAAATAATTTTAAAAATACGTTTTTTAAGGCTTCTTTAAACAACATAAAAACTATTTCAATATTTAGTTCAATTTTCTACGAAAAAAAAAAAAAAAAAAAAAAAATGTATAGGAAAGGCGAATGTTTGAAAAGATTTAATATTACACTCATCGACATATTGTCCGTCGAAATGTCCGTGGAGATCGCAAACCCCCAAACATTGAATGGTTAAAGGGAAAAAAGTGCGCATTTTCGAGGAAATGCGAATAATGCAAAAAATAACTTCGGCGTCGGTTGACAGATTCGAATTTTCTTTTTTCTTTTATTAATATAACCTATCAATCATTTACATATTAACTGTACGTGTACGTATGTATGTATAGCACGTTAGAAAAGGAAAGAGGCAGAACTGACAGTGAGGGGAACGGCTATTGCCTAGTGGTTGTCTTCCTAAGCGGCAAGTGTTATGCTTTTGCCGATGGAGCATTCACTAGAACACTCACTAGAGCACTCATTAAGATCAAATATGGTTAAGCTGCACTGAGATTTAGTATACATTGACTCGGTAATCGTAACTCTTCTGTACTGGGCTACGCGGCAGACATCGCCGAGAGATAAGTTAATCTCCACTGTCTTTTTCTAGCGAATATCTTGACGATGAGCACCACAATCTCACAGCCAGATACCTTATCTTAGACAGCCTTTTTACCCCAAAGTGTTGAAAGGTAGAACGCATTCGTTGAGAAATTTTCAAACATTTCAATATTTTTCTCTCTTAGACTTAAATGTTTTCGTTACTTCATTAACGCATTTAATGTATGATATACATAATTGATTCATTATTTTATACACATTTCGCAATGCATTTGCATGCAACCGCTTTGTCTAACAAACAACATACTCCCCGATATTTCAATGAGTTTTAATTAAAATGCGGTATTCAGCGTAAGCAATATCTGTCTGCTATGGTTTGAAAAGTTTTCATAAAGTAGGCAGAAATTCTATTCAGACGATTATATTGACAGTCATTTCATTTAACCATTTCTGTCTGTGCAACGTAATAGCATCAACATTAACATTAAGAGCGCGCGTCAACATCACGGTTTTAAAAGTAATTACTGCCTTTTATCACGTTATAAATATTTAAGACGAATGCTTTGGTGCAAAAAAAGAAGAACAAGAATAATCAACAGCAGAGAACAAATAAATTGCATGGAGTATAAAGAAAATGTCACTAACCTATATATATATATATAGGGAGAGAGGAAAGAGAGAAATGGTCTCAGACGATTAAATAAACGTCACGTGTCTGTACCCATCGCATTGCATTTGAATGAATCTAAGTGCATTCGAAGCACAGACAGGTTTACGCTTACACAGACTCAATACAATTAATTAGCATAATACATTCATTCATTTATATATAAAGGAAAGTTATGTCATCAAATGCTGCATATACCACAAACTGCGGAAATCTTTTTTTTGCTTTACTTTTTCAATTTGCTTTTTTTTTGTTGTTTATTTATCAAGTTTCAATTCTTGCACTCCCCACTAAATTCAATAAAACACTGCAAGCAGATATCGGGCCTTTTGGGTGGAAATACACGCCTATTTAGTATCAGACACTCCGAGACACTCGCCCGATCCAAGAACACTTTTCTGTCTTATCTTATCAATTTGCGAGGGGAAAAATAAAACATCGGGGCTTATAGCGGAGGAAACTCATCTATAAAATACATTACTACTACTATTAAGTGACCTTAACAAAATATTTTAAAGGTTTTTGTGGGAAAAGAAAACGCAAAGAATATAACAACAAGTTTTTGTTGAATATATTAATTTAAAATATTAGGCCCGAGTGGTGGTCGAGAAAGCAAAGCGTCCCTATCTCAAGTGAGATAGAATTCTCTAAAAAGTCGATAACGTTAGATGCTAGCGTTTTAAGACTTTAGTCTTAGAATTTATTTCTGTGGCTGCGGACTATCTGAAGCTTCGTTCTGGATGTTGCAAACGGTTTGAGAAAACGAATATACCCATATACGGGCATAAAGAAAACAACATCCATCTATAAATAAATAAGTGAAAGAAAAAAGAGGAAAAAAAGAAGCAACAAAGACGTATATGTCCGATACGAACTACGAGCTTATCGCTAAACCAACGCAAATATACAAAAAGCTTTTCAAAGATGTTACGATCCTCCAATTGTTGGTAATATTGCTCCTTAAGATTGTTAACCAATTTTAAGCAAGTAACTGACCTTCTTTCTGTTCGTTTACCAAAGTTGATAGTTGATTAGAACTCAATCCCAAGATATTTCCATCAACCAGCTACAATTCACAGCAAATAGATTTGAATCTTGACCGATTGAAACGTTGTACAAAATTACTAGCTCAGGGAACATGAATAATGTCATGAAGAAAATCCTTAACGCTGCCGGCGGTTACTTAATATTCATGCTAAAGTGAACATGATTTTTTTTTTGTTATTTATTTATTACGTATGACATTTATTGTAAACAGAAATTGTTTTAAAAAGCACACAAAATAGTTTTATTCTTTTTTTTTTTGTAGATTTATTATGACAAGTACAACTTCAAGAACACAATTTTAAATTAAGAGAAAAGAAATGCATAGAAAAAAACGAAAATAATTCCCAATAGAAGGAAACGTACTTCGTTCGTAGCAATAACTTTTTTTTTTTCTCACTTTTGTTGTTGTATTGCAAACTTGTAGAGAACACAAATATTGGTATTAATAAGAAAAATAAAAAGACGAAAAGGAAATTGAAGAAGATGAAGAAGAAAGTTTTCATTCTTCACGCATTTGATTCTCTAAAGAGGAAAACCTTTATATTAAATTATTTACGAATAGTAAAGTTTTGTATTGGTGAGTGAGGTTAGATTTGGTTAGGTCAAGGGAGAGGAGTGTGTGTGTGTGTGCGTGCAGTTAAGTTTATAGAAATTTTGCAACGAGTTTACTGTGGACTAGCCTTTGCTAGATTAGGTAGACGCAATAGTTAAGCTGAACTAAAGTGTAAATAAAGTCTTTTTAATCAGTTCAGAAGCTTCTTTGAAAATAAATCTTCTCTCATATGTTCATAAAGCCACTCGATTGGGTTGAAGGAGGATTTTTTAGCTCAAAAGATGCTTTTTTCTAAAATCTAAATGCCAAATTGAAAGAGAAAGCCTACTCGTCGTTATTTATATAGAAATCGGTTCAAAGAGCATCCGCCTGCACATTCTTCTATTAAAAAAGCTAATGGCGAAGATGTCTTTTTAAAAAAATCTTTCATTACGAAGCTTGTTGTCGCAAGCGTGATTAAATTGCTTCCTCTTTGGAGCCAATCATTGAAAGTAAATTCGCATAAGATATTTGTAATAGGTTGAAAACATAATTGGACCGTGGGTTTTGCTTTTTTTTTTCCTATTTTTAATAAATATGAAATTTTAATTTTAATCACTTTTTGCTGAATCATCAATGTAGTTTGTCCTCTTTTATATACACGCTTGCTTAATAACATATAATTAAATATGTAACCACATTTAACTCGTTTACCGGCAACAAATTGCTTTGCAGGCAAGCTCAAAAAACAACAACAACAAAAAAAAAAGCGGCAAATTATACTAAGACTATTATGAAAACTATTGTAAACGACCGTAACATAAATGAAAAGTTGAAATTAATTAATTAATACAGCGAATATATATATATATATATATATATAAAAACCACAATTGGAAATAATAAAACAATTACTTACTTACCATATGTACGGATGATTTTGTTGAAAATTTAGAACAACGAAGAATTGTTTCCACGAAATTGAATTCATTGAAACTGAAAAAAATGGAAGAGAGAATTAAAATTTTGATAAAGTTTTGCTAGAAAGGAAAATAACAATATATCCGAAAATATGATTTACATTTCATAGTAAATTCGGTTTTAATGCAATTATATTTATTCTAAAGTAACCACCGCTGAAGGATGAGTGTCATTGCGAGAGAGAGAGAGAGTACTTTAGCATGGAGTACTCAGAAATGCTTATCTAAAAATTAGTTCACATCTACCCATCTGCTTGTCTGTTTACCGCCTGCCTGTGAGTCTGTTTGTTGTAGTACAACAAACAAGTTTAAAAAACTTAAAGTAAAAAGTTGGAACGCAGGATACAAATTTTGATCCGTTTACGAAAATCCTTATTGCCTACAAAAGAAGAAAAACAATATTCGGCTATGATCGAACTTTTTATATCCATCAGCTTTACCCGTAGGTTTCGGTGGTCAATCCTTTACACTTTCGTATGTGTAAATATTGTGAGATAACACAGAGAGTGTGAATGTATTGACCATTTTTTTTTTTTTTTTGAATTTTGAAATCTTCTTTAATTATATTATACTGTCTTGACATGCCCCCCTTTTAATACCACATTGCTTTGGGGAAATTCCAACTTCTTCATTAAAATTGAAGTCGCTCTCTTAACTGCTTGCAAAATGCCACTTGGCGCTTTAGCGTAGATATGTATCTACTCAGCTTCCATCTCACTGTGAATTAAAAACTTATAATTTCTATAAAGGATAGGGGGCGCTTTTAATGTTCTTATCATTTCTTTATCCGTTTTTTTTTTTTTTTTTTTTTAATATGAACAATCACTCAGAGCCTCTCAATGCCTCTTTTATGTTTAACATGGTGATGATCAGAAAGAAGCGAGGAAAGAGGAAAGACATAAGAAATAGCCGTAGCCCAGCGGCTTGATAAATTATTGGGCTGCTTTCAATCGTGCAGCCTTTCCAAAATTCTCGACTAGTTCTCGCAGCCCGTGTGCGTCAGGGTCCAACACACAATACCAAGATGCCTATATCCATATGCAACTTATTATTATTTCTTCCTCTTTCTGTTTTGGTTTACAATACTCTTTATGTAGATATCCTAACTTATCAAATTAATCAAATTATATTTCCCACTATACTACTTTTTATATTACATATTAATGATGAATCAGAAAAAAAAAAAAAAAAAAAAAAACAGATTAAATAAAAAAAGTTTTCAGAAAATTTTCGCATAGATTTAACAACTTTTCATAAAACATAAAAGAGGAAGTTTTTAACAATCTCTTAATGATAAGTTAAAGAGAGTTGTATGTATATAAAATCGTATATGTAAAGTCAAGTCAATTATTTGGCAGCGACTGCAAGCGGTGTTAGACGGTGAATGCCTATACATAAAGCCAAACTAAATAATAATAAAATTTTACGAAACGTCTCTTACAATAAAGATATTGTTACAAAAACATTTAAGAAATTGTTAAGAATTCCTTTTAAAGACCCGTTGTTGTATCCGACATTCTATACCTTAATTACGTACTTGAAAAGAGCATTAAAAACGGAAAAAAAAAACGGAAAACTGCTTTCTTATACCATAAGTACCATAAATCATAAATGCTGCACATTTTTTGCTCGAGGCACTACAAGCTATTATAATATTAGTCGTTAGTTTCACGCAACGTCGAAATTGTGAATGTAACACATATAAGTACACTTACGCGTTTATGCTGCAAAGAATGTAATTTTTAACTCTTTACTTCTTATAGTTTTGTTAAGGGGAAAAGGAAACTAAAGAAAGAAGAACAAGAAAAAATTAATTTCTTAAAATTTCACATATTGCGTATACTGCAGCAAATCAGCCTGAAGTAGCAAAAACAATATATTCTTCTTATACACTATATGCTCATAATATTGTAGGTTAAGAATATTTTTCAATAAAATTCGCAATAATTTGCCTTCAGCACGGCCATACATACATGTATACTCTGCATACTCGCAAAAGGTTTCTTAATCCAGTAAATCTGTTAATTTTATCAGAGTCGAAGAAACAGGATCTATATCAAATTATCGATGCGCAGGGATTCTGAAGAATCATTTTTTTTTTTTTTTTTTTGCTCTTTTTCTATCAATTTTTTCAACTAAACTGAAAAATTGACTCATGCTCTGGTGAGCTAGGAACGTTACCGTACATATTTCAAAGATTTTCATCATAGTTTCTAAGTGCGGGATTGCATGGCTTAACATTATGGGCGAATGCTAGAATACTAGTTTGTTTTCCTGCATTTATTATGTCCATAGAGACCATATAAAGTATAAAAATACAAAAATTCTAAAGCACCTTAGAAAGTTTTTCCATATCTTTCGCAATTCGTGCAAGTAGCAATAGCTGTAGAAGAAATATGAAATCATACAAATGCGTTTCTTATCGAAACATGAGGATGAAAAAACGGCAAATGAGTGTAACCTCTTTACAAGGCTAACAAGTTCAGGAAAAACTAAACATTCCGGAAAGTGTTTCCAAACAAGAATATGAGCTATAGTTCAATCAAAATGTTAACCTTTACTCTTTATGTGTCACATATATATTGAAATCATTAAAAACCTTGGGTTTTTCTTAGATACGTTATATACAAGAACCAACAGGAACTTTGTCTTCCGGAGCTTTTTCTTCGTATTTTTCCAACTTTTTTCTCATTGCCTTTTTCATAATTTCCTTTAATTAATGATATTCCGTTATGTCACTCACTGTTTTATAAGCTCCATGCTAGTCAAGTGTTTACTTTCAGTTACCGCGAGCCTGGCATGATGAAGAAATCGATATAAATCACCTAAGCGACAGTGGGGACAAAGTCCAAGGCATGGCTTTCCCCAGTCAACAACAATAAACAAACCTTATTTGTTACATATATATATTTATCTCATGTATTTTTTAAATTAGATTTAAAAATTAATTGAAACACATAAGCGTAGAATAGTTAATAAAAAAAAAAAAAAAAAAATTCCCTAAATATCTTTCAAAAGTCTTTAGCAAATGTCGCGGTTATCGATGTTGATGAGGTCTCCCAGTTGCAGCAACGTTAACAAGTAGATTAAGCGATATTTTGCTTTTCACGATAGTGTAGGCACCCAAGATAAAACACCTACCGAACGTATTGTTTTAATTGGTTTTTAATAATTTGCTTCTACTAACAACTGTTTCGTATGCTCCTTTTATTAAATAATAATTTTCTGCGTTGTTTTTCATTGCAAAAATGTTAAATAATCAATTTAAAATATTTAAGGGCAAAGACACTATTTAGAACGAAAAATTTTCTCTATTAGCAGGGAAAAGAGCTTTCGCAGAACAATATTTAAATGCACTTATCAATAACCTACAATCGCTGACATAAATCCATTATTATTAAAGCAGTTTTGAAGGACCATTGCAAAATTGTTTTCATCAATTCATCAAGAATTAACTATAAGTGCTTAACATAAAACGTTGACTTTGTGACGAAGGGAATATGGATCGAAAATAAAAAAACTTCCAATTAGTTGGCTTTAATGTAAATACACTGACAATTCGAATACATATTTATGTAGCTGGTAAGGGGAGTAGAACAACAACTGTAACCGTCTTAATCTGAGCAGAGCATTACAAATTGCGAACAGATATTCCGAACAGCACCCGGCAAAGATCACAAAGCTTTTTTTTTCTTTGTGGTTTTCATGACTTATAATCATCTGGTTTTAAAGCAGCGTTGAAATCGAAAACTTGGTGCAAAGTCACAAAAACTATGACTAGAAAAATTGTTGCCTTCCTTTATGGCAAGTGGCCCGTAACAGTACCCGACTGCTTCGATCGTTTAAAAGGCATTGAAAATCCACTAAAACTGTAGACTAAATATTTAAGATAAGGCACTAAATGTGATTAAAAAAAAAGTTAAGTTCGAATGAAAACTACCGATGAAATCTTTTTCTTTTTTCAGAATTTTTTTTTGAGGCAATAAATTCTATTCTACCTATTCTACCTTTATTCCATTCCACCCATCTACAATAAGAACTAAAGTATTTTAATATTAAACACTGCTAAAAGCAATATCGAGAACCCATTCAATAGCAACTTTTTTAGTTAACGTGAAATGAAATGCTGCGCCTTGCACACAGCTGGCTATACATACAAGTTCTTCAAGTTTATTACAATTTTCTTATTATTTACTTTTTCAAGCTGGAAAATAATGTAATTGTACTAATTTTCCAGTAGATACGTAATCGTCTTTAAAACTTCATAATGTGGTTTTTTTTTTTTTTTTTGTGTGATCTTTCGTTTTAATTCATTTAAATATCCTCCCTAGTATTAGCTTAAAAAAAAAAAAATACAAAAACAAAATTATGATACACTACCAATTTAATGGTCGTTGCCTTCCGTTTTTCTTTCTCTATCTCTATGATAACAACGACCGTGGAATTGCGAAATTTACTACCTTGTCTTTGTGCCCCTTTTTCTTGGGCTACTGCCGTAGATTGGATAATCGTTTCCGTTGTTACATTAAAATTTTGCTTTTTATGCAAAAATTCAAGGCATACTTCCTTTCTTATATATATAAAAAAAAAAAAAAACAAGACAAACAAAAAAACTAAAAACAAGTAAAAAACTTATATATGGCTGGGGCCGAATCTTGCAACCCCCATTACCATTAAAATCTTTGGCGCCACATACTTTTATTTATTGTCATAAAAATACGGTAAATGGGATGAAATTTTTCTTTCACCTTTCACTAAACTAAAAGGCATTGTTGGGGACGTCCACCATATTTAAATCAGCATTAAAACATTAATCTTGTCGCTCTTCTATTTTCCAAGTTCTTGCATGCGACACTCTTATCAACGGTTCCGTAAGGAAAAACTTAACCTACTACGCCGTGGGGCCCACCATAATTAACTTTGAATAAACATACGTAGCTCGCCGCATTCTACTCTCCAAGTACTTTTATTTGACACCCATATCGCTGATATTATTAAAAAAAAAAAACAATTCACCAAATCGTGGTGTCCATCATATTTATGGTGAAATTGACGCATTTTTAGGTAGATAACGTATTTTCTTTTGAGGAATGTACGAAATACATCCTGATTAATCAGCATAGGGTCTCAAAAAAGTGAAAAAAACGTAGGAAAGTGTAATTATTTGTAAATTTGTGTGGGCGTGGCCGATTTTTTACATTTTTCAGTCACACGTGAAGAGTGGAGTGTTTCGTAAAGTAAATGTGGAAAATTTCACCCTTCTACCTTTTATACTATTGTGAGTAATGGGCGAAGACCTACAAGTTTTTATCTAGATAAACGGGATTGGGTTCATTTCATCTTTCACTGGGCGCTCGTGCTCTGACCAATTTGGCCCATTTTCAATAATAACAGGCGTACAAGAACCTCTAATATTTCTACCAATATCTTCATTCTTGTTACCACGGCATTGACCATAATACACACCAGACAAACGCACGGACAAACAGATAGGGAGACATGGCTTGACAAATTCAGAATCTCATGCTGATCAAGAAGATATGTATATATACAGTTTATTGGGTAACGGAAACTTTCTTTTGAATGTTGCAAACATTATGATAAAATAATTACACCGCCATTGTTCAATGGTTGGGTATAAAAACGAAATTTTTACATATTATCGTAAGTAGTTTCAAACTTTATAAGATTCTTTTTGTTATGGAAAAGTCAAAAAAAAAAAGAAGGAAATAAGAAAAGCAAATAGGAAAAGCTTTCTGATTGTCACGCAACACAATTTGTAGCTTAGCCAACTGTCTAAATGTAGGCAAGGAAGTCTATTGAGAATAATGTTAATATAGTTTTTTTTTTTATTTTTTTTTTTTCGAAAATCTTAACTTATTTGCTCTGCTCTCTTATTCATTATCATTATGAAAAATCCTATAGAGCTCCTTAAATAATGAATCTTTCTTATCAGAAATTGAGAGTTTTTTTTTTTTTTTGCATCAACAATTAATCATAAGTAATTTAATAAAATATTTGGAGAATTTCTAAACAATGTAACGTTGAAATTTTTAGTTAAATATCTATGTATAGACAAATTGCATGCTTATGAATATAAAAAACCCAATTGAGAATAATTTTCTAGTTGTTCTAGTTGTTCTCTTTCCCCTATAGTTTTCATGAAACTTTTCTTAAGCTATACGCACGCAAGCAACGAACAAAAAAAAAAAAAAAAAAAAAAAAAAAAAAA
>NW_023998417.1:3262124-3268891 GCF_014805625.2 Glossina fuscipes
CGTAATCGTCTTTAAAACTTCATAATGTGGTTTTTTTTTTTTTTTTTGTGTGATCTTTCGTTTTAATTCATTTAAATATCCTCCCTAGTATTAGCTTAAAAAAAAAAAAATACAAAAACAAAATTATGATACACTACCAATTTAATGGTCGTTGCCTTCCGTTTTTCTTTCTCTATCACTATGATAACAACGACCGTGGAATTGCGAAATTTACTACCTTGTCTTTGTGCCCCTTTTTCTTGGACTACTACCGTAGATTGGATAATCGTTTCCGTTGTTACATTAAAATTTTGCTTTTTATGCAAAAATTCAAGGCATACTTCCTTTCTTATATATATAAAAAAAAAAAAAAAAAACAAACAAAAAACTAAAAACAAGTAAAAAACTTATATATGGCTGGGGCCGAATCTTGCAACCCCCACTACCATTAAAATCTTTGGCGCCACATACTTTTATTTATTGTCATAAAAATACGGTAAATGGGATGAAATTTTTCTTTCACCTTTCACTAAACTAAAAGGCATTGTTGGGGACGTCCACCATATTTAAATCAGCATTAAAACATTAATCTTGTCGCTCTTCTATTTTCCAAGTTCTTGCATGCGACACTCTTATCAACGGTTCCGTAAGGAAAAACTTAACCTACTACGCCGTGGGGCCCACCATAATTAACTTTGAATAAACATACGTAGCTCGCCGCATTCTACTCTCCAAGTACTTTTATTTGACACCCATATCGCTGATATTATTAAAAAAAAAAAACAATTCACCAAATCGTGGTGTCCATCATATTTATGGTGAAATTGACGCATTTTTAGGTAGATAACGTATTTTCTTTTGAGGAATGTACGAAATACATCCTGATTAATCAGCATAGGGTCTCAAAAAAGTGAAAAAAAGGTAGGAAAGTGTAATTATTTGTAAATTTGTGTGGGCGTGGCCGATTTTTTACATTTTTCAGTCACACGTGAAGAGTGGAGTGTTTCGTAAAGTAAATGTGGAAAATTTCATCCTTCTACCTTTTATACTATTGTGAGTAATGGGCGAAGACCTACAAGTTTTTATCTAGATAAACGGGGTTGGGTTCATTTCATCTTTCACTGGGCGCTTGTGCTCTGACCAATTTGGCCCATTTTCAATAATAACAGGCGTACAAGAACCTCTAATATTTCTACCAATATCTTCATTCTTGTTACCACGGCATTGACCATAATACACACCAGACAAACGCACGGACAAACAGATAGGGAGACATGGCTTGACAAATTCAGAATCTCATGCTGATCAAGAAGATATGTATATATACAGTTTATTGGGTAACGGAAACTTTCTTTTGAATGTTGCAAACATTATGATAAAATAATTACACCGCCATTGTTCAATGGTTGGGTATAAAAACGAAATTTTTACATATTATCGTAAGTAGTTTCAAACTTTATAAGATTCTTTTTGTTATGGAAAAGTCAAAAAAAAAAAGAAGGAAATAAGAAAAGCAAATAGGAAAAGCTTTCTGATTGTCACGCAACACAATTTGTAGCTTAGCCAACTGTCTAAATGTAGGCAAGGAAGTCTATTGAGAATAATGTTAATATAGTTTTTTTTTTTATTTTTTTTTTTTCGAAAATCTTAACTTATTTGCTCTGCTCTCTTATTCATTATCATTATGAAAAATCCTATAGAGCTCCTTAAATAATGAATCTTTCTTATCAGAAATTGAGAGTTTTTTTTTTTTTGCATCAACAATTAATCATAAGTAATTTAATAAAATATTTGGAGAATTTCTAAACAATGTAACGTTGAAATTTTTAGTTAAATATCTATGTATAGACAAATTGCATGCTTATGAATATAAAAAACCCAATTGAGAATAATTTTCTAGTTGTTCTAGTTGTTCTCTTTCCCCTATAGTTTTCATGAAACTTTTCTTAAGCTATACGCACGCAAGCAACGAACAAAAAAAAAAAAAAAAAAAAAAAAAAAAAACTCAAGCGAAAATTATATGAAAACTTGATAGTTATGGGTATAATATAATAGCATTGTTTAACTTCTTTTCTACAGGCAAACTCTAATTGTGCAAAGCTTCCCATGGGAAATTGTTGAAGACAACGCAATTTTGAAATTGTATTCATTTCACTTCATATCCCATCCAAGTCTGTTTATTTGATTAGCAACTTTTAGGAAATTTAATATATGTATAAATACTAGAAATTTGATCAAAATTATATATATAGTATATATATTTAGCTTTCTACCTTTTGCTTCTACTATGCATATTTTAATACAAAATATTAGGTATATTGCACAATATACCTAAAACGAAAAGAAATAAATATTCAGCCATAGAAACAATATGTAAAATATACATTTTTAGATATTGTGTAGAGCGAAGATGACCGATAACCGATCCGATGTCATTAGATGCAGAAGCTGCCAAGGCAGCTTAAACTAACTAACGGTGGTCAGCTGAAGAGAAGCAGGCAACAAACTTGTTAAGCTTGACAATGCGATTTGTGTCTTCCATTGCTTTGCCCATTGTAAGTTACAAAAGGCGTCATTACTTCACTTTCGGAGCATTGCTCTTTAAACATTTCAGCAAGATGGGCAAAGTAAAGGTAGCTCACGAAAATAGTTCACATTTCACAAGCAGGCACATACAAGTCAAGCTAATAATTGCATTCTGAGCAACGTCACGGCGAGATGAAAAGTCACAAGGCATTTGTATAGTTTGTTGGTCTTAACGAATTTTTTCTTATTTTCAAATCGATTTCTTATAAGCTGAGCAACATCAGAGAGACAGGGCAAGTCACAAGGCATTTTCTTTTTTGTATGATTTACGCGGCTTAATAAGTCTTTGTTTATATTACAATCGATATCGGAGCATTTTCTTAGAACTAACCGTTCGGAATATCTGAATTAATACAAAATCAAAAAAAAAAAAAAGAAAAGAAAACAGCTGTACAAGAGTACAGCTATCGATCACAAGGCCTCAATATAACCTTAAACCTTTAATGACGATTACAAAATTAAAAAGCATGATTAACTTTCATGGACAGTTAGAGCATAAATAATGAAAAAATGCGATATACAAATCGAGTTATCAGGGACATTACGCAACTTTAGATTTTTGATATGTTGTCTTGCGAAATATTGAAACCTAAATAATAAAAAAATTAAAGAAAAAATTTTTTTGTTACTAATTACCACAAAGTGCACGCATACAATTGGCGAGAAGTGTATTTTAAAAAAATTTAAACAAATGCAGTTTTATTGATGTATCTTAAAAGGCGGTGAGATCTAACAGAAAAGCTAAGGTATTTTACTCATCGTAAAAGTTAAGCTCAGATATTCCACATACGAGTGTTCAAAATTACACATCTGTTGAAAAAATTGAAGAGTTGGAACTGCACATTAGTGTTTTTATTTAACGATTAAAGAACACAAGCGGAATTATCAAACACACAAAATATAGCCTAGGGGATTTGCCATATATTGATCGAAATCTTGATACAAACATTTCTCGAGGTCTCATAACACACGCTCTTAACATTGTTGGAACCAAAATCGTTTATCATTTTGGTTGCATAAATAGGCTAAGGTTAGTATACGTAAGTATCGTAGTAAGTATCGTGACAAGTGACAAGAAGACTTTGCGGGAGTAAGGAGAGCAGAATGAACAGAGAAAAAGCTTGGTAAACGCGTGTTTGCTATTTTAGAAGAAAAGGCAGCTTGCCTAACTTGCCTTTTATCTTCTAGGTTCGATCATAAGTAGTGTGTAGACCTCGAAAAGTTCTATTTTTTAATTGCTGGAGAAGTCATGTCCAGACCATGACAAAGCAGCATAGTAAAGTAAGTTGCTAAGCCATGGAGTTAGAGTTAGATATGGAGAAACTTGCATTTAAGCTTAAGTGAAAGCGAAGTATTCATATTTGCGAATTTTAATGGAGTGAAGCAAAACCAAACTTTATTGTAATAGGATAGGTGACCTTGGGAAATTTATTCTTTACTTACTTAGTTGTAAACTACAAAAGATATTAAAGCAATTGTTTCTTAGAGTCTTTTTAGAGTTTATACATTGGCTTGAAGAGAAGACCGTTCCCTTTTTTTTTCGTTTCGCCCAACTACTCGGCAATTTCCGACAATGCCGACGAACACGAATGAATTAAGATAAGCGAATTGATTCTAAAGTTATATTACATATGTGGAAGTATAAATGGCGTATAAAATTCCGCAATAAAAAGCCCACCTCTCATGTTATAATTTGTCAGCGTAAGAAAAATATCATATTTTACGTTACGGATTACGATCAGGTACTTTTCGTTACCTATTTGTGCTACTCACCTGACAAAGTTTTCTATGCATAATACAATACCGTGTGAGTGTGTTCGCTTCGTCTCCAAAATTGAAACTATTTCATTCATTTCATTGTACAAACATTACAAAATATAATAAGAGTAAAAAACTTTCAAGTGCTTAAAAAAAAATCTAAACGTTATATATATATATATATATATATATATATGTATGTATATAAAAGTCCTGTAGAAAAAGTTTTAAGAAAGAAAATAAAATTCTATTGTTGTGTCGCTCCTGTTGGTCACAGTTTCCTATACATACATAGTTGCACATAAAGCGAACAGAAAATGTAAAAAGTATTTTCATGTTGGTTCGCATATTTAATTGCCTCACTGCCCCAAAGCTCTTACTGTAATTACTGTTTAGTGGTTTTAACAAAGTTTTAACACTTCTTTGTTACGTATATATATATATATATTGCATATATTTGCAAGTAAAGGGATTATCACATATATACATATACACTTAATTTTATATAAATACATACGTATATATATATATACATAAATATGTACCAATCCCTATATATGTTACTTAACCATTTCACTTGAAAAGACGGTAGAAATTTTAAAGAATTTTATGCAAGCTTTTAATCGTTCTATGGTAGAAGAACGATATAAAGGGCCCTCTGTAGCTCAATTGCATCAAATGTTCAGCGAAATTAATTTAACTATGCGTAGCTATCTGGTAACCAAATTTTACTTGGTTTACCTTTTGATTGCTTTATAATCAAAAAACATTTTTCGCAAGCTTGCGACTCATATCACGAAAAAATGAACTGAAATGTTTTTCTAATTTACCGTAAATGTTACTTTTGCATGTTTCACCTCTTGTTTTGCATATTTTTGTCGAACTTTCGTCATCAGATATCTTCAGATCTTCAGAACGGAGACGAATTATTGTCGTTTCGCAGATAGATAATCGGTATATTATAGTTGGGCTGTCATGGAAATATCGAGCTCCAGTTCCCACCCAAGTTTATGCCAACTTTATCCAATTTGTCGCTTATCCCGTATAATAAAATATGAGAAAGCGTTTAAGTGGTTTGAAGGATTATATCGCTAATCAATAGACAAAAAGCGTTTTTTTTTAAATAAATTTTGGCTTATATTCAAAACCTAGTTATCTTCCATGAAAACAAAAAAGTGCACAATATTTTTGTAGCCATTACCGAAGGATACCGGGGTATACTCATTTGTACTTGAGTGGCTTCAAATTCTAAATCGATTTGAGCTCATCAACCGCATAAGGATTATAAGTTCTTGGCCAGTTTCAAATTTGAAATGCACCTAAACATGTCTATCTGTTCGTCTGTCCATCTGTCTGTCTGCGCCACTGTGTGGTATCTGTGGTAAAGAATTTCTCCCGTTAGTGAAAATGACGATGTCACCCACAAATTTGCAAATGTATTGGGAATTCACTTAAACGTTTCCAAAGACACGCCTACAACGTCCACACGCTCACGCAACAAAAATTTTTATTTTGAAAAGAGAAAAAATCAACCACGCCCACTCCATATTATACAGCCAAAAAATGTTGCTCTTTTACGTTTTTGGTCTTTTTTAGGGTAACCGTAATGGGTATAAAAGATTCGGTCAGGACCGAATATAATTTTCTTACTTGTTTATCTTTATTATCTCTGAACTATCCACCTTTTGCCAGAGCACGCTAGAGTATATCTTGATCAATCAATATGACCAAAGTTAAGTGGCTCTAAAGCTATATCTTGGGAGAAATGCGATGGAGCTTTTTTTTTAACTTAACAGCTCCGTGCCTTATGCATATTGATACTCTATATGATACTCAATATGATTGTAATGCTGTCTTATGGGAGAAGGCTACAAGTAAATGTATAACAATTTAAGTTATAATTTTGTACTTTGTTCTCTTATTGATAATTGACGTTAAGTAATTTAAGAAATGTAATAACAACTAATAAGTAAAGTAACGTTTTAATGTCGTACAGATGTACAAGATCGACCGGCAAACAAAATGTATTTACAAGTGAGGAGGAAAACGACATGAATTGATATAACGCCTTCAATAGCAATGAGAGATGCAAGTCGTTGACACAGTTGACAATTAGTATAAAAATAGAAGCGAACGAATTTCTTAAACATTGTTGTTGTTGTGGTTGTTGTGTTGTTATTTGATGGTTTCAAGCAACAAAACTAACTTATTGCTGTTTGTAATTTTAAGAAAATAAGGAAACCAAAAAGTAAAAGAGAAAATACTTAACTAATTATAAGAAAGAGAAAGAAATTGATTGATTGCAACGTCTGTCTGTCTGTACGCAACAATAAAACCGAAGCTGATGAAACTATTTTAATTAAAGAACGAGTGAAACGTTTTTAAGAATAATTTGGAACGAAGTCTCTTATTACACATACACGCACACACACAGAAAATGATTA